>NC_056729.1:166711180-166903680 GCF_019279795.1 Protopterus annectens
AAAAAAAAAAACGTTCCACATTTAAGCACATCTCGCATGTAAAACAATCACCATTATCAACACCTATGCACACATCTAGAATGTCCAAAAACATTTCAAAAAATACATCCCTACCTACTTCTTTATATACTATACACTTACCTACATCTCTGAACATAACCGCACATCGGCCTGCATCTTCAACACCCAGACACCACTACTTCTTAAGGAGACAGAACACAGTACAAACACATCGGGAAATACCGCACATTTGACATTCTCAGATTCGACAAAGTGCAGTTTTGAACAACCACACTTTTGTTCTTCTGGTTTCGAGATACTGAAATTCGATGTTTCAGTATTTTGAGCTTCAGAAGTGAACCCATGTATATATATTTATGTAGCTATATATATATAAGCAAGATACAACACACATTTTATTCCTTCAACTAAGAAAAGAGGCAAATAGAACATCTAACAACATTGACAAGATTATGCTAATTAAGTAATCACAGACTCAAGGATTTAGACTAGAAGGAATGCAAAGTTGAAAGATTTGATGATGCTCCTAGTGTTTTAGTGCATAGTGTTATCATGTGAACAGCAAAACATATGAGTGTTTTAAAGTATGTTTCTAAGGGGTCTATATTATAACATCGAAGTCTTACAACTTCGGATGTTATAATATCGAACCCAGTAGAACGAAACACCAGAAAACCGAACAGTCAGAATAGTGAATATTTTCCCAGAGAAAAAATTTGATGTTCCGACAAACATACACACAACACAAGCACACCAAAATAAATAATCCACACACACACACACACACACACACACACACACACACACACACACACACACACACACTTCACAAAACCCTACACTAAACCATACATACGCCACTAGTTATACACTTACCTTAACCCAACCCTAACCCTAAGGTCCATCACTATCACACACTCACCTTACCCGTTCCCTAATGCTAACTCACCTACCCCAACCTAACCCTCACATCCACACAATTGAACACTTACCTGACCCACACCCTAACCCTAACTCACCTAACCCATGCTCAATCGCACACTCACCTTCGTTCGCACACCTACCTTAACCCGGTCCGTAACCTTCTCTCCACAGTCGAGGAAATTGCAAAGCTGCCAAAACGGCCCACCGAATAATTTCCCTAGGAAAGTTTTTGGTGTTCTGCAGCTTTGCTATTTCCAGCGTTTGCTCTACTGGGTTCGATATTATAACATTCGAAGTTGTAAGACTTCGATGTTATAATATAGACCCATTTCTAAGTACTGTATATAATCTCAGTGACTCCAGAAAACTTTAATTTTAAAGTTTTGCTTTTCTTTTTTTAAATAGTCTCAGAAGAGACAGCTAGGTAGTGATGAGAAGTCAGGGGTCAGGGAAGAAGGAACAACTGGCTGAGTCCTGTCTCAGAGTTTAAGAGGAACACAGGATGGAGTGAGGTTTTCCTATTCTAATAAGGGAGGATAAGCTGGCAAACACTCTTACACTAATGTAAGATGCTACAGGCGACATGTCCTTCAAACAGCCAAAGATAGAAGAAGTAGAAAGATACCATGCCAAAGAAGATGACCCCCACTCCCCTTCTCCAATGGTTCTAGTCCATGGCAAATACAGATGAGGAGAATGAATAGGCCAGTAAAGAAACCCAGCATGATTAGATGGTCAGAGGTCATGGGCTGTGGGGGTGGGGGGGGGGACGCAAATTAACTTCTTCTTCTTCTTTTGGCTTTTCCTGGTTAGGGGTCACCACAGCGGATCACCGGTGGGAAGCAAATTAACTAAATTGTATAAATTTAATGATACCTTGCATCATGTTGTATTCATCTGATTTATTTCAAAAGCTTTTCTTTATATTTTAATTCAGTTTAGTAGCCTATACTATCAAATTTGCTCTTCAGTTTTGTCCTTTATAAGGCTCTCAATAAGAATCTGCACAAGCAACAGAGACCTCCAAAGCAGAAACATAAGCAACCTCCACCCCCCAACACAACCCAAATGATGCATAGCCCGCAAACTCAGTGTGCCACTCAACCACAGCCCATAAGGCAAAACAACATACCCGACACGCTAGTCATAGGTGATTCTATAGTCAGGCACACTGATGTCCCACTCACCAGGCTAAATAAGGAGAAAGTTACTGTCAGCTGCCTGTTGGGTGCCAGGATCCACCACATAATGCATGCACTCAGTTCACTCCACAACAAGTACAAATATGACTCTGTCATTGTCCATGTTGGTGTGAAGGATCTGAGACATACCTTTCTGGACTACATGAAAAGAGACATGGTGGAGTTCTGCGATCTTGTAGCCCAGACAGGTATGACCCTAGCCCTGAGTAGCATCCTGCCAACACCCAGAATGATACCACAGTACAAGGACAAAATAATTGACTTCAGCAATTGGTGTCATTCTACGGGGATCCAGTATCTGTCTGCCTGGGATGACATGATCGGCAGACCACGATGCTTTGCCAGAGATGGCCTGCACCTGTCGTCCATGGGATTCCGGATACTGACTAAGGCTCTTGCCACCCCTATAGTGCCTTTTTAGGCAAGGTTCAAATGACAAATGCACCACCATAACAGATACAAGCAAGCAAAATCTGAGGGTAATGTTACTCAATACTAGTCTAAACCTCAAAATGCACTCACTTGAGGCACTCCTTAAAAAGGAGAACATTGACATCTGTGCAGTGAAAGAGACATGGTTCAAGGCTCCAGAGAGCACCACTGCATTACCAGGCTATAATTCATACCACACCTTTTGGCCACCTAACCTGGACTGAAACACTACATGCAGAGGCGTGTCCATATTCATTAAGGATATACACACCTCCAGGCTAGTTGCTCAGCACAATGCATCTGAGATTATCCAAGTGCAACTAACTCTGGGCAAGACCACAATCCAAACTGTAGCTTGCTATATATCCCCCACCATGCCCCAGGATTCCCACTCCATTTCTTTATACACTAGAAAATATCAGGGTACAACCCAACACCCTAATAATGAGCAATTTCAACTACCCCACCATTAACTGGAAAAACTACTCGTCTACTAACTCTTTTGCTCAATGTTTTCTGGAATTCATAAATTCCAATGCCTTGGATCAACTTATCCACACCCCCACCAGGGGCAGCAATATCCTAGACCTGGTCATTACCAACATGGGTGACTGGTGCTCCACACCAGAGGTCAATTCCTCGTTGATCAGATCCGACCACAAGCTAATTACCCTAGACATCCACATCCATCCCCCACCCCCCATTAGGGAAACTACTGTAAAAAATTTCTCCAAAGCCAACTTCATGCTTCTTAAGACAGAAGTGGCAAACTTCACGACACCCATGCAGATGGACAATAGAGGTATGACTGCTGAATTCTACACAAATGTACTTTATAAGCACTTACATGAGTTCATGGATTATGCTATCCTAATAGAACCAAGATGCTATCCACCAAAAAAAGGAAGCCAATCTGGTGGTCCCCTGCCATAAACAAACTCTACAAAAGAGGAAAGAAACTGTTGCAAAAAAGAGTAAAATCCCATGATTGGAGGAACTCCCTAGTCAGCCTCAGTAAGAAGCTGAGATCCATCATAAAATCCTCCAAAGCTAGTTATGAAAACAAAATCGCCACTGATTCTAAAGACAACCACAAAGCATTCTATGCTATGTCAAGAATCTCAATGGCAACACTCAGATCTGCTCTGAGTTACAACACAATGGCACTAAACATATAGAACCAACTGATATTGCCAACATCCTGGCAGATAGTTTCAGTGCTAACTTTAAACCCTCTCACCCCCTAAAGGGCCCATCTCTATACTGGAAGAATGCAAAGTTCCTGTAAACACAGCCGCACAGGTGAAAACCACACTCTCCAAAGCCAAGAACACAGCCTCCATGGGACCTGACAACATCCCAGGCTGCATTCTACACAAACTACAGAATGAACTGGTACCCCACCTAAGTACCATGTTCAATCATAGCCTCACCTCAGGCTTTGTGCTCACTGAATGGCACACAGCGACGGTTATCCCACTCCACAAAGCGGGAGCTACCATGGACCCTGAGAACTACTGCCCCATTAGCCTGAATGTATCATCATTGAACTTATAAACAAAGACATTGGAAATCTTGAAACTCTAGACCCCACCCAGTTCAGGTTTGTAAAAAGCAGATCATGTCTCCTTAATCTGATAGACTTCTTTGAAGCAATCACCAAAGCCGTAGACGAGGGTAAGGTGGTTCACACAGCCTACCTAGATATCGCCAAGGCTTTCAACACCATCCCTCACTCTAGAATTATAGATAAACTCACTAAACTATGTATAAATCCCTATGTCACAAGATGGGTTGCCAACTGGCTCACTGACAGAACCCACACTGTGAAAGTAGCAGACTCCAAATCCAACTTCAGACCAGTGACAAATGGAGTACCACAGGGTTCAGTCCTGGGTCCTCTCCTGTTTTGTATCTACTTCTCTGAAGTACAGGCTAACACAGAAGGTCTTTGGCTAATGAAGTTCACAGATGACTGCAAACTAGGAGCCATAATCAAAACTCCTAATGATGTGGGCATCCTTCAAAAGGGCCTCAATGAGACAGATGCCAGATATCAAAGCCATGGCCTCAAGCAAAATGCCAAAAAGTACATTGTCATCCCCTTTGGTAAAAACTCTGTACCCATGAACTACCACATAGGCGGTAGTCTACTTAACACCAAAAGTGGACAGTTATCTCTCCTTTGATAGTCACATTGCCACAGTAGTCAGGAAATCCTTCTATGTGGCACACTGCATCACAAAAGGTTTCTCATCCTGGAAAAAAGAGGTCATTGTTCCCCTCTCCTCATCACTCATTAGACCCATTATAGAGTACAACACCCCCTTTGGTATGTACCTCACAAGACATCTACAAGAACAGGAAAGGCCACTGAAATACCTCAAAAAAAAGGATTACCAGCCTCAAACAGATGCCCTATGCAGACCGTCGCAAAAAACTCCAGCTTTACTCCATTGCATATCACCTACTCAGAGGCGATCTATGCCTAACATACAAAGCTATGTCAAACCCAGAGCTGTTGGACATTCTCCACTTAAAGAAATCCCAATTCCTCCAAGTTACATGCTCTAGGGGCCTAAACCTTGTCACCACAATAAACAGAACATGCTGGAGGGAGAGATTTCTGCCCAGAGACTTCCCATACTCTGGAACAAACTACCTATCTATATCAAACAAAAAGCTCCTCATTAGCAATCTACAAGAGAAATCTTGATGACTGGATGGGAATTAAGAAATTCACCCCAGGGATTACTTCTGTGGCACTGCTCGACAGGGGCACAGAAAAATAATTTTCTTGGGTGGCAAAAGCCAGGATACCTTATTGACTAGGCTTATATAGGCCCTAGAGCTAATAACCTAGTACCTACCTATGAACCTATATTTCCTGATAGCTGTCACTAGCAGGTTGTTTTCCACATCTTGCAAACAGAGTACATACACTCTGGAAATTTTCTTTGTAATCTTACAGTTGTTTGAAAGTATGTGACACACAACCTGATTTCCTACTTTCTGGCTAATAGGCCAGCAAGTCATCACTAGTTTTGCTCCCATTCACAAAAATGTGGTGGCACATTGTTGCTTATTTTTTTACTGCTAAGCATCAAAGGTTATATAGCACTTTCCCATATCTCTCTTCAAATCTTCAAGCCATGTTTTTTTCTTGTCTTGTGTTATACTTGTAGATGCAGAGTTAATTAATGCTATGTGGTCTGCTAAGACTGTGAGCACATTGTGGTATGAATTGCTCATAGTAGCATGTCATTCTGTATTCATTTAGCAGCTCTACACACTATGTAGTAAACAGTAAACACAATGGCATGCTAATGACGGCATAAGCAAATGAATTGTATGCTAACCAACCAATTCAAGATGGTGGACAGGCTATAAAGCAATTTTGTAGACTCGGTGTAGGTTTTCCCTGTGAATTCCAAAATCTATCGAAATACACTCACTGAAACTACTCTACACAGAAACAATGTTAGGGTCTGCAGTTGCTCTAATACATTTGCATTTCAACGGGGAACACGTCTAAGCTGCTGCTGCTTCTGCTAATAGACCTCAGCCAAGTAGAAGATGGGTATTTAGACCCCTTTTAACTTACCATGGTCTGCATGATGTGGAAATTATAGAGCACTACAGGGTGGATACAGACATATTACAGGAACCCTGCAACCTCTATGATCCACAACTGAGATCAACGGCAAACCGAGGGGAACCAATAACTGTGGAGACTAAGGTATGTATCGCACTTAGAATATTAGCTAAGGAAACCTCTCAGAGGCAACCAGGGGATATGCTGAGGCTATCACAGGCATCAGCATCAGGATCCTACATCAATTCCTGAATGCTATGCTACGACATGCCAGTGATTACATACAGTTTTCCCATACAGCCAAGGACAGAGCTGCAACTATGCAAGATTTCTTTCCTAGTAAGGTGACCACAGCCACACACAGGTGAGAAGTCAGAGACGGAACCACCAGGCACTGTGAGTGTAGGTAGACATAGGCATCCACAGTATGCCCTCTCCCTGGCCAAGAGGCAATGGATGACACACATACTCACCACCTATGGGGGTAAAACCTGAATCCTATGCACATACATACAATAATATTGATGCCAGGTGTGATGCCCTCCACTGGACCAGTAATCAAGAAGCCTCAATCCTTACCACTGGGAAAAGTGGGGGACATACACTGGGAGGACAACAAGCACACACTGAGTATTTCCAGATGCAGCTCTCTCCAACTGCAATTTCCCTTTAGGGCACACAGAGACCACAATCAGTCTGGGGCTGTTTTTTTTTCTCTTTTTCCAGATCACCAGTAAGACTCCCCACTGGCACAGCTATAGAGTTGACATCTCAGCTGAGTGGCCAAGCCAAGACCTCCAGCACCCTCTCTGTCCAACCAGTGCTTTGTGTCCCTGCTCAAGTAGCTGACACACACATATACACACAGACACACACACACACACACACACACACACACACACACACACACACACACACACACACACACACACACCTGGAAAAGGCAGGCTCAGGTTTACTAGCTATGCCCTCTTTTGCCCAGACTATAAGGTTGTTATGATTGCCATGAGCCAGCTCTTTATCAGCTACTTTAAAACCCTTAGCAAATGGTGCCCAATCTTACTGTTTAATGATACTATCAATACAAATAGTAGTTTTACCAAGAGCAAGGCTATTAGCAGTGGCCGCAGTGTTACCAAATAAATATGCAAGTACTCTCAGAACTTAAATATCTCTACACAGATCAGCCACAATAAAAGGTTTAAATAAATTTAATAATAAATAATAAAAGAACAAGACAGTAATAAATATATATTTACAATGTCATCAGAGTTCAAAATCACAGGAAATATTAAAAACAGCATTACAGCACAGTCTCAAATAAATAAAGAAAAATGTCTAAGCTGAGCTTTGCTATACTTCTGACTATATCTAAAAGAATTACTATACCCTAGTTAACTTACAGAGAAAGGCAAATGTGTGGTGAATGGGTCTTCTTGGCAGGTCCAAGACAGACTACAGAATGCTGACTCTCTCTCTCAGATAACTCTCAAATTAATATCTTAAATATTACAGCTGGGATAGCTTGCAGAATTACATCATTTCTTGTCATCTGACACTATCCCAGTTAAAACACCCTCTGCTGGAATCTGGCAGTATTTAGCATCTACCTGTGAAAATACATATGCAAAGGTTTTTCCTCTTTGATAGATGCTAGAAGTCATAAAACAATAAAACACTTCCAAGACAATACAGAGAGTTCCCTAGTTTTAGACATTGTGTCTCCTTGCTGCCATAAAGTAATTCAATTTCAGCTATTTTTCTGAAATTTACTAGTCTGGTGTTAACCTCCTGTATTCCAGTTTCTACTGTTAAAATATATTCATTTAAACAGTTACAATAGTGTATGGACATTTCTGTTCTCTTCCAGTGAGGACACTGTGGATACCTCTTTAAGCTCAGTGTTTTACAAAAATCCTTTTTTAAAACATGTCTGTATAAACAAGTTTCATATACACATGGCATACAGTTCTAATACAGTTGTAACACAAGCATCTTATATGAAGCATGTTGACATTCACAAATGACACATAACCATTTACAAAATTCCAGACAGCTGTGCTGGCAGAATCTCCCATCATCACACTTCTTCCCCCTTGAAGACTCAAGCTAGTTTTTCAAGTGACACTTGCGAAACACTGCTTGAGAGGGATGAGCCTATCTGGAAATACATTACTCCATTTCCTGTCTTGAGATTCCACCTGCTTTGCTTTGCTGACCCCAGAACAGTGCTGCACTGACATATCATATGCCTGCAATCCTAGGCTCCACCACAGTAATTTGGGATTTTGCTGGTTGTCAACCTGTAGCCATAAATCCCCCTCAGATTCCTCCTGCCTTCTACTGCAAATATTTAGCACAAGGGCCTCTTTATCATGGTAAAGTTTCATCATGTTAACATGGCACAATTTTTGCCCCTGCCTCCTGCCTAGCAGTTCTACCAGGTAGTTATCATCACTGACCATCCTTACCACTTTGAAGGGTCTCTCCCAAGCTGCCTCTAGCTTGTTGTGCCTGACAGGAAGGAGAACCATAACCTGCTGCCCAGAGTGTATTCTGTAGCATGAGCATTCCTGTCATACCAGACTTTTTCTGCTAGTGGGCTTCTGCCAGGGTCTCCTGGGGCAAACCCATGATTTCCCTGAGCCTTGTCCTGAGGTTTAGGACATGTGCCATAATAGACTCATTGTAAGATCCACACTCACCCCACCCACTCATCATGAATCAAATCTAGAGGTCCCCTCACCCTATGCCCATACAGCAATTCAAAGGGTGAAAAACCTGTGGATTTCTGAGCCTTCTCTCCATAAGCAAACAACAGATGGGGCAGATATTTGTCCCACTTCCTCTTGAACTAGGCTGAAAATGCCCATAGCATGGTCTTTAGTGAAGAGTTTAACCTCTCAACAAGACTATTAATCCGGGGATGGTAGGGGTGGTCTTTAGGTGCTTCACCCCACAGTGCTTCCACAGACAAGCCAGCAGGTTTGACATGAAATTGGCACCTCTGTCAGTCAGTATTTCTTTTGGCAAACCTAACCTGCTAAAAATCTCTAACAAAGCATTTGCCACCTTTTCTGCCTCAAGGGTGGACTGAGCCACCACCTCAGTGTATCTGGTAGCATAATCTACTACCACTAGGATATACTTCTTCCCTGTGGACTTTGGGGTACTCAGATGCCCCATAATATCCATAGATACCTTCTGAAATGGCTCCTTAATCACAGAAAAAGGCATCAAAGGGTAATTCATCTTGTTTCTTGCCTTGCCTACCTTTTGGCACTACTCACTGGTCCTGCAGTACCCTGTTACACCTCTGAAAATCCCAGGCCAATAACAGTTCTGCATAATACATTTCTTTGTATGCTTTATGCCCATATGACCTGCAAAGGGAATATCATGGGCTATGGCTAGAAGTGCCAGACAGTAGGCTCTGGGCACTACCAACTGCTGCATTCTCTCACCCTTTAGCCCTCCCTCAGGGGTCCACTCTCTATACAGTAACCCTTTGTCCCAGTATACAGATTTCCCCCTTTCCTTGAGAATCAGGTGCCTCACCGGCTACCTCCCTCAGGTCTTGTAATGTAGGATCTGAGAGATGAGCCTGTCTCAGCTCTCTCTTTGTATCCCTTCCCAACTTCCACAGGAAGTCTGATATCCTCTGACTGTGGTGCCGCACTGTTAGCTTGGGTACAACAACTCACCTCTGCCCTTGCAGTCACTCTGTCCAAGGGAATATCAGTACCAGCAAACAGCTGTGCCTCACCTTCAGTCTCACTGCTACAGGGTAGTTCCCTCCCTGAAGTAAACACCTCACCATTCATGTGCAGTCTGTCTGGGCCCCCCTCCCAGCCTACCAGACCCATATGCTTGTCTCCAAGCCTGACTGCATGTAACTGCATGCACACAAGGGACTGCATTATCAAAATTATTCCCTATCAGAACATCTGCAGAGATATCCTCAAACACATCTGTTTGCTAGCTTCCTTTTCTACCTTCCCTGTCAAGGTGAATCCTATCCATAGGTATTTGGAATGGGGTCCCTCCTAGAGCTCTGACTGGAGTAGACTGCCCAGTAGTGCTCCTCTTTAACCATTGCAGGCTTCATAATGATTAGGTAAGAGGCTGTGTCTCTCTTAGCAGTGGCCTGTTTTCCATCTACTAAGATAGGATATAACCTCTTGTGGTAGTTTGATACCCTTGTTGTCTCCAGACGACTTACTGGCTCTCCTACCTTTTGTTCCTTGCCTTGCTTCCATGGACATCTATATGCTACATGGCCCCACTGGTTGCTTTTAAAACATTTATCCCTTGGTCCTGGCCATGTACCTGAACTAGTGGCTTTCCTTGCTACTGGCAGACTCTGTTGGGGTGGGTGGTTTATGTTACCCACCATAGGATCCTTTAGAACCATTAGCAGCACTGAGTATCCCTTTCCTGTGCAGTGATGCCCTGCTTGCTAGTATAGGTCTCCATTTTCCTCAACTCATCTGTGATATTACATTCCCTATCTGCTAGCCAGATTCTCCTGTTCTCAGGCAAAGTGCTAGGGGCCTATTCCCTCACCAAAATGTCTGCCACCCCTTCAAAAGTTGTGATCTGACACCCACTCACGTGTCTGTGAAAACAAGTGCTTAACTCAGCAATATATGAATGCACACTTTCATCTGCCTTGAGTCTATGCTCACAAAACGTTTTTTCTATAAGCTTCAGGTGTTAACTTAAATCACTCTAATAAACACTTTTTAACAGTATTATAATTTAAGCAATCAGTATCAGACAATTTAGAAATAGCAGTTACAGCTTTTCCATGGAGTAAGGGGGTCAGGAACCATACCCAGACCACATGGTCAACATTATACTGTTTATATAACCTTTCAAGCATATGAAAAAAAATATCAAATTTATTACCCTCTGGAAACTGTGAAATAAATTTACTGATGTTTATTGCTTCTGAGGTTCAGTTACTCCCTCCCCCATTACCTCCATGACCCTGGCGAAGAGTCAGCATCTCCTTTTCATGTTGCCTCTGCCTCTCATTTTCCTCAGCTTCCAGACATCTGAGTCTCTGTGTTGCTTCTAATTCCATGTGTTTCTCCTGCTGCAGTCTCACTGTTGATGCTAGTTCCAAACATTTGGCCTCCAGTTCAAACCTGTTTAACTCCAGATAGATTTTTAAGTCCTCTGAAGAAAAGTTGAAATGTCCATTTTCTGAGAGTTGTATATCCCCAAGACCTGTTTGGTTGTCCTCCTGGTTGCTGGTTATTAGGAGTGGCCCACAGTGTCACCAAATAAATAAGCAAGTACTTTCAGAACTTAAATATCTCTACACAGATCAACCACAATGAAAGGTGTAAATATATTTAACAATAAATAATAAGGAAAATACAATACTAAATATATATTTGCAGTGACATCAGAGTTCAAAATCACAGTAAATATTTAAAACAACATTACAGGACAGTCACAAATAATGAAAAATAGCTAAGCTTTTCTATATTTCTGACTATATCAAAGAGAATTACTATAGCCTAGTTAACTTACTTACAGAGCAAGGTAAATGTAAGGTGAATTGGTCTTGTCAGGTCCAAGACAGGCTACAGAATGCTGTGTCGCTCTCAGAGACCTCTCAAATTAATATCTCAAATATTACTGCTGGCATAGCTTGCAGAATGACATCATTTCTTGTCATCTGACTCTATTCCTGGTAAACCCCCCACTGCTGGAATCTGGCAGTATTTAGCCTGTGAAAAAACATAGACAAGGGCTATTCCTCAGATCTTTGATAGATGCTGGCAGTCATAAAACAATAAAACACTTCCAAGACAATACAGAAAGTTTCCACTCTTTAGACACTGTGTCTCCTTGCTGCCATAAAGTAATTTAATTTCAGCTATTTTTCAGCTATTTTTCTGAAATTTACTAGACTGAGATTAACCTCCTGTATTCCAATTTCCACTGTTAAAATATATACATTTAAACAGTTAAAATAGTGTATGGACATTTCTGTTCTCTTCCAGTAGGGCACACTGTGGATACATCTTTAAGCTCAGAGTTTTAGAAAATACCATGTTTAACACATGTCTGTACAATCAAGTTTGATATACACGTGACATACAATTCTAATATAGTTGTAACACAAGCATCTTATATGAAGCATGTTGACATCCACAATGACACATAACCATTTACAAAATTCCAGAAAGCTGTACTGGCAGTATCTCCCTTTGTCACACTTCTATATAAATCATGTTCATATTCACAAATGACATAATTATTTACAAAATTCCAGATAGCTGGACTGGCAGTATCCCCTTTGTCACACAAAGCAACACTAACAACCATTACTTACCCATGTAATGGTTATGTACTGCTAGCATCACACAGACTCAATCCTGAAATGAAACAGTTATAACTGCTGCACTATCAAGGTAAGTGTTAAACATGGAATATGACAGTAAATGTCTAAGAACTCAAATGAATGGTAGATCCTCGCATACCATTACCTGCTAATGTAAGTAGTAGGTGTGTGATATAAGGTTGTTGTGTTTGTAACATATCATACTCATACAAAATTCAATGTGTATTCCAAAACAAGGAATACCAAAGGAGTACTGCATTGTTTACCATGGAAATACCAGGATGACTACACAATTGCATGAGTAAAACTCTTGATACCCAACTTTTGCTGTGGAAACATGCAAATAGTAATCAGGACCTCCACCCCCAAACAACTGGCAAATTACAGTTTGTACAATCCAAGAAATAGCATACAATTCACTTATTATAAATACTTTCCACACAATTCTCACAAAATGTGTACACATTTGCAACATAAAAGTCTATTGTATATGATTACTAGGCACCTCTCACTCTACCCAACACTCTCCTGGTGGTGTCTATGGGCCATCTTAGAAGCATAATACCCCTGTGTCATTGACAATATAGTATTTTACATTTCAATGAAATAAGATAGAAGACTGTAATGTATCCAGTTTTACCAATAACACTTGTAATGACAGTTAACAAGGCTGTGTGTCTGTGAAAGTCAATGCAAGCCAAAATGCCTATGCCGAGACTGATCTATAAGAATTGCATACATATAACAGTTTAATCCCCTAATGTATATAAGTAACAGTTCTCTTCATGAGAACAAATCTAGCATATGCCTGAAAAATACAAGCATACTTTAGCAACATCAGAAGCCTTCTATGCAGATCAACCAAAAGGAATGTCAATCATCTTGTTCTACAAATACACAAGTCTTCTGAGCTTCAAGTTCCTTAGCTACATAGTTACTTTGTTATGGTGTAGATTCAGACCTCTGAGCATGGTGAAGATGCAAATGAGGTGTGAACTCATTAGAACTGCTGAATCCCAAACTTTTGCATTCATTTAGCAGATGTAAACATAGTGTAAGCACTACCTCATTGTTCATCGCTAATGGATTGCAATTGTGAATGAAAAGTGGGAGGGAGAAGAAATGCACAACATTTCAAACTCCCTACCTGCAGTGGGTGTGTTGGTCAGGATATACTTACAAAATGTAGAAGTAATTCTAGCAAGCTTTGAAATGGAAGTGAAAAGCACACATTTCTCATTTCCAGTGCACTAATAGCCAAACATTCCTTCCTTTAATGAAAACTGTATTTTATTGTCATATAATATTCTCATATATTTTAAGGACAATTATATGACATCCCCTATAGACTGCATATCTGAGACTACAGCAGACATAAGAGAAGAATGAACACAATATAAAGAGAAGACAGAGGTGCACTGGTGCAAACAATACACATAAATAGTTGTGTGATCATTTATTGCACTAAATATTAACCAACACATACCAACTGAGTGTGTACAAGTGTTATATGTCTTTATAATACTGTGGTGGAAATGGGACTTGCATTTATGCACAATGATTTTCATTCCTGCTGCAATGCTGTTTCTGTGGAAAAGAGGGATAAGACACTCTTACTGTGTTTTGTAGGTTCAGTAGTCTAACAGTTCAAATCCAGAAATTTGTAATGCATGTTAAAATGTATTTTGCAGTATTTTTATAATATCAACATTCTCACAATGTGCAGCTTAGCGCAAACACTGTAAAATGGAAAATATATTAAATGTAATGTTAACTTACTTAATGATAAGCACTGCATACATTAGAGCTGTGAATCAAGTGTGTGTGTAGCACACCTGATGAACATGATGAAACATACAGTATATAGTATCTGTAGATCATGGTTCAAGTCCCATATATATTTTTTAACGCTGAAACCTAATAAACACTTGTTACCAGAATAATTTATGTTTGGCTTTGCTTGTCATTTTTGCATGTCACTTACCTTCACACAAACACAGTCTAATAGCCCAGACAACAAACAGACATTGTCAATTTCAAAAGGGATACAATGTTACCTATTTTGCTTTCCATTGCTCAAACCCAATAAGAGGCATTGCATGACAGTCCACAACACCTGCAGGTAAAAATACCTGCAGACAATAGGAAGACACTTGTCAATTTCAAAAACAATGCATTGTTTCATCTTTTGCTTACTATCACATAAACCCACTAAGTGGCATTAAGCAACAGTTCACAACACCTGCAGGTCCAGTACACCTGCAGACAACAAGGATACCTTGTCAGTTTCAAACTGGATACATTGCATCAGGTGGGAGGGTGGCCTAATGGTTAAGGTGTTTGCTTTACAAACACAAGGTGCAGGGTTTGAGTCTCACAAGGGATAATTGGCTAGGCTTAAAATGGCTAGCAAAGGGCAGTTAGCTTAGTACTAATCTATGAACCTATGAACCTATGTGTGGTTTGCCATTGTGCAAACACACTAAACAGTGTTGAGCAGTGGTCAGGACACATACATAGCAATGAATATGAAAATATACAGCTGTTGCAATGTTGTTCCTGTGGCAGCAGATTAAGTTAAGGGCTACAGTACAGGTGAGCCTGGGTTTTAATACAGCAAAGCCCAAAGTTTTATTATTGAGGATCTAGTTTACTTTATATAAAAATTAACATTAGAAAAATAATTACACATAGAAATAACTATCTTTAGCAGGTGCATTGAGCATATAAAGGATATCAAAGATATATGCGTGCATCACAAGAATTATGGTTATTTTCTGAACTTCCATTTTTACACACATATATGGTTAAACACTCAGCTTTTTAATGTATATGTATAACTAATGAGCAGGTCAGATGGACAAGGTCTCAGTTGCAATGAGCACTCTGCACTGCAATGAATGTAAAAATACATTTGTAGCCCAACCATTCCTGTGACAAGTGGTATAAGTTAATACTCACAATGCAGATAAGCCAGGGTTCTAGTCTAGCACTCTCACAATTTTATTAATGCTTGTCCACTCAATTTCCAGCAGCATTCTCAAAGTCTGACTTAAACTGTGGTGTTTGTGTTAAGTACTGAGTTCTCTAGTTTGTGTATATAGTTAGGTATAGGTTCTAATCTCACTGTAACCAACTGCTGTTGGATGATAATCAAGAGACAATTTTAGACCAGAGTTTAAAACACTTCTACTACCATCTTCTTCTCACCAGACATTACTAATGTTAAAGCTATACAGCATTGTCAGAAACTATAAAAGCCAGACTTGTGCTGTGACACTTGTGTTAAGTACTGTTCTCTGTTCTATTCTCACTGTGGTCAATTGGTGTGGGCTTGTGTGTCTGTGTTCACTTGCTTGACATTCAATATTTTAGATGAATATGTGAGACACTTCTATTACTATCTTCTTCTCACCAGACACTGCTGATGTCATCAGCTATAAAATGTTGTCAGACAATATAAAATCCAGACTTGTGTTGTAGGGCTTGTGTTAGCTACTGTGCTCTGCAGATAGGTAGAGGTTCAACTCTCACTGTGATTAATTAGTGTGTGTGTGTATGTGTGTGTGTGTGTGTGTGTGTGTGTGTGTGTGTGTGTGTGTGTGTGTGTGTGTGTGTGTGTCTGCACGTATGTGTGTTTTGTTTTTCAATTTTTTTTTATTTTCTAAATAATATAATGTTTAACAATACAATCATTGATAAACAAGTATTATAAACCTTTATATGCACTATGTACAATTGTCGTGTGTGTGTGTGTGTGTGTGTGTGTGTGTGTGTGTGTGTGTGTGTGTGTGTGTGTGTGTGTTTGTGAAAGTGTGTCTGTGTTCACTTGCTTGACATACAAATAAACTATTTTAAAACAACATGTGAGACACTCTTACCACCATCTTCTTCTCACCGGACACTGCTGATATCATCAGCCGTAAAGTGTTGTCAGTCACTATAAAAGCCAAACTTGTCATGTGTTGCTTGCGTTAAGTACTGTCACTGTGGTCAATTGGTGTGTATATTTATGTTCACTTGCTTGACATTCAAGAGACTATTTTAGACCAGCATGTGAGACACTCCTACTACCATCTTCTTCTCAACAGACATTGCATACAATGATGATGTTGTATACAGTGATGTTATCATACTCCATAAAGTACAAAGTGACAGTATTAAAGTTAAACATATGTGATGGTGCTACTGTTACATTTCATGACATTCATCTTCTATACTTACACAGGTGTAGTGTTCAAATCAGGCCCAGTCTACTGCTCTGTGTGTGTGTGACTGGTGGTGCATTATGGTCATTGTATGAGCTTTCGAATCTCTCTTCATTTCACTACCAATTAGGATAACCTTTAATGGAGCCCCATGCATCCACCATCCTCCTTTTCCCTTTTGCCACATGACATCCTTCCTGCAGAGGAGTGGAGGATGTCATCATGTCAAATATGCATACATACTTCATGAAGCAGAGACCTTCCATGACCCTCTACAAGCCGTCTCCAGACCATTGTATGTGTGATTGCTATTTCAGTCATGGTGTGGTGCACACGTGCAATATAGACAGTGGCAGTATGTAATGCACTCCTACAAATACATACATAATCACAATAGTCATATTGTCTTCCATCATATAGATATAGGGAGTTTGTTTTAAATGGTATAATAATAACCAGGGTTTTGTGTGATGTTGGCCATTAGCCTAATAATGTCCTATGACCCTATTAACAGTTGACATGTCAATGTTGCCGTCATTGACATATGCTGTACTAAGCTGTGGTTGTAAGGGTATTACAATCTATGATGTGAGCTAATGTACTAATGGCTTCCTCTGACATTTCATTGCATGTTCCTTCTATAATAGCTGTAGTAATATGCCTCTTGAGAACTGTTGACATGATATGATATACTTTTATGTATATTGTTGGTTTATTAGGACATGCATTGGTGTAGTGGAGCAGATCGACTTCTATACAGATTACATTCCACCATCACAGTGACACTTGCAGCATGGCACAGATGTGCATGTGTCTGCATATCATCCTTAAATGCTCTGTGACAGACATCAGTATAAATTCATACTGATTACATGGGCACATAAGTTTTTTTTCATCTACATGTTTTGATTCAATTGCAGCCTTGTGGAATCCATTGTCTGTGTAGTTGTGTTGCTATTCCCGAGGATTATTGAGGTGGTCAGTAGTAAATCTGTATGGCTATTAGCATTTGTGTCAGAAAATGTTTTGCATGAGCCACAGACAACCGATATGTAATGTGTCCAGATATGACATCAGGCAACTTAAACACAACTTTCCCATGAAATACACATAGACATATGTTGTGGAATTGATGTAATTACATGACACTGCTACAGTTGTATGACTGTGTGAACAGTACCACTGTGTGGCATGTGATGCACAACCAAGGTTGTATTTGGAGGTCTTCTCACAAATCATTTATTCTGATAAATGTGAAATGTTAATGGGAATATACAACTAAGCACAGGGCTGTTTGTGGGTGCCATTAGACATACTCAACTGGAGAAAATAGACTATCTGGTACCTGACAGTTTGTCTCACATGTCAACCCCCTGTTGCCACAGGCCATCAAAGTATACATGCAACATTATTCAGTTTTTATTCTCAGAATGGCAGCTCATCTGTGTGCTCTCTATGGCTAATATCACAGAATCAATGAGCCATGACAACATCACAGGTTGCCTAAAGTATGACTTAAAACCTGCCCTAGCAGACCAAGTTGGATTCCTACTTCAACACAGCCTACAGACAGCCTATGTTCATATAGAAGGGTATACAGCAATATGCATCCTTCTGACTTGCAGGACCTTCACTTGATGCATAGAGTTATAGACCCATACTCCTGACTCTCCTCATCTGTGAGGTAGACCAACAAGTCATCATGGACCTTCTTGAAAAGGGCACAGGTAATCTCCTGACTATGTACCAAACACATTTGATGTGTGAAGACTACATCACATCTGTTACATATGTTTGATGTCTTCAAGAAGATCACCAACAGCATGCCTACTGGAAACATTATCATCCTGTGTAACTTGACCTGGCCAAAGCATTTGACAGAAATTCACATTCAGGTATTACAGAGAAACTGTCTCAAGTGACCATGAACAGCTATGTCACTAAGTGGGTAGACAACTCAATCACATATGTGACAGATAATGCCGACGTGTGTGAATTCACCTCTGTCTAGAGTTCAGTGACCAGGTCCATACCTCAAGGTTCTCTACTAGGCCCTTTCCTGTTCACCATTTAAGTATTAAGCATCAAGACTAACTTACACTTTCTTTATTTAACCAGCTTTGTGGAAGACTGCAAATTGTGGACAATTGAATTCAAGTTTTGTATTGATATAAAACAGACAGTACTAACACACAGAAAGGATTGTTGACACAGCCATAGAGAGACAGTAGATAAACAAAAAGCTTGGGGTGATTATTTTCTTTATGAAAGCAAATACACAAGCTGATTACAATATAGACAGCACACCCCTATGAGCAGGCCAAGTGGTATATGACCTGTGTACTCAGGTAGATACTATGTGGAACGTCCACCAGCAGTTGCCCACAGTGGTGACTAATCCCTTGTATGTAGCACAACTCCTGAGTATTTGTGGGACATCCACATCAAAGCCTGTTGCTATGTGTCCCACTTGGTTGAGACTTATGCTGACATTACAATCGTATTCAGGCAACTCATTTTGCACAGCTTCACAAAATGCATCTATAACCTATTGTATTTATTGTCCTTGATAAATGTCCTCTCCAGTGATCATGTCTGGATGTTTATAACATGAAAAATCTTATCCACTGATATGTCACCTTGTGCAATAGTTACATAATATACGATAACTGCATGATGATATGACTATACCCACACATGATATGTAAATAGTATGTACTGTATCATGTAGATATGTGATTACTGCTCATGTGACAACTGTCTTGTCTTTGTGGTGTATGAATATTTAAATGCTGTCATCTGCTGTACATTACCCTATTCATTCCTACAATTTATGTGTATTTCCCTTTTCAATACACACACTATCCCTGAATATTTGTTTCTAATGTAGTCTATGTACTTTTGCTGATCTCTAACAAAACTTTTATTCAGCATGCCTAAAACAAGTTTCCACACTACTCTGCACTGTCTGCACTTTCATATAGTGCGTTAGAACTGTATACACTCATTTATATTAAACCCTGGTAGTCATTGTGACCTTCTGCTCAATCCTACAGACCTAGTTGCCTATAGGTGAACAGCTTTGCATGTCTGCAGGTGTTCATGCTGCTGTACATGGTTTGCTGGCCATGAAACCACACTTGTATTCATGTAAGCATGATGCACAGCATGCATATGCAATTAGCACTGCTGCTCATCATGATAACATGTAAACTCCATGCAGACTTTTCACTAAGCCTACACAATATTTATTAAATCCCAAGGGTAGATTATTTTTGAGATTTCTCCCTTCATGCATTATGGCAGACTGCTTGAATATAATAATATCTGAACAGAAGAGGATGTAGTATTGATTTTAAACTTCCAATAATAAAGCAGTAAATAAACAGATAAATATTAAATAAGAAGAAAAAGAAAAATGAGAAATAGGAAAAGAAAAGCATTGGTAAAAAAAGTCCCACCCATCTATCCATCAAGCCATCAACCCATTTTGTAACTCTGCTTTATCTAATTAAGACCTAGGGGTTAAATAATTTGCTTTCATGCTTGAGAATAAGTCTGGTGTTGGTCCTAGATGAAACAGCAGTTTCATCACTGGCCAAATACACTCATGCATTATTTATTTATTTATTTAATTATTCATCCTTTGTTGACTGATTTAGTCTGGCTAGGCTAGTAGCCTCTTTTCAGGGGAGAACCAAGCTGGTATTTACACTACAAGGGGACATTTGGCCAGAACATTAGGGAATTTATCCTACTCATCATTGTTGTAAGTGGGACCCATTTTAGAGGAGCACTTCCTGTTTCTGTTCTCAGTGCAGATGAGGCATGGACAAACAGGGAGGCATATGGAGAGAGAAGGAGATGATGGAGTGATGAAAGAAATGAGGGAGACTGAAGAATTTATGCAAGATACTGAGGAAATGTTTCAAAGAAACCTGTTTAATAAAGCAAAAATAGAAGAAAAAAATGATGTGTAGTAATGCAGAAACTTAAAACACCAAATACTACCAAAATGCACTTGGGCGGGCATCTTATAATTTAATGAAATTATAACTCACCAGTTACAGTACATTTTTGTAGAAATCTGTTTAATGGAGATGAGTCAGCAAAATATGGCTGTATAATTACAGCCCTCCAGTCGGGAGGATTGTCAGAGTGAACCAGAAAATGAATGAGATGTTTCCTGTGGGGGGGGGGGGCATTATGGAGAAAATACAAAAGGAGGATGCAGAGACAAACCTGAAGCATAGTTGTGAGATGGAAAAGAAAACATATAAAGAGAAAGAAACAAAAGGCAAAAGTGAAGTAGCAGAAAAGAAGGCCGAAGAAAATGAAAAACAGAAGTAAGTGTTAAATATTCAAAGTAAAAATGACAATAAATAGACATGTATGAAGTAGGGAACAATTTAATAGCTCCTTTTGATATAAAAGCATATCAGGAAAGAACATTTATTCTTATTAACAAGGAAACATATTGTGACTTTATATTAGAGACTGCTTTTTCAATGGAAAATTTTCATAGATTATATGAATAAAAGAAAGACTGTAATCCATGGAATCTTTATGTGATAAAAGCATTCAATAGGGAAACAATAAAGAAAATTTATGTTCCATGTTGATCAGTGGTAGAAAGACAGACTTTGAAAGGACATTTGAAAACTTTATATAAAGAAGTACTGGACATTGCAAATGTTTATGACAAAAGGGATTTATGGACTGTTGGCTGGAATTGCAATATTTTGTTAAAAATAAAAAGAGAAAAAAATATACATATAAAAGCATGATAGATGTGGAGGTGAACAGGGGTATATTATAATACTAGGGACACCCAAAACATGTGTTCTTTTGTTTGTGGAAAAGAAGGGCATTTGATAAGTAAATGTGGCAAAAGAAAGTGCTATATTTGTGGGTAAATGGGACATGATGCAAAAAATGTGACTTGAAATGTTATAAATGTGACAAAACTGGATGTTTTTGGATGGATTGCAAAAGTAAAAATGAGAGTGAGGAAAAAGAGAGAAGAAATTGAACAAAGAAAAAAAAATTTAAAAGCAGTAGAAACAGTAGAAACAATAGATGAGCAAAACATTATAAAGATTACATAGAAGAAAGCTGTGAAATAAGTGATGAAGAAGACATAAATTGGGGGGTAGTAAACAAAAAAAGAAAGAATCTATTGGTAAAATGGTAAAATACAGAAAAAGACAATTTAAAGGGATAAATACAAAAGAAAAAGAAACGGAAATGGATGAAAAACAAAAGCATATAGCTTCAGACTGGGTCTTGGAGTAATGGTTAAGGTGTCTGACTCACAGACACAACAGGCAGTGTTTGGCTCTCACCTTTGGGAAGAGAGTTGGTTAGGCTTAGAATGGCATATTAAGAATGCTGGCCTAGTTATTAGCTTTGAACTTATGAATCTAGGGAAAATGAAAACTATACCGTGCTTTCTATAAATAGTATTAAGAATATAGCAAGAAAAATTCATATTTTGGAGGGTGTAATATATGTGATGTAGTTGTAATTATATTAGAAGACACAAGATTTTTAACAACTGATGAAAGATTACAAACAGAGAAACTATGGGAGGAAAGATAATCTGGAATTTGGGAAAGAGAGATATTCTGAAATAGTCATATTCTGTATCTAATATGTTTACTGTAACTTAAGCAAAATGGGAAGATCCTCCACTGTAGATTTAAAATGTGAAGAAGCATATAGAATTATAATATTCTATGCTTGTACTAATTGTAAAGAAAGGGAAAGCTTATTTCATCAGATTTTAGACTATGTAGTGATACGTTTGAAAATTATAATAATAGGAGACTTTAACTGTGATTAAAGGGGCAAGAATAAAAAGAAAGGAAATGATATAAGAAAAATGTTAGACGTTTTAAGATGTTATAAGTTAAAACTTTGTGAAAAAAATCATGGCCATACAAAAGAAGTATATATAGGACTGAAATAGATTCATTTATAATATCAGTCGGTTTAGTTAAAGAAGAAGAGGTAGTTTAAACAGGATTTTCTGATCATATTGCTATATGTCTAGAGATAAAGGAAAACAAGGAATATATAAAATAGGCAAAGGAATAAGAGGGATACATGAGAAAACATGGAATAAAGATGGTGAGAGATTAGTTATATTTTACTGAAAGATCATATTACTATGAGAACATTTTATAAACATTGGTCTGAATGCTGGGTGACATTTAAGGAAAAATATAAACAATCCCCAGTATTCATGAAGCTCAGCACAAGGACGGCCTTAGCCTTGCGCTGACCATGCGGCATAGAGATGGTGCAGCAGCACCACATGCATATTAATGAAGGTGCACTGCCGTAATGGCCACGTGCATAGGAAACATGTACGAGTGCAGGGGGCCTGTCCAAGCGCTGTACGGAGGCGTGAACATGTTGGCCGCATACGCACAGCCTAAAATGCTGACTAGTACAGCCTGCCTCTAATAGTAATCACTCCTGTCAGTGTCCATGGATAGTGAAATGTATGCAAAGCATACAAGACATTTTTGCGAACACCACAATAAGAAGTAAACACAAAGGCATGTAGCTGAATATTGAGTCCCTGTCCATCGAACAAATGATATTTAAAACTCCATGCCTGTATTCCATTGTAGTGTCGCTAGTTATACCAACTGGAAGTGAAACGCATCGTGTTAGCGCATCGCCAATTGCTAAGCCTAGCCCAATGGTTAGGGTTACCACCTGTCCTACATTGTGAGGGACAGTCCACCTCTAGGCAGGTGTGTCCATACCAAAACAATTATAAATGTGAAATGTCCTGCGATAGTAGGACATAATTATGTCCCATATTTTATGTAATAGTCCCATACAATACTTATGTCCATATATAAAATACCTAAATGTTACAAGAAACAGAATAAGCAAGTAAATGAAACAGAATAAGCAACTACACTGCTACAACAATAAAAGCTTATATTTAGGCATAAAACTAAAGTACTATCCTTTGTAATAACTGTGGGTATGTGTTGGTCTGTAAACTCTGATGTGAGTCCCGAAAATCTCCCATCCAGGTCATATGAAAAGGTGGCAACCCTACCAGTGGTGAGAGCATGCGCCCAATATCTGCCCATTCGTGGTCCAAGTTGTCCTTGTCAGGACAGCCCATAGATGAACGGGTATTACCCGGGTCTACCTACTATGTCATAAAAGATAAGTATTTGCGTGTCCCTATGTGTGTGAAGTACAGCATGTGGATGATCAGAAATGCTAAGGTAGTCCTCACAACCATATTGGTCCCAGAGATATGTAGTGTACGCAATGTGTTCTGTTGACTGTGCCTTGGGCCTTCAACTAGAGAAGGGATGGATGGTGCTGGTGGAATATGGGGGTGGGGGGTGATGGGTAATGTAATAATTTGCCAAGGGGAGACTGGGTTGGATGCATAATAGGTGAACTGGAGGTCTATGAGGGAGCAGTGGCTGAATCAGGAAGATAACCAAAGAACAAATATACACATCTGCAATACAATCCCACAAACATGTGAACATTAAAAAATGCAATACACATGTACAGAAACGTTACTGGCACATACCCACATAATGGTCTGGCCTGAACTGAGCTATCCACCCCCAACACACCTGTATACATATCTGAATACCCATCAACCCCTTCACAGCACACCACCCCTTCCTGAATGTCCACCAAAACCACCCATACTCGGGCTGCTAGATAGGCGCAGCCATATCTGCACATAGTGATCCCTACCCATATCTAGTAGGCAGTCTCACCCTAGGCAGTCTCAGGATTGCAAACTATGTATCCCTTGCATGTATAACCCTACCTTATAGCCGTAAAGCAAAGAAGGTCATCGGTCCCCACAATTTTTGGATATCCCTCATGGGATAAGTATCTGTTCTAAACATTAGACTTGGTGTCACGACATGATGTCCAGTCCTGTAATCTGGACACAAGTTGTATAAGCAGTAGTTGTCCACAAGACTGCTCAGCCTCCAGCCGTTCCTGCAGAACCTACGACCCGGGATTAAACATCTGACTGTGATGCACGTCTCCCCACGTGCATCATCGGGAATATATACCTTACACATTCGCATAGTGGCAGTCAGATATAGGGTGCTTAAGGTGCTTTAAAACAGAGGTAATTAGGGTTACCACCTGCCCCACCTTGCGAGTAGACAGTCTCTTTTTGGGCAGTTGTGTCCAGACCAAATATAATACAATGGCAAATGTCTTGTGATTGTAGGAAATACTTATGTCCCATATTTTATGTAACAGTTGCATAAAACAGTTATTTCTGTATGTAAAATACTTAAAGTTACAAAAAACAGATTAAGCAACTAAATTGCTACAAGAATAAGCTTTCATTTAGGAAAATAAGTAAAGTTCTAACCTTTGTACTGATCGTGGGTATGTGTCGGCCTGTAAAATCTGATGTATGTCCCAAAAATGCCCCACTTTGGCCATATGAAAAGGTGGCAACCCTAGACGCAAACGGGTATGCAAGCGTGTATGTGCGACGGTAAGTGGTGGTGATTCAACGGTACTGGAAATGTAAATGAGCATGTAGTTGTATTTGCATGTGTATGTACAGACCGATATATATATATATATATATATATATATATATATATATATATATATATATATATATCGATATGAAGAATGAATATAGCAGTCATAATGAATGTGAAAGGAAACAGCAGCGGAAATCCCTGTAATAGTTAGTGCTGTTATATATCCAGGATGGCCATAGGTGAGCACACCTCTGCATCCCCAACCACAGGTAGGATGCTAAAAGTGGAACGAACAATCTCCCGTGCTAAGTCTGACTTTGAGCTAGGTACAGGGCAGTCCCAGTCCCCAGTCAGACAAGCCTAAACCTGGATGACGATATTAACACCCTGACAGTCGAACACATGTATGTGCCAGGACTATAGGCTTTGGAGGTCTGAATATCCTCGGAGAGAGTCAACATGCGGCACGGGTCCAGAGCAGTAGGGAATAGGGAATGGCACATGTGTAGTAGTGCAGTTTTCCCAAAAGGAAAATGGATGCCTGCTGTGTAAGTGAAGTGATGAGGTGTGTGTTCGGGTAATTATGAACCATAGGTATACATATAAATGAAGCAGAACACCAGTAGTGTAGTGGTTACATCATCCGCCTAATGAAAAGGCATTCATGGTTCAAGGTCGACAATAGCACATATCATTTTCCTTGTGGAATGAATGTTGCTCTGCTATAAAGCCGACATTTAAACATGTAAAGGTGAACGTGTGTATCACATGACACTATTAAACAGATCCTTTAAATCAAAGTGGTATTGTCATAATGAATAAGGCACAAATAAGCACAAATAAGCAGCAGTAAACATATGTAACGCACAGTAAGCATAGGCGAATGTGCCTGTGTGGTTGTAAGCAGCTCCCAGCATAGGAAATGTATGTTTGTATATACAGATGCAATATATATACACATATATATATATATATATATATATATATATATATATATATATATATACACACACACACACACACACACACACACACACACACACACACACACACATATGTGTGAATAGATATATATCTACATACATGAAAAAAAATATATATATATATATTTATATATATGTATAAATATATATATATATATATATATATATATATATATATATATATATATATATATAAAGAATGAACATTGTAACAATAAAGCATACACAAGGGATGTAAAGGGAATCAAGAGCAATGTTGGTATTATATAGTGCTTTCAGCATATGTCATAAAAAGCTTCCCAGGAGTGAGCAGAGAACTGCTACTCACACCACAGGCAGGGTTTTACCAGTGGGAGTAACATCGATGGAATGCTACATCTACTTTACACACAGACTGAATGCAGTCCCATGCTGGGACCTCCACAAATTGGGAAGCACAAATGGCTGGAGTCCATAATCCCAGACAACACATGTATGTGCAAATATACATGGCGAGAGACCCTGTGAATACACGAGGCAGGACAAAATATGTGTAGGGCCGCAAAAGCCCTGGAGAGGGCAATGTGTAAAGGTGTGTCATGGCTGCGGTAACAAGTGGATAATGGATGTTACGCGTGTAAATTTAACAAGGGTGGGGTGCAGGAACTATGGGTATGCAATTATGGATCCAGGCATGCCAGGGTTGGATGGGCCGGTTCTAATGGACTGCCCCGTGGAGATCAGCTAGGTTGTAATAGGTATATATGAATAGTCACATGCAGACAACAATATATGTTGAAGTACAAATTCTGTAACACATGCATTCCATTTGTTGACATAAATAATAGGAATATGCCCATACAAACATCGACAGTAGATGGAATAATAGGCTGTGCAGAAGAGGGATGGGTCAAATCACACTATCACATTCCAATTACCATCGGTAATCCGTACATGAACATATAGCGACATTTGTCCACTGTATAACGTGCTACATACCGATTACAAGATGACTGGAGTGAAGTGTAGGTGTTATAATGAATAAGGCACTAGTATGCTGGTGAAGCATATAAACACCATTACGCATGTGTAAGTATGTATGAGCAGGGAATGTATTGACACACTGATGTACATATATATAATCATATATACATAAGTACACATATATATATATATATATATATATATATATATATATATATATATATATATATATATATATATATATATATATATATATATATATATATATATATATATATCTATACACTCACACACACACCCACAAATATATATATATATATATATATATATATATATATATATATATATATATATATATATATATAAAACAGCAAGATATGAATATACATGTATGAATACATATGCAGATATATCTGTATATATTAATGTAAATAAATATATATATATATATATATATATATATATATATATATATATATATATATATATATTACAGTAAATATACACATGTATATACCTAGGTTATGTTACAGCAGTTACGGGTAACATATGTTTAGACTGAGCATATGTTGGTGGGAAGTCCAATCAACAAATGTCTACCTCCCATCCCCCCAGCTAGGCCGGTGAGAGATACAGACGCACAATAAAGGTAAATACAACACTGCTTCCCAGACCACCAGCAGGAAACTACCAGTGGGAGAGATCTACAAGGTCTACACTTTAAACATGGACAGCGATGTCCCTTGTGGGACACCAACAATTTGTACATTCCAACCAATGGGAGTAACACTATTATGACCAGGATGTAGCTGTACACGGAATAGTAGGTTGTGCAAGCCTGATAACACATGGGTTGACACAACATATGATATGTGTCCCGACATGGGAAATTGGTCAGTGTGTAGGGGTGTGTTCATATCTCACCTGCGTCCACCTGCGCCCACAGTAAGGATGAGTGCTGTAGAGTAGTGGCAGGTGCGGGAACTATGGGTATGCGATTATGGGGCTAGGCGTGCAGGTGTTGGCTGACAGACACATATTAGAACCACCCCATGAGTGTAAGTAATAGTCTGATGTGGGTATAGCAGACACCCATACCTCCCAAACTTTAAGAGCTCATCTACTGGACAGTCCATAAACCATTGGGGGAACACATAGGGACCATATCATTGAACTGTCCCCGATTACCAGGAACGTCCGTGATTACGAATCAGAATCTAACACAGTCCCAACTAAACCCTCCTAGAACTACTGATATTAGGAGGAAATGTGGCGGAATACACGTAATGAATAATGACAACATGTAAGAGTCAGCATGTAAATCAAATTGTATGAATACATATGTTCTCTGTGTCTGTCAATGTGTTAGGTTAATAGCACCAACCTTCTAAATGTGTCCCTGAGGTCATTATGCAGTGTCCCTGATTCAGTGTTCATTCTTCCCCATTCGTATGAGAGGTCTGATAGTGAGAGAAAGCGCATGTTCCGCTGACTAACTTAGAATGTTGATAGAATAATAGGGTTGGGGTTACCACCTGACCACCTTTGTTAGGGACAGTCCCCCTTTGGGCAGTTGTGTCTTGCAAAATAACTGTAATTATGGCAAATGTCCTGTGATTTAGGGCAAAGATTACCTATATTGTCTGTAGTAGTTGCATAAAACAATTATATTCACCTAAAACACCTAAATGTTATAGGTAACAGTATAAGTAACTATAATGCTACAAGAGTAATTTTTTATTTAGGCAAAACAGTGAAGTACTCCCTTTTCTACTGGCTGTGGGTATGTTGCCCTGCAATGTCTGACGTCTCTACATACAGGTCCTATAGGGTTGCCACCTTTCCAAATGGCCAGAGTGGGACATGTTCTATAGAAATGTCAGATATTCCAGGACAAAACATACCTACAGCCATGCATAGTACAGGATTATACTTATTTGCACAAATAAAAGCTTAATCTAGTTGAATTTGAATTGCTTATGCTACTTCACATAACATATAGAAGTGTCATATATAAAATAACTGTTTTATGCAATTATTAATGAAACATAGAATATAATAATGTCCTGTAATCAGGACATTTGCTATGTCTTGATTATTTTCGCAGTGTCCCTCACAAAGTGGGACAGGTGGTAACCCTAAATTCCCACCTTGGCCAATTGAAAAGGTGGCAAACCTATAATAGGTATGCGGTAGCATGACTCATCCGACAGATGTGGCTCCCACAACCCAACTACATGTCTGTATTGCAGAGTCTTGGTTCCCATGTATCAGCCAGATGGGAGCAGAGTGTATGTGGAACACGCAAATATGATTAATTCCCTGGACAGGCCGCTGATTCCGTACAGTCGAACACCATGCCATCACCTAATGGGCAGCCATTCCCGATATTGTAGTCAGGAGCGGCCTTAGGTCAACTGGTGCCCTAGGCAGAGAGCACAATGGCACCCTCCACTACACCACCCAGGGCCCCCATCCTGGCCTACCTACACCAAATAAATGCTGGTAAAGTGCCCCCACTATAGCGGCACCCTAGGCTGCCACTTAGTTGGCCTATGCCTAAGGCCGGCTATGACTGTAGTCATGTAGTACAATGTGATAGGCATCACAAGGTGGGAGCAGATTGTAAGAGGAACGAACAAATATGAATGATTCACCGGATAGGCCGCTGATTCCGTACAGTCGAATGCCATGCCGTCACCTAATAGGCAGCCATTCCTGATACTGTATTCATGTATTCTGATGTAATAGGCATCACAAGGTGGGAGCACATTGTATGAGGTACACACAAATATGATTGTGTCACTGGACAGGCCGCTGATTTCGTACAGTTGAACGCGATGACGTCGCCTAATGGGCAGCCAATCCTGATACTGTAGTCATGTAGTCCGATGTAATAGGCATCACAAGGTAATATTGTGGTCCTCGCTCACACCCAGGGGTGGTGTGAGTGACAGATGCAAGCACCAATGTCGGTGCATTAGCAAGTGTGGGAGCGAGCGGGTCTAAGCATGTTTGGCTACCAGTATGCGAGTATTGCACTGATTAAGCAATGTAGAGGCTAACCGAGCATATGAGGCTGTAACCAGAGGTCAGCAGTGCCTAACACCGCGCAAACCCATGCACACCCACTCCCAACTGCTTTAATGTGCCTTACTCCCTCCGTATCCAATGGGCTTGTTTGCCCTGCAACCAACTAAACATCCTTGACAAGGGTTGGAACCAGGACCCTACGCACACAGCTAATGTGTATTACCAATATGCCATGGCAGATACACTGACAATGGACAGTACCACAAACATATCATACAGTGCAGTCATTCAATAGTATAGGAATGTATCCCATCATGTAGATGTATATGTGAGCGTTTATGTCCAGCATATAGGTACATACATATATAGAGATGTATCAGGAACATACCATGTGGCAACAAAGCATTACAAATGAATGAAACAGGAAACACCAGCAATGCCTGTATTATGTAGTGGTGTTGCTCTATGTGATCACAAGACTCCCTCCGACAGACATGTGTCAGTCATACATGCAATTAGTTGTACATTGGCCGTATACATCACTCTGTGCATGTAATGTACATTAACACAACAGTACCTGTCCAGTCATTATGTGTGAACAGTACTTCTGCAAAGTGCTGTGTGCAACATCATCATCATGATTAAGGTAAATTGGGTAACCATAGAGGGACCAGCAGTGTTTTGTGTACAATGGGGTTGTCCTCCTCACGTATACCTGGACCATGTAGGAGTGATGTGCATACCAGGATCATGCACCTGAGGGACAGGGGTGAGGATAACAGTAGTATGTTATGATGCATATTACAAGGGTTTCATGTGTCCAGTGGGCACGTGTATGTAATGGACAGCTATGTATAGGGCAGATGGTGTCCTAGGAGCTGAATGGCCTTATTTGTCCATTGGTGAGGGTCAGATGTTGGGGAAGGAGTGTAAGTATGGCTGTGGAGGATAGGTAGGAGCACAGAAAAGACAGCATACAGGGTTGGTATATGACACATGTGGTGGGGATACTACCTGGACGGGGATGGGTCTTCAGCATTCAAAAGTCCATGGGAACAGTGGGACGGAGGTCTCCAGCCATGAGCAACTGCCACTGCACCTACACAGCTGCAAAGGAGGCAGTGCTGGGGGCTGTCTAGCAGGGGCAGCATCACCCTGTAAATGTGATACTCCGCCCTTGAACTGGCGTATCTAGCTTCGTAACCCATTAGGGAGCCACCAGCGCAACACATCCAGGACCACATGACAGCAGATATGTACCTGTCTGGTCCCACTCCCAAGGGGAACATGCTCCATCCTCAGTGGTGGTACCACCAGAAGGTGATGCAGAGCCAACAGATGATGTCGATGGCAGGGCCCCAGATGTGCTAGTGCCCAGTACCATGGTCAGCTGAAGTGGGACAGGAAGTTCTGCTGGGAACTCCCATCCCATTCAGCCTATGGTGTTGTGTTTTAAACCCACATATGGCTTAGTGTTAGACAACAGCATACAGAATTACCTAAGACAGTATGCATAGATATCACCAGCAACCCAACACAACAGATGGTATACATTTGCAGAGGGAGCACAACACATGCATATATACAGCATGCCAACTGTACAATGAGTAGTAGACGTGTGACCGCAGCAATGAACAGTTGCCCATCATTGGCTTGTCACTGGGAATCCCACACAGTGTCAGTCATACCACTGTCTCATGTGACACATGTCCAGTCAGGGATGAGATGGCAGTAACACATCCCTATCATCATGTACTGTCTGCAATCCTCATACCATGCTTCTGCTGTGCACAGAAGTGTGTTCAGTGTGTAACACAGGAAACAAATGGTTGCACACATTGACCAGTTCATACATGGCCCTACAGATGGGGGTCCCTCATGAACAGAGTACTGTCATGTCTGTATTATAACATGCAGAATAGCCATTACCACACACATGTTAAACAGGCAGTAGCCTCAATGCAGCATAGCTACACTTACATGTTGTAGTTGTGTGGCAAATCACCCTCCTGTCTTTAGGCTATTTTCCACTGTGAAAAATGATTGAGGTACATCCAGATATCATCTGTGATGCCATGTCAGAACACCACATCCAGGTACCACTCACAGCAACTGTCATGGCCAGATAATAACATGTTTCCCTAGATAGTGTACTGTGTTTATCATGTGGATGGCTATGGGAACACCATCTCAGCTGTACCACATGCAATCAGCTAGAGGAGGACTGCAATAGGTGCAGAGGCCATCACCTGACCATTTCCATCTCTTACAATACACATGCTACTGCTGCAAAGGTGTACACCTTCACATCCACCAGAGAGTGTGTGGGCGGAACAGGCAATGTACACTAGGGAAGGGCTTGGTGGCTTAACCATAAGCATCATCTGCCTCATGCTGAATAGTGCAGGGGCAAATCCCTGACTACTCATTACTATGACATGTGCATGACATTACTACATGTGCCACAAAGGTGACATGTTGCTGTGCTGTAAGAACATGTGTGTAGGTGAGTGAGTGCCATCTGCAACAGATATAGTAGACATACATTAGGTGTGGCACACATGTCAGTCCATGTGAATGGATGCTGTTGTCACCACAACCACACTCTCTAATGGACACGCATTGACACCTTTTCCAGGGCCACAAATACACAATGTATCTACTTAGTTTGCCACACTGCAATACTGCATAGGACCACATGCACCACAGGGGATATCTGGAGGTTCTATGGCCTAGGGCATGTGAAAGTGCTTGACAACTGTTAGTATGCCAACAAGGTTTATACTGGGAGTGACTGTGGTTGGGAGCATCACAACCCACATGCAGACACAGGGTGCCAGTACTGGCATGCAGGTATGCATTGCTCCATGGGTGTGTAGTGTGCGGCTGTGCAAGATGGCTGTACAAGGCTGGGTGAGGGGTGATCCTTGCTATTGCATCACCCAACAATGGTGTGCAGTGCAGGGGTGTAGTGTCTGCAATGTCCCACACAGATGGGTACTGCATTATCTGGCCTGACATCCTGGTTACCAATGTGTAGGGCCATAGCTTTGCAATGCATGCCATGTCTGTGTTTGATAGTCCTTCACATGGACATTGCCTGGGGTGTGCATGTCCCACAATACTGTACAGTGACATGTACAGGTGTACCTGGTTTGGCAGACACATGTAGTGTGTTATACCCTATATAGCCTGTTATACCCCGATATGCCAATATTGGCCTGGTGTGGCGAAACCTGCTTATAGTGAGCAGGTCGGCCCTGCACCTGCATGGATAGTATGATACAGGTATTCTGTGGTGTCAGTGGCATGGATCCATACAGGGCACACGTGTACAGCATTGTCTGGCCTTAGTGGATCACATTTGATGGCACCACATATGTTGCAGGCATTCAGTGTGGAACATAGAGAAGGCACATTGTCCACATATATGTGCCTATTGTACCACTGTACATGGTGCCATGTACTCTGCAAGCCACTGCATTCACACCATGCCTACTATCTGTCCTCAATGTGCATGTTACTAGCAACATAGTGGGATATCCTAGGCAAGATTGTATGTGCATGGCACATGGGTGCGGGACATATACCGGGTAATAGTAGGGCTGCATACTTAGTTCACCTGGCCTTTTGCCAGATGTATGGGTATGGCTTGCCAACACAGTGCTGTGGCTGACTGACAGCTGTACTCCTGGCTGCATATTTAGTTCACCAGGCCTTTTGCCAGATGTATGGGTATGGCTTGCCAACACAGTGCTGTGGCTGACTGACAGCTGTACTCCTCGTGAGATGGCCAATGTGTCATAAGATGGATACCATATAGGAAAACTACAAAACCCACTCCCAAACATGTCCAATGGTAAGACAATCATGGCCACCACTACACAGGCTCTGACAGACAAACACACACTTGCCATGTCCTGTATACAAACCCCTACCATAACACACACACACACACACACACACACACACACACACACACACACACACACACACACACACACACACACACTTAACATGTCTGGGAATAGAACACTCAACTAACTACTTTACTACACTACAGCATTACGCAGTTACAGAAAGTGCTACCAAGATTATTGGGACACAGCACTCCCAGAGGTGTATTTGTAGATGGGTGACATTAACATCATCGGCCTTGCTAACTGTGGGTATAAGAAATGTATGGAGTGTGAGCAGTATAAAAGCATTACTCAGTTCTCAGGCAAACAGGGACACACACACACGGCAAGTGTGGGACTTGAACACCGACCTAACTACTTTATTACACTACAGCATTACGCAGTTACAGAATGCGCTACCAACATTACTGGGACACAGCATTCGCAGAGGTGTATTTGCAGATGGGTGACATCATCGGCCTTGCTAATAGAGGGTATAAGAAATGTATGGAGTGTGAGCAGTATAAAAGCATTACTCAGTTTTCAGGCAAACGGACACACACACACACACACACACACACACACACACACACACACACACACACACACACACACACACACGGCAAGTATGGGACTAGAACACTGACCTAACTACTTTATTACACTACAGCATTACGCAGTTACAGAACGCACTACCGAGATTACTGGGACACAGCACTCCCAGAGGTGTATTTGTAGATGGATGACATCATCGGCCTTGCTAACGGTGGGTATAAGAAATGTATGGAGTGTGAGCAGTATAAAAGCATTACTCAGTTCTCAGGCAAACGGGGACACACACACACAGACACACACACACACACACACACACACACACACACACACACACACACACACACACACGCACACACACCAACCTAACTACTTTATTACACTACAGCATTACGCAGTTACAGAACGTGCCACCGAGATTACTGGGACACAGCACTCACAGAGGTGTATTTGTAGATGGGTGACATCACTGGCCTTGCTAACGGTGGGTATAAGAAATGTATGGAGTGTGGGCAGTCTAAAAGCAATTTACAGTCCTCTGGAAAATGGGGACAGACATACACACACACACACACACACACACACACACACACACACACACACACACACACACACACACACACACCAGTGGCAGGAACTGAACACCTGCCTATTTACAGATTACTATTACAATACTACATACTTATGAATCACACCACACAGACTACACATTTCAAGGCTGTCATTATAACTTTCTGGGAATGTGGACATCAACAGGAATGCTGGCAGTTAAGATGTACATACCCGTGAACCTGTGTGTTTAAAGTAGGAATCCATCCTGACCTGGCGTATGCCCATCTGTGGAATGGACGACTACTACCACTATACAGGGTTACAATGGCCATGCCCATACACAGAGGCACATAATTGACACAAGGTGTCACTGGGCATGCTCACACACTTAGCACAGGGCTGTTCAGAATGCACTATGTGTCCATCTACACAAGGATATACTAGGCATGCTCATACTCCTAGTAGCACAGGGCTGACTGGGATGCACTCTGATGCTAAACATGGAAGGCCACAGTGGCCATGCTATTACAGGTAGATGTAAAGAACACATTATAATGGTCTCTGGTGTTAGTAGTTGTCATTGTTAGCAGGACCACTGCTCTACATATATTTGACACTGGGCTTTTACACAACATCTGCTGTCATTCTGGGATGACATGGCTGACAGTAGGCAGGCCTTTGTCACATATCACATGCATCCATGATTCAAGGGAGTGGGGATATTACCCAAGTCACATATGCCCACACAGTGCCATTCCAAGGCAAATGTCCTAAACACAGGTTAACTCCCATACACCTACAGGACAACTGCATTGTTTTCTTATGCTAACCAGTGCTAGATGTGTAGCATCCATATTCACGCCTGGTCACTGTAGATCCAACAATGGGGAGTACTGACACCTGTGCAGTGAGGAACACCTGGCTGATGGCTCTGTAGTGCACAATAGCACTACCACCATATACTTCAGAACCTAGCACTACCACCATATACCTCAGAACCGGACATGTGGGCCATAACAGAGGTACGGACCGCTCCAGGTGGTGTACTCACATACTTAAAGGCCACTCACATATACTGACCGCTCCCCCCATGAACAGCATCACAGATGAGTCATGTGCAGGACACAGTGTCACATGCTGCATTCTAGGATGTGAACCTCAGACACCACCATGCCCTCGGACCACCAACATGCATCCATAAATGTTGTATGACATAGAAGAATACACCACCATGTGATCCTTGATCTGTGTACTGTACTAAGCTCTACATCAATTGTAGTGAGTACACATGTACTGACACAGTTGCATCATGTGTTATGCAATGCAATGATACCACTGTCTGTGACCAGGTCAGCTGTATACATACCAGAGGCCCTCAGTACTTTCCACCATTAGCAGGTGACTGTTGCTGTACACCAGTACACACCCTCATGTATGGATATGACATACATGTACCCGCCCTGGGTATGTACATGCCACACACTCACACACACACACACACACACACACACACACACACACACACACACACACACACACACACACACACACACACACACACAAAACATACATGTAAATAGCATAGCTGTTGTTGTCCTTTATGCAAACAGGTAGCTACAGCCATTACACACTTGCACATGGAATGTAGGTTCATGGCTGCTGAATGCTAACAGTACATAAGGTGTGATATCAATGTTGACAGAGGTAACATTCCCTCTGTACTGGTCACCCATTACACCCATCATATCATGCAACAGTCCATGTGTCATGTATGTCATTACACATGTCCACCAATTGCAATGCCCAAATGTCAGGATTGTAGGACCTACACACCTGTACACGCAGTGTTGTGCATTCAGATAACATGCGTGTGCAGTTGCTGATGTATGCAGGTGATGTGTATCCTAGTACATCATGCAGTTGCAATGCAGCCTCAACATTGCCAACTGTATATGGTGATATGCTGAATGTACATAAAGATGTACCTCAGGTATGGACAGATGTGTGGAAATAACTAAGTGGTGGGGCATCTTTGCAGATGGATGTTTGCTGTGGACAGCTCACAGGTGTGTCACAAGTGGTCCTACAATACCTTGTGTACCTGGTAAGCAATGGTTTCTTTAATTGAAGGACGTAACACACAACTTAGACAGTGGTCAGGGTGACAGCGATGGTAAATCACTTGACACCTGTTAATAGTTAAGACGTCCTGTGTGCATATATCAGCACTGTTGCCACAGGATGCATTAGTACAGTTTGTAACGTGTGCAATACTGCTGTACATCTGAGATACATAACATGAGCTAGGCAGGTCTGAGATTCACAGTACTGGCATGTGTGGTTGTGTGTGTGTCCATATATGTCATGTATTGTGGGGAATACATCTCAATTGTTACTCACTCTCCTGTACACTAGTGTACATAGTGTACACATCTGTACAGACTGCAATGTAGAAAGCAGGACATAGGCAGGGGCATGTATCTCACACATGTGAGGTATCTGTATGTGCATGACATAGATGTATTAAATACTGAATGCCACAGTGTGTGTATGTAGGGCTGACTGGTCCCTGGAGTGAGGATGCATGTTACCATACTGAACTGATAAGACCTCTCCCACCATCCAGGCATGCATTCTACTATCCCTGTTGATGTCCTCGATCTTAGGCCGTACTGACTACCTGTACATGTGTATTCTCTGTGGTGCATCATGTAGGTGCACAGTACTGTAATGATGATTTGCACATAGGCAGGGGTCCTCACCTCACCAGTAGCAACTGTGTGTGAGTGTGTGTTACTGTGTCGATGAATCCGTGAGTGTGTGGGTGTGTTACTGTGTCACTGAATACATGTGTGTTAATATCTGAGTGTGTGGGTGCAGTTGTGTGTTGGCATCCTGTCATGGGAATGTGTATTACTGATTCCCAATGAGGCATCACACTTCCCACTGGCCTCTACCCTTGTAATCAGCTAGACCACTCTCTTACCTCACCACTCCATGTAACTATATCTGTGATGTCACCCTTTATGGATGTCACATCTGTGGCCACAGTAGCTTAATACACAGCTATCATGCTCCTGGATTGGTAGACGTGTTTGTAACTTGGGACATTCTCACTGGTATGTGTCAGCTACACGTTGCATGCTGGTATATTCATACATACCTGTGAGTAGTCCACATTGACATATGGGACACTAACTGCAAACACTGACATCAACTGGCACGTGCAATTAGACATGAAGGAGGACAGCAGAACATTATGACCAACATGCAATTACTGTTGTTACACAAGACACATACTATTAACAGTATTGTATACCTGTACTACATGGTATATCTGCTGCCTGTCAACAGTCCTCAACAATTGTAAACTACACTTATCTTCCTAGTCTGTTCACCCTGTGCATCAGATAAGGTTTAGCGCTTTTGTCAATACCAGTTGACTTCATCAGAACAATAAAAAATCAAACAGAATAAATTTAAATACTACATACTTTACAGTGATTGGTTCTTCCTTCCCCCAATAATTGAACAATGTATCATCAATTCGTGAATATCCAACTCAATTCATGAATATTAAGTACATGTTAGTTAAAACCAACACTAAAAACTTGCTCTATTAAATTTATATTATACATTTTACAACAAAAAAGAGATTTAGTCAAAATTTTCATTATTGCAAATTGTATTTTCCTTACTATAGATGTTCAGGATTTGTTTTCCTGTATTCCTAAACAGGAAGGTTTAAGCTTCTTTGAAGAAGTGCTTTTTACTTGTTCTTTTTTGCCCCCTGGTGAGATTAGTTTAATATGTGAACTTATGAGTCTCATTTTGGAAAACAGCTATATATATTTTGAGCGGGGAATATTTTCAACAGGTAAAGGGAGTGGTGATGGGAGCTGCCTGCGCCCCTTTGTATGCAAATTTAGTTTTGTTAGGTTGGGAATGAGAACATGTCTTTAAAAGTGATTTTTTTCTAATGTATTATTTTATAGTAGGTTTTTGGATGAAATTTTATTATGGAAAAGAACTTCTGAATCCATACCATTATTCATCCAATATTTAAATGAGACTACTATTTTTTTTTTAAATTCACTTTTGATTTTCATGAACAAGAAATTAATTATCTAGACACCAAGATAATAAAGGACCAAGATAAATTTATTTCTAAAATTTATCGTCAAAAAACCTTTTGTAACAGTTACTTAAGTTTTGATAGTCATCATCCTATATTCCAAAAGAAAAGCATTATTAAAGGTCAGGCAATCAGGGTTACCAGAATGACATCTTCAAAAAATGATGTAATTCAGGAATTTGTATATTTGAAGGACATGTTCTTTGAAAGAGGCTACCCTGGTGAGTTTATTGACACCATTCTAACAGGAGTATTGGATGACTGGGGTAAAAGGTATTTACCATTGTTGGGAAAGGGACTTAATAAAATCAACAACACCATGACATTTATTGAGAATGAGAACAAAATTGATTTTCAACAGGCATGTGTTGTTCAATATAGTCACCTGTATCACCAAGTGGAATAAATATTATGTAAAAATTGGAACATTTTTAAAACCAGCAGTGAAGTTTTCCAGGTAGTAGGTGATAAACCTATTTTTTCAACTAAAATAGGACCCAATATAAAGTCAGTCCTGGAAAGGGGAATCAACAATCAAGGTGTACAGGTGAAATTTAATGGGAGCAGGCCTTGTGGCAGATGCTCCTATTGTTCATATATTTTACAGCATAGTTCTATTAACACTGATAATCAAAACAGAAGTTTTGTATTTTTGAGAAGTGGTAATTGTCTTTCCAGTAAGCTGGTGTACATTGCTGGGTGTAAAACTTGTACATCATTTTATGTTGGAAAGACGGAGAGGTTATTTAAAACTAGGATATATGAACATTTATACGACATGAAAAATAAAAAGGAAACTAATGCTTTATACAAACATAGTACACAATGTGCTGACTTTTGTGTCTTTTTAAATTTGCTATCCTTGATTTGTTTACACTGAAGCTGGGGGGGGAGGGGGGTATTGGCAAAATGTCTTAAACAAAAAAGAACTAGTATGGCAATTAAGACTAGCTGCAAACTTTCCTCCAGGCTTAAATGACCATTTGACCATCCTACCAATTTTGAAAGAAAAGGCAGGACAGGTTTGAATGGTTTACTATTTAATATATTTTTTAAATAAAAAAGTTATTGTGTGGGGTTGTTTAATATGCCTTTGCAATGATGAAAATTTTGATTAAATATCTTCTTTGTTGTAAAATGTATAATATAAAATTAATAGAGCAAGTTTTTAATGTTGGTTTTAACTAACGTACTTAATATTCATTAATTGAGTTTGATATTCACGAACTGATGATACATTGTTCAATTATTGGGGGAAGGGAGAACAATCACTGTTACGTATGTAGTATTTAAATTTATTCTGTTTGATTTTTTATTGTTCTGATGAAGTCAATTCGTATTGACGAAAGTGCTAAACCTTATCTGCAATAAATTTTATCTGAGGACTCACAACATTAGTGCTCTTTCTTTGGTTTTCAAGTTTTTTATCTGAGCACTATTGCACCACTTTTTTGGTTTTTGGCACCCTGTGCATCAGACCATATGAGCATGTCCCTGCACCGATGGTGTGGATGTCAGGGATGCGGCACAGGCATCATCATATGCACAGGGTGTTAATGTTTGCCAGAGGCCTAGACTGCACCATTGGATGACACCATGTGTGTGGGTTTGGGCCTTTGATCTAATTGTGTGTGTGTGGATGTTATGCATGTGTGTGTTGCAGTGCCCTACATATGTTTCCAGTGTGTGAGTGTATGTATGCACACAGTTCTGCCATGTGTTTGGGTACACAGGAGTATTATTGACAGCTGAAGACTGTACAGGTGAGGTTTTACAGTTCACGGTGTCCGGCCATGGACATGTGACCTGTGCCTGCCAGGGGTTGCACGGGCACTACCAGGCAGAGGTGCAGATTGGATACGTCTGTTGTCACTTGTCCACTGGAAGCATGTCCCTGTTGGGACCATCCCAGGCCAGGTGCACGTGGCCTGCTGTGTCATGGTGTAGACAGCACAGCACCAACTGCACCGCTGCTGCTACCACCACTATGGAAGCGGACATGTGAGGTAGCTCGTACATGTAGACCTGACACAGGTGATGTAGCAGGCCTATGTCCATGTGCATGACCCCTCAATCCTATGAGGTGTTCCAACACAGACAGCTCATGCTCTCAGATTGTCATGCCACGGTCAAGGACTCCAACCATGTCACTCAACCATCTATCCAAAGCTTCAGCAATCTGCTGTTGAGCATTTACCATTGCCTGGATGTTGTTTAAAGAACAGACAGCAGCCCTCTGTAGCCCCTGATCTTCTCTGTTGCACAATTCAGCATGTGCCTGTGCCTCCATTACAGCCTGAAACATGTGTCTGGTGACACCAGCTGCTGTGCTCTGTCTTGCAGGAGCATGTTGGCCAGAGGTCCTCCTATGAGCAGCACTGGCCATGTGCCTATGTGGGGCATCACCAGTCATTTGGCTGACACCATGGTGTGCAGGCACACCTTCCATAGCCCCCACACTTTCCTGTTCCAAGCTACCACATGCCAACTGTCCTTCCTTTATGGTCACTGGTGATGGGGTATGTGCAGGTATGGGATCTGTGTGTGGGGATGAGGGGGATATAGATGGAATGGCAACCAATGGCATAGTTTCAGCCCCTGACAACTCTGCCTGTGAATCAATCATATGTTCATCATCACTGCTAGAGTCTGTGGGGACACTAACATCAGATGTACCGCAGGAGGGCAATGCACCTACATCACCTGTGAGGGCAGACAAGAACTGTACATTACAATCTATACAATAGACAGACACACAGGCACACACGCATGTGATATGACAGAAGGCATGTAACATGCATGTGATATGATAGACGCCATGCAGCGCAGACAATAATAGTGGTAGTTATCATACATCCCTGGGTTGCACACAACAGCATGCATGTGTCATTGCAGACGACATGCAAATTACACAGTCATAGTAGTAGTTAGCATACATCCCTGTGTTACACCATGTAGAGCAGCACAGGTTAACAGTCCACCTGCCTGATGTGTGGCATATGACCTTGACAATCACATGTAGTATGACATGTGATCTGCTGACGTGTGCAATGACATGCATACATGTTTAACTCAATGGTGTCTTGTCAAATATACAGTGGGGCAATGGTGTCCCAATGCAGTGTTGTCTGTCTGCCCTACAGATGGACTGCACATTTAGCTGATGTGCATGGCCATTTCAGGGAATCATGAGGCATCTCTAGTGCTATACAGTGTGAGTTACAGACAGGGTTCATAGCCATGACTGTGTTCAGATACAATAAATATATACTGTGGAATGTGACCCTCATCACTGAGGTGTATACACACTAAACCATGATGTGGAAGTTGTGACACAGGTCACTGATGGGTATACGGATGACACCCCTGCACATCTGCAACCATATTGCTGCTGCTTGGCAACTATGGCCAGACATGGTGAACACGTCGGTACACCATATCCCACATGACATCTGTGTACCACACACACACACACACACACACACACACACACACACACACACACACACACACACACACACACACACACACGAGGAGCAGGTATGACATTGATGTCCAACACCAGCAAGGGGACTGTACTGTATCTGTGGGCTGATGTGGATACTGTACAGATGATTGCTGTCATGTTGCGACATCTTCAAGATGTTCAACACATCTTATGTGGTGGATTGATGTTATGCCTACACAAGATGTGCACAGGCCTGTAGGATGTCTAGTGCTCCACATCTATAATATGACCATTATACAAAGGCCATAGTTGGACCATGTGTAGCCATTATATGCCAGGGTGTACACACAAGCACATCACATCTACTGTGTGTGTTACTCCATGTCTCTGGCCATCCTCCATGGCCATTTGTGTACATGTGTTGTCCAAATTATTGTGACGGGCATCTATTTCACATGTCTGTGCTGTCATATGACATGTATGCTCCACTGATGACAGGATTATGCAGATAAAGGGTGGTATGTGGGATATGTTTTCAGGTTAGGTAGGCAGTGTTGCAGCCAGGCCACTAGATGTCATGGGCATGTCAAGATAGCACATTACATTGTGTGGCATTCATAGCAGGGCTATGATTCACACCAGTGAATCCTGTGTGCTGGCCATACTCCAGTTCACTGTGTAGTACTGTTTGTATTCACCACATGTGTATTTCTAATCTGTAGTACATCCCTAAAGTGAACAGCACCTCCACCATTGCATGCACAGCTGTCCACACATCTGGCAATGACAGTTTGTGAGGATTCAACATCAGTGAGATGATTCACATAGTTTGCAAGTGTTGCACATGAGTAGTCATTGTGATGCATTGCAGGTCCGACCTGTATATTGTGACAGGACCATACATTATGTTGTAAATAGCCACATGGCAGATAGAGTTGCGCATTACAATTCCTGATAAATAATAACACTCTCTCCTGCAATGGGCTGCTGTTGCAGCGGAATGCCAGAGGTACCTAAATTGGAGTAACACAGCAGTATGAGCTTAATCCATGCCTGTATAATGGCTACAGGGTGCAATGTGCATAACAGATACACCAGTACATTTGACTATACTATGGTGTATGTACGTGTGCATACACAGAGTAGCATACTATAGTATGAGGCATGTGTGTATACATGCCTTGCATATGATGTTACATTACATATTGTACAGTGACACATGCAACTATATGGAATATAGTTGTTATAGGTGCAGTACTGATTTACCAGGCAACTCCAGGCTCAGTGGTTGAGAGACACCCACCTCCACAATATCGGCTAAGGCTTGTGGATGTGGTTCTGCAGGTGTCTCTAGGTTGGCTGGTAGCTCCTCGGTACGTGTGATTTGGGGCTGGGTTTGTGGTCCACCACCTGTTGCACCTTGCTCCCTGGTGATCGCATTTGCACGCTGTTTTGCCCATCTAATGAGGTTTGTACAGTGTCTGCCCACCTGCTGGTATGTGCGGTTGTGGCCACCAACATCATTAACCCTCCTGCAAAGTTCCATCCACAGGGCATCCCGCTGCTGTGCATCCTGTGGCACATGGCTGAACAGGATATCGTGATTGTCGAGTAGGTATGGGATGAGGGCCTTATCCTCCAAGCGGGTAAAAGAGGGTGGCCTTGCACGTGGCATACCTGGAAGACATAATGATGGAGACAGGTCACAGTAACTCACAGAGACATACAGAGCTATAGCTGAACATACATGTGTATAGCATTTATTAAGTTTAAATAGTTGTATTTGCAAACCTACATGACACTGATGTGTTTGTGTCACACATGTGACACTCAATGTCGAGTGGATATTATCACCATATATGTGTGTGTGTCACCTGATTACATTGCTCATACTCCATGTGGATGCTGTCTTGATGTGGGCATGTCTGTTTGCCTGTATTGGTGTTCCTACCTATCAGCACATGGCTGGATGTGTCCATATTAATGCAATCAACCTTGATGCTTTGTATATGTCACATATAAGGACTTACACTGCCTTAACAGACATGACTTGTGAACCTGCAGACTTGCTCACATAAGATTTTACATGTATGTGTTCTGCCATATACATCTACATTGCACTGTACAGCATTTCAACATCCTGCCATGTATCACCTGTGTTGCACATGTGATACACATGGAACACTGGCTAGCCAGATGGTATTTGCAGGGATGGATATCAACTATAGCATGTACAGTCAAAGTCAACTAGTGGGCTATATGCCATGGACTATGTATGAATCTAGGATGAAAGGTTACCTGGCAGTAGCCGACAGGTGGGTCTGTGGGGCCAGGTGGAGCAGTGCCACATTACTGATCCACAGGGTTAATGATACATTTACCATGCATTACCATGCAGTCATCACACCATGTCTGAGAGGGGAGCGATGTGCAGCTTTGACAGACAGGAGTGCATAGTATAGCAGGACTATGTAAAGTGTATGGGACAAGGATCTGTCCAGCATGTGGAAGATGGATGTCCATGACGTATGTGTTCTAGATCAGGATGAGTACATGTAGCATGTCCAACATCACTGGGTTGGACATGGATTTGTTCAGGATATGCATCATGCTACATAGTGGAGATGGGGAATGGGTAGGTTGGTGTAGGCCATTTGCACATGGGCAATACCCCTTAAAGGAAATACGTGATCTGATATGGGTCACTTGAGTGTTGTGCATGCCTGGACAATGATCTCTAATTTTATTTTATTTATTTTATTTATTTTACATTTGTTGACCGGGCTAGTCTAGCTGGATACATGTCCATTTTCAGTAGAGGCCTGGGGAGAAAAGCTCCATGTGCAATACAACAAGCAATATACAATAAAACAATATACAATAAGAACCAAAATTAAGTACAGACTTGAAAAAATATACAGAATAACATTTGCAAAATACAGTCAAGAAAGAAATACCAATAAGTTGTATACAAAGACAGTAAAGATTAGAGCAGATTTTTTTTTTTAAATGTTAACTGCTATACTACCAATAAGCATGGCCAGAGCAGTAATCAATGATGAGATATAGGTATATATAAGAAGAATTCAGTCAAAGATACATAATAAGCAGATCTCGTAGGGAAGGCTAGTTGAGGCAGGAGGTAATTAGTGAGAAGAAACAGCAGTTAGTCAGGGATAGAACAGGAACATAGCCGGAATATCATGAGATAAAGCTTGAGCTTCTTTTTGAAATGTGTATGAGAGGGGAGAGTTGTGAGTTCAGTGGGTAATAGATTCCATAGTTTACCAATGGTATTACAGATGAGGGAGTCACCTGCTAAATTGTTGGATCTACAGGTGTTAAACAGAAGTTTATTAGAAGAGCGTAAGTTTTTAGGACTGTGGTAGAGGGTAAGTAGGCTTGAAAGTATAGGAGTATTGGAGGGTTGATACAGTGTTTTGTGGGCAATAGTAAGCTGTGAAAAGTGCAGATGGTGTGGAAACTCTAACCAATCAAGTTGTTTAAGATTTAGACAGTGATGGGTATGGAAAGGTGTGGCAGCAGTAAATCTGGCAATATTATTGTAGGATACAGTCAATTTGTTAATGTTGGTTTTAGAAAGATTTGTATAAATGGGTGAGGCATAGAGTAGTGTAGAGATGAGATGAGTTCTGGCTATAGCAGTCCTGGCTGCTGGAGTAAGAAAGGGTTTGATTCTATAGAGGGATCCTAGTTTCTTGTTGACTGTTTTTATAGTACTGTTAATATGTGTGTCAAAGTTGAGGTTGTTGTCTATAGATATTCCTAGGAGTTTGGTAGATAGGTCTGGAGAGATAATAGTACCATTGTTAGATGTGAGTGTAAAATGTGTGGGTGGACTTGCGGGTTGGGAGAATAGTAGCAGTTTAGTTTTCTTTGGATTTAGTAGGAGGCAGTTTGTAAACCATAGTTCAACAGTATTAAATGCTTTCTGGGTGATGGACTGCAGTTCAATTTGAGAAGTAGCTGAGCAGATAATAGTGGAGTCATCTGCGTACTGAATGCAGGTTGAATGTGGAATTGCTGACTGAAGATCATTAATATAGATGGAGAATAGGAGCGGCCCTAATATGGAGCCCTGAGGGACACCAAGGGAGATGGGGAGGAGATTAGAAAGATTATTATGCCAGAGAACTGCTTGTTTTCTGTTATCAAGGTAAGATTTGAACCATTTGATGGCTAATGGGTCTAGTGATAGAGATTTCATAATATGAAAGAGCAGCTGGTGATGAACCATGTCGAAAGCTTTGGATAAATCAATGAACACTGCAGAGGAAAGAAAGCCGTTATTATGATTATTGTTAATACAATCTGTAAATGATAGCAGGGCTGTGGTGGTACTGTGGTGAGGTCTGAAACCATGTTGGCAGTTTGCCAGTAGGTTATTTTGGAGAAGGTGGTTTAAAAGTTGCTTCTGTATACATTTTTCCATAATTTTTGCCAGAGGAGATAGCAAGGCTATAGGATGAAAGTTTGAGAATTCATTAGAGTTCCCACCTTTGTGTAAAGGAATAATATAAGAAATTTTCCAGATGGACGGGATATTTCCTTCACTAATAGTTCTATTGATAAGGATAGATATAGGGTAGGCAATGGATTTGGCTCCAGTTTGGAGGTATTCTCCTGGGAGTTGGTCAGCAGAAGGGGTAGAAGTTTTAAGTTTTAGTAGAAGTGAGCATATACTGGAAGTAGACACTGGTTGCATTTGAAAGGATGGAGGAGGATTTAGAGATGAATTGAGCAGATTTGTGGTGTCAGGTGAAAGATGGCTAGCAAGAGATTGGATGGCATTGGTAAAGAAGGAATTAAAGGAGTTGGCAGTGTGAATGGGATTATCTGGGTTGGAGCCTAGAGGGTTAGGGGTGGTTGATTGTCCTGGGTGAAGAAGTTTGTTGATACTGTTCCAAAACATTTGAGGTTTATTTTGATGGGTTTGCTGTATTTGGAGGTAAAAGTTCTTTTTATCTAGCACTATGGCTTTTTTAGTAATATTTCTTAGTTGTTTGAAAATTAAGTGATCTAATGGATTTTTAGTAGAACGCCATTTGACCCAGGCTTTGTTTCTCAGATGGAGTTTATGCCTTGTGGTATTTGAGAGCCAGGGTGCTGGTTTAGCTTTGCATCTAATAGAGCGTAATGGTGCATGGTGGTTCAGGATGGTTAAGAATGTAGTATTAAAATAGGCTACAGCTTCATCAAGTGGAAGATATTTTAGTGGTGTCCAATTACATTGTTTAAGTTCTGTCAGGAATAGATCATGGTTAAATTGTTTTTTGCAGCGAACAGTTCTGGCAGTGCTGGGAAGAGTGAGGTTGGTTTTAGATCTAATAAAGTAGGTTAGGAATGGTCACTTAGATCATCTGGGAGGGTCCCTACTTTGTAGGCTTGTAGAGGATTATTAGTGAGTATCCAGTCCAAGGTAGTTTCTTTGTTGTTGGGTTTGTGAGTTCTGGTAGAGGAGTTAATGGTTTGTGTAAAGCCATATAAGTTAATATGGGTGGAAGGGTGTATACTATTACAGGACTGCCAATCAATACTGACGTCTCCTAAAATTATAGTTTCTTGTGGGAGGTTGATAGTAATAAAATTCAGGATATTTTCAAGGGTATTTATATTGTTTCCTGGTGGAAGGTATAAACAGATGACATTAATAGCTTTACTAGGGTTGACCTGAAGTTTAGTGATGAGTATTTCGGCATTATTGTCTAAAGGTGGGTTAAGGTCAATGGTGCTGATTTGTAGTTTGATTTTGTGGAGGATTGAGACCCCTCCTCCCTTTATAGTAGTACGGTCTTTTCTGATGATATTATATCCTGGAGGGGTTACTTCGTTATCTTTGATTGAAGGTTTAAGCCAAGTTTCAGATAGGCATAGGATATCAAATTGGTGGACATCTAGGAGGGCATGTAGGTTTGGGATTTTATTATTAATGCTCCGTATATTAAGATGTGCTATAAGGAGAGAGTTAGCTGGCTTGGAAGGGGTTGTGGAGCTACTAGTAATAAGAGTACATTTATCAGTGGTAGAGGTATGGTTAGGACCAGGGTTTGGGTGTATGTCTCCATCTAGTAGGGAGTGAAGGTATGTGATGTGTTTATGGTAAAGTAACTTGTAAGAATAGTTAGGTAGATTTTTATTATTGGGATTGGTATATTTAATGGATGGCACCCTATCATTATTAGGGTTGCCACATATGACTACCTGACAGGTGTGGTGACGTAGCTATCACAGGAAAGACATCTGCCCAGCTGCATCCCTTACACACAAGTGTCCATTATGTTGACCACTGCCTAGGTGGTAGTTCATGGGTACAGGGTTATTAACATAGGGGTGACAATGCACTATGTAGCTGTCCAATTGCGGCCATATGTCACACACACCTCACCCACAAAGACCCTTCTGTATGTTGTCCACAACACTCCTGAGTCAGCTATTGCTCCTAGGTCATAGTCATTCGCATACTTCAATAGGCAGATGCCTTCTGTTTGTCTGTGAGGTATGGACTACAATGAGGAGGAATAAAATTCATTAACCCTGACATACTGTAGTTACCACTGGTGTGATGAGCATGTATTATTCAGACACCTTCTGTAGTGTTGGTTCTGCCAGCAGTCCTGTTGCAAAACACTCCTGTGACATATGAATATACAGCTAGTATATGGAGTGTATGTGGTACACAGTATGGGTGATGATGTCTTATGACCTGGCAAGGTTATAATATGCAGTGTGACATCAACCATACTGTCATCTACATCTGTACTGCTGACATCAATTAATTGATCAAGGTTCATGGCCTTCCAGACCAGACTCAGCAGGGTAGGAGTGCAGTACTTCCCATTATCGGTGGTGTCTCCCCCTTTGTGGGTTGTGACACGTGTTGGTGTGCATCATTCAGTGTGTACACAACCTGACATGGAGCTATGTTTTACATGATGTGTATGTGGAGAGCATCTTGTTTTGCCATATGGGTATGATACAACCTGTAATGTGGACAGGTCCCATGCAGCCTGAGTGCAGCTTGTATCTGCATAGTTGAGGGTACAGGGGCCCTGTTGTGTACATGGATATACGCTTGTGTACCTGTTTGGTGGAGGGGGCCGTGTGTTTATGTTATCCAAGACCCTATCTGGATTGCTTATTCATGCTCAGCACTTGTTCAGAACTTGTAAGCACTACGTAAGCTAATAATTACTATAGCACACAATCTTCCTCATTACCTAAAGGTAAGGATAAACAGTTTTTGTACATACTTTTCTCACTTGCTTAGAGTAAATTAGCTCTTGTACTCACTCTCCTCACTTATCTAGCTGAAAGTAGTTCTATATTCAGGCATGTCCAAGAGTCAACTGCCAGTGTTCTCACCTGTCTATCTGATGAATCTGGACATCTTGAGGCAATGTACACATTGCTTCATGTACACAGACAAGCCTCTCCACCTACCACCCAACACTTCAACCTGTGGAGGTAAAGGTCTCTCCAACCAAGCCTGATGCTGACAGTCATGTGGAGAATGTAAACATTCGCACCACACCACACTCATCAAATAGTCTCACTGAATCTACCCCACAATTAACTGGAAAATCTACTCGTGTACCAACACATTAGCTCAACGCTTTCTGTAATTCATAAACACCAATGCTCTGAATCAACATATCCCCACACCCACCAGTGGCAACAATATCCTAGACCTAGGCATTACCAACATGAGTGACTGGTGCTCCACACGTGAAGTCAACTCCTTGGTCCGATCCGACCATGAGCAGAACACCGTTGATATCCACATCTCACCCCCACCCCCCTTAAGGGGACCACAGTATAATATGTCTACAAAGCCAACTACATGCTTCTTAAGACAAACGTGGTGAACGTCATGACACCCATGCAGATGGACAATACTGTTACAACTGCTGAATCCTACACAAATGCTCTCTATAAGCACTTACACAAGTGCATGGCTTGTGATATCCCAAACAGAACCAGGACGCTATACTCCTAATTAAGGAAACCAATCTGGTGGTCCTCTGCCATAAACAAACTGTACTACAAGAGGAATACACTGTTGCAAATGAGAGTACAATCCCATGCATGGAGGGGCTCCCTGGACAGCCTCAGTAAGAAGGTGCGATCCCTTATAAGATCCTCCAAAGCTAGCTACGAAAACTAAAATGCCACTAATTCCAACAACAACTACAAAGCATTCTATAGCTATGTCACATATCTCAATGTCAGCAGCCAGATCTGCCCTGAGTTACAGCACAAAGGCACAAACATTACAGAAACAACTGATATTGTCAACATCCTGGCAGATAGGTTCAGTGCTACCTTTCCACCCTCTCTCTCAAAGCTGCACACTCTAAAGCCAACATCACAGCTTCCATAGGACCGGACAACATCCCAGGCTGCATTTTACATGAACTTCAGAATGTACCATCTCCCCACCTACTCACTATGTTCATTAATAGCCTCACATCGGGCATAGTGCCCCCCTGAATGGTGCACAGCAACAGTTATCACACTCCACAAAGGCGGCACCACAATGGACCACAGAACCTATTTTCCTATAGGCCTGACTAGCCTGGTCTACAAGGCTATGGTGCACATCATGGATCTCAGTCACAGAGACATTGGGTACCTCCAAACCTTTGACCCCTCCCAGTATGGCATTGTTAAGGGCAGACCATGCCTCCTAAACCTGGTGGACTTCTTAGAGACAGTTACCAAGGCAATAGATGAGGGTAAGGAGGACTACACAGCCTACCTAAATCTCTCATAGGCTTTCAACACCATTCCTCCTTCTGGTATTATCAACATACCCATCCGCCTGAACATTAACCCCTACGTCATGTGATGATTTGCAAAGTGGCTCACAGACAGAACCCACAAAGTGGGAGTTGCATACCAAAGGTCCAGCTGTATACCAGTTACAAGTGGCATCTCCCAGGGCTCAGTCCTAGGACCCCTCATGTTCAGTATATACGTCTCTGATGTACAGACAAGCACAGGAGGGCTTTGGCTGAAAAAGTTTGCAGACGACTGCACTGGTCGTACTGAGACAGATACCTGGTGTTAATATCATGGCATCAAACTGAATGCCTAAAAGTGCATAGTCATCCCCTTTGGATATAACTAATCACCTGTGGACTACCACATAGGTGCTAGTCCCCTACATACAGAAAACATAATAATGGATTCGGGAACCCCAGTAGATAGCAATCTCTCCTTCGATACCCATAAAGACAAGGTGGTTAGAATATCCTTCTACATGGACCCCTAATCTCTAATGGGTTCACATCCGGATCAAAGGAGGCCATTGTGACTCTACTCATGACATATTAGACTCATTAAAGGATACAACACCCCATTTGGGATATACCTTACAAGACAACTGCAACAGCTTGGAAGACCACACCAGTACCACACCAAGAGGATTACTGACCTCAAACTGGTGACCTATGCAGCCCAACCTAAGAAACTCCAGCTGTACTCCGTTGCATACCGCATACTCATAGGTGATCTCTGCTTGACATACAAGGCCCATGTCCAACCCTATATTGCTGGATATGCTCCACCTAAACAGAGGCCCCTGAGATCCACATGCTCTAGGGAGTTACACCTAGCCACAACGATGAGTAGGACATGCTGGACGGATAGATTCCTGACCCGGACACTCCCCATGCTTTGGAACATGATTCCAATGTACATCAGGCAGGGCCCCTCACTAGCACTCTTCAAGGGAAACCTTGACGTGTGGATGGGAGACAGACATGTACCCTGGGGATCACTGCAGTGGCTCTGCTGGACAGAGGCACAGGGAACTAATGGCTCTGCCATTCAGAGGCACAGGGAACCAACCTATGAGGTTAGCGAAAGCCAACACACTCTAGCTAGGCTTACAAATACCCTTGGTAAGACAGCCTAGTACCTACCTTTGCACATATTACATGCCTTATGTGCATGGATAGTTAACTAGCTCTTCCAGTTTACTTTGCTATCATGCTGATAAACTGTTGGATGACTAAAAGACATATGTATCTGTTATTGTGTATTGTAAATGCCAATAGACATAACTAATGTTTGCCTAAGATTACAGTAATGCTATGTGGCTTTTAATACATATCTGCCTACAATACTGTACATTACACAGTTATTGGCACAATATCCTACAATGCAAATAATAATTGCACAGTGGCCCAACCTTCCACATATTATTCTCAGCAATACACCCATACATATGGCTACAGTTACAATATATCGACATATACTAGCCCCTGTTATAGCACATACTTGTTGGTCCAGCCCTGCCACTGACATCGGCTGGTGAAGAGTATTTCTGTTCAAAGCCCTTATATAGCATCCCTTGTGGTGTATGCGGTGTTTGCCTTGTGACCTACAGCAGTACACACAAATACTACAAGCAATTACTATGCTCAACAATACATCACTACAAGATAACTGTTTCCACTATATGGATTGCGTGCACTTTAAATACTACAGAAAGGTACTACATACACAGACATAATGACTGTTCTACATACCTTATTAGTAACCCGAAGTGTCGTTAACTGTTGATTCAATCCTTTTCAGTTTGGTTTCAATGTTCTTTGTAACATTCCGCTGGTATATACGGATGGTTTGAATGTGTGATAACACATCCTTTTCTGGTTACATATCAATAACATGTGGTATCCTGTCCACCAATTCTTCTTCTTCTTTCGGCTGCTCCCATTAGGGGTCGCCACAGCAGATCAACTGTTTCCATTTCCTCCTGTCCTCTGCATCTTGCTCTGTCACACCAACCACCTGCATATCCTCTCTTACCACATCCATAAACCTTATCGTAGGCCTTCCTCTTTTCCTGTTACCTGGCAGCTTCATTCTTAGCATCTTTTTCCCAATATACTCTGCATCCCTCTTCAGCACATGTCCAAGCCAACGTAATCTTGCCTCTCTGGCTTTGTCTCCAAACCTTCCAACCTGGGCTGACCCTCTAATATACTTATTCCTAATCCTGTCCATCCTCATCACACCTGTGCAAATCTTAACATCTTCAACTCTGCCACATCAAGCTCTGACTCCTGCCTTTTTGTCAATGCCACTGTCTCCAACTTGTATAACATAGCTGGTCTCACTACCCTCTTGTAGACCTTCCCTTTTACTCTTACTGGTACTCGTCTGTCACAACTGACTCCTGACACTCTTCTCCACCCACTCCATCCTGCCTGTACTCTCTTCTTCACTTCTCTTCCACACTCACCATTACTCTGAACTGTTGATCCCAAGTACTTAAACTCATTCACCTTCACCACCTCTACACCCTGCATCCTCACCATTCCTCTATCCTTCCTCTCATTCATACACATATATTCTGTCTTAGTCCTGCTGACCTTCATTCCTCTTCTCTCTAGAGCATATCTCCACCTCTCCAGGGTCTCCTCCACCTGTTCCCTACTCTCACTACAGATCACAGTGTCATCTGCAAACATCATAGTCCACGGGGACTCCTGTCTGATCTCGTCTGTCAACGTGTCCATCACCATGGCAAATAAGAAAGGGCTCAGAGCTGATCCTTGATGTAATCCCACCTCCACCTTAAACGCATCCATCACTCCCACCACAGACCTCACCGCTGTCACACTACCCTTGTACATATCTTGTATCCCACTCTTACATACTTCTCTGACACTCCCGACTTCCTCATACAATACCACAACTCCTCTCTAGGCACCCTGTCATATGCTTTCTCTAAATCCACAAAGACACAATGCAACTCCTTCTGACCTTCTCTGTACTTCTCCAACAACACTCTCAGAGCAAACATTGCATCTGTAGTGCTCTTTCCTGGCATGAAACCATACTGCTGATCACTAATCATCACCTCCCTTCTTAACCTAGCTTCCACTACTCTTTCCCATAACTTCATATTGTGACTGATCAGTTTAATCCCTCTGTAGTTACTACAGCTCTGCACATCACCCTTATTCTTAAAAATTGGTACCAAAACACTTTTTCTCCATTCCTCAGGCATCCTCTCACTTTCCAAGATTTCATTAAACAACCTAGTTAAAAACTCCACTGCCATTTCACCTAAACACCTCCATGCTTCCACAGGTATGTCATCTGGACCAACAGCCTTTCCGTTCTTCATCCTCTTCATAGCTATCCTTACTTCCTCCTTGCTAATCCACTGCACTTCATGATTCACTATCCACACATCATCCAACCTTCTCTCCCTCTCATTCTCTTCATTCATCAACCCCTCAAAGTACTCTTTCCATCTGCTCAACACATTCTCCTCGCTTGTGAGTACGTTTCCCTCATTATCCTTTATCATCCTTACCTGCTGCACATCTTTACTAGCTCGGTCCCTCTGTCTAGATAATCGGTACAGGTCCCTTTCTCCCTCCTTAGTGTCCAACCTTTTATACAACTCTTCATACACCTTATCCTTAGCCTTCGCCACCTCTCTCTTTGCCATGCACCTCATCTCCTTATACTCTTGTCTACTTTCTTCATCTCTTTGAAAATTCCACTTCTTCTTCACCAACCTCTTTCTCTGTATACTCTCCTGTACTTCTTCATTCCACCACCAGATCTCCTTGTCCTCCTTCCTCTTTCCAGATGTCACACCAAGCACCCTTCTAGCCATCTCTCTTACTAGCTCTGCTGTAGTTACCCAGCTATTCGGTAACTCTTCACTGCCACCCAGTGCCTGTCTTATCTCTTCCCTGAACATCACCTCACAATTACTCTTTTTCAATTTCCACCATTTGATCCTTGGTGCTGCCCTCACACTCATCCTCCTCTTCTTGATCACCAATGTCATCCTACAAACCACCATCCTATACTGTCAAACTACACTTTCCCCTGCCACCACTTTACAGTCTCCAATCTCCTTCAGATTGGCCCTTCTACATAAGATATAATCCACCTGTGTGCATCTTCCTCCACTCTTGTATGTCACCCTATGCTCCTCCCTCTTGTTAAAATACGTATTCATCACAGCCATGTCCATCCTTTTCACAAAATCCACTACCATCTGACCTTCTGCATTTCTTTGCTTAACACAATACCTACCCATCACTTCCTCGTCCCCTATGTTCCCTTCACCACCATGCCCATTGAAATCTGCTCCAATCACCAGTCTCTCACCTTTGGGTACAGTCATCACCACTTCATCCAACTCACTCCAAAATTTTTCTTTCTCATCCATCGCACACCCAACTTGTGGAGCATATGCACTAACAACATCCTGTCCACCAGTTGCTGTTCCAAAGTAGTTAATTAGATGCACATCAGCTGTGCAGCTCCTCCATTAGCCGATACCATGGCAATAGTGGTGTATAACTGAGTACTCCTTTTGGGCATTGTCTGTTTGCTTACTTTCGAGGAAGACAGCCTGGATGTGTTGTTTGTGATATATTTCAACAGCTATATGGAGACACACAGAGATATGTTAGCTTCATGACTCCCGTGGACTGTGTGTAATGGCTAGACAATTTTGTTCTACATGTGAGTACAGCTGTTATATTTCAGAACATTGCTACTTATGCAGGGTTTGTTTGTCCCTGATACTTCTGCAGATGTTTAAGGCTGGCAAGGATGTTTGGGCAGCTCAAGGCTTTATGGCTATGCCAGAACTGTTATGTGGTTTACAGTGTGCTCAGCTGACATCCTTGATTTGGTGTACAAGTATAGCATACTGTGCTGTTACTCAGTAATTGCTAACACATCCTGGTGTACACACAACCCTCTGAAACGGGATTAGTGCAAACAAACCCTATAATATCAGAAGCTGTTCCATTGTATAACAGCAGCTATTTCACATAGGGCCATGTTAGTGTGTCTCTAACAAGGTATGTTAAGGCTTCTGCAGATGTCGTACAGTGAGTGAATGATTTGTGATGTTATTACAGTTTGTATTGTAATATGTTTGGGTGTGGGCGTGATGTTGTTGGGTATGCATAGCAGATGCAGGTTGTGTAGGAACTGCTTTTATACATGATTGATGTGTGCGTGAGGGTTCCTTCCCTATTTGAACACCTATCCTTTTGTGGACTAATACAATGGTAATTGCAGGAAAATTCATTAAGGCACTGTTATGTAGTTCCTGTATAGCATGCAGGTGATGTTAGTCCTTGAATCCCTTCGGTAATACATCTGAATGTAATAACGTGTTACTACATGAAAGCTGTGTATTTCTGTCATAGGTATTTGCAGTCATCGTAGTTGTGTTGGTGACTGACCTTCTTTGGCTAGGGTTGCCACATTTTCATATGGCCATAGTGAGATATTTTGCAGGACACACATCAGAATTTACAGGCAGACACAAACCCATGGTCAGTACAAGGGATAGAACTTTCCTTTCTTGCCTAAATATAAGCTTATTCTTGTAGCAGTTTAGTTGCTTATCCTGTTTATTGTAACATGTAGGTATTGTAGATACAGAAATAACTATTGTATGCAACTATTACAGTACATATGGGACATAATTATGTCCTACAATCCCAGGACATTTGCCACATTTAATATATTTGGTCATGACACAACCTCCCAAAGAGGGAGTGTCCATCGCAAAGTGGGACAGGTGGTAACACTATCACTGGCTCATGTCCATAGCACATATTTGTAATAGTGTATAGGCATATACTCTCCATATCCTTTGTTCATAAAGGTTGGTAGTGGCGGAATGTGTGATTGCTATGGTCCATGTTATACACATATATGAACACTTCAACCACTGTATACGGGATACCTATGGAATCCCAAAACCACAGAGTTCTGACGCACACAGTACCGGGACCAGACTCCCATACCCCACATTACTGACAGCGACAGTAACTTGCGAAAGTAACACGAACATGGAACACACACACGCGCACACAGACAAACTGCTACCCAACACATTCAAACAAACCATCCTACACTACATATGAGCATGTGGCCAAGCCCCCCTACACCCCCCATGTAGGTGTCTGTGCCCCCCACATCACCCCCTACTTTAATATTCTACCTCCTAGGTCATGCAAACAGACACACAAAGCTAACCCACACCCAAACATTACAGTCCCCCAAGAACACACACCACACACAGAACACACACTTACACACACTACAGCCCTAAGAAACACACTTACACACAGTAACCTACCTGAACCGTAACACCAGAAGCACTGACTAACTGTCCCTTAACATTGTGATTTTACACCCCCCCGCATATGGTGTTTCGGTACTGTGTTCTTTTGGACCTTAAGCCTCGGGATTACGTGCGTTGGTATGTAAAGCAGTCGGTATGTGGTAGGTATCCCTTTTAGATGTACCGCCATGGTTATGTAGATGTTGTTAACCTATCTATATATCTACATATATATGTATATCGCCATATATCGACATATATCTCTCTCTCCCTCTCTCTCTCTATATTTATATATATATATATATATATATATATATATATATATATATATATATATATATAAAATGATGTATAACTATCTATCTATCTATATATATATATATATATATATATATATATAATATAATATAATATATATATATATATATATATATATATATCTATATATATATATATATATATATATAAATAACATACACCTTTCATTGGGTACATGCCGGTTTGTTCTATTTCAAAACATTCCTACCTTTTGTGTTTTATCCTGTCAGTATACACGACTGCCATTGGTACATCTCAGGTAGCTTAGTGGCATGTTATTGTGATGAATGTGTACATGGTTGTGTGTTCTAATCCTGGCAGTGATATCTTACCTCTCAGAGCAGGCACTGTTAGTGCAAGGGTGATTAACGCAATTTCAGTGGTTGTGTGTTCCACATGTTTATTACTTTGTGGAGATCTACCTATATATGCAAGCTGTGTTTAAGGTATACTATGTAACATGTAACCATCTGTGAAAATTCCTGTCAGAGATACTCCTCATTATTTGGAACTACATCCCTGATTACATTATACAAAATCCCTCACTAACACTCCAGGGAATCCTGTGGCTACACCCCAGGGATCCCGCAATTGGCTCTGCTCCACAGAGGGACAGTTAGTTAACTGATGGGGTGGCGACAGCAGACAAGTTTTGCCTATGCTTATGAGTGGCCTTGGCAGTTGGGCATGTACCTGCCTATGTATCTATGAACCTGTACATACAGTATGGACACATGCTGATAGCTTAATTTACTGTTCAGGTATTGCCTTACCTTGTGCCAATGGCGGTTGTGTGTACAGTAGTTGAGGGCTACCTATGTAGGATGCACACAGTCAACCACCTAAACATGACAATTTACAGGTGGTCATGTGTGTGTGCCATCCATGTTTGCTGTGTGCAGGTGGAGAAGGGTGTCAGTCCATGAGTGCCTACATGGTCAGTGTGTGTGCTATACGTTCCCTCTTTGCCAAGGCATCGGCATACTGGACATGCCTCTGACTGCCTACTGGGGCTAGCACACGGTGTTCGTGGTCTGAGTCCCTCTGTGCCTGTGGGTCCCTTGGCAATGGTGGTGGGCTGTGAGGGTCTTCACCATTCTGTCCCTGCTGCAGCTGTTTCCACAGGATCATATTGTGTAGCATGGCACATACTATGAAGATGTGGGCTCACGTTCCTGGAGAGTACCGCAAGGCTCCACAAGATATGTCCAAGCAATGGAACCATGATTTCAGCATCCCAAACACGTGCTCTGTGATGATTCTGGTTTCTGCATATGCCTCATTATGACGTTCTTGCATGGCTGTGTGTGCATTTCTGATGGGAGTCATCATCCACAGTTTCAGTGCATAGCCAGCATCCCCCGCCAGGTGGCCATATGGGATGTCCCCCCTGGCAAATACCTGATACAGCTGTGAGGCATGCCAGATGTGGGAGTCATGATAGCTTCCATGGTTGCCAGCACACACATCCATGATAATGCCCTGGGCATTGCACATGACCTGGCAGTTGATGGAGGGGAATCCCTTGTGGTTTATGTAGCACCTACCCTGCTCACCGGGTGGTGACTTGATGTGTATTTGCGTGCAGTCTATTGCATTCAGTGCCTCCAGGTAGTCTGCCACATGGTGGAAGAGACGCATATTGCTGGCTAACTCCACCTGCGTTCGGGGGAAGTATATGTGCTCATTAGCATGTGGTAACATGGCATCCAGGAACTGGTAAAGTACACTGGATGCTGATGCCTGTGAGATCCCCATGATATCCCCAATTGGCCTTTAAAAGGTACCTGTGGCTAGTATTCTCAAGCTTACACATACCGTCATGTCCACTGGGATGGGTTCCCCTCTGTTACTTCTGGCTCTGAGGCATGGCCGGCACAGCTCAACAAGTTGCTGTATGATGTCCTTGTCCACCCTGTAATGCTCTACTATCTCCAGATCATGTAGCCCCTGGTAGGTTACCCTGGGTCTGAACACTCTTCTCCTCCTCTGTTGCCTGAGATGGTTGTCAGCATCATCCTCCACACCACCGTCAGTCTCCAACACATGCTGGTGAATCAAAGCTATGGCAGCCCCTAACATGTAATATTAAAAGTTCCCTGTCTGTATACACCAATGGTGCAGAGTGTCTGGGAATACACAAGTGAGTGTGGGGGGTTTTCACACCTTATACTATTGTGCAATGGATGATGCTGGTGTAATTGGGTGTGTCTGTGCTATTCCAGCTGCAGGGTATCTTAATTATTGGTTTTACAGCAGGTACTGCTATTGTGGGGCTTTTGGTGTTGACTTACGCTTGGCTGCCATGATTCATCTATTGCCCTTTACTTCAATTTTCAACCCAATTCCCCTCCCATTGTCAGGCATGCATCCAGCTACCGCCTTTCTTGTTTTGTACTTTCACAACCCAGGATTGTGCTGGTAAATGTGTTATGTAGCTGATCTACTGCAAGTTTGCTTTGTTCTGCTGTGACAGTTCTCTTTACTTTGCTGTACGTCAACTCCCCTTTCTTGTTCTGCAGGTAGCTGCTAGTAGCCTTGTTAGTTGTTGTCTATGGCTCACTGTGAGTTTCTAGGTGTTAATTACACATTTGTACTCCAATTACCATGCTGCAGCATTTCCTTATTGTCTTCCCGTATCCTTCCTGTTTCAGCTGTGGTGCGCACCGCGCACAGCCGTTTACTGGGTTCCGTGCGCATTTTCATCCACGTTCACATGAAATTTCGGTTACCTTGTGTAATCTCAGCTAAGCAAAGCTATGGCTACTTCCACACTCCTATCCTGCGGCTTTGCTTAGCAACACACAACACGGATTAGCAATGATCCAATGTGCTTACAGCTATGGTGGCGTGCCCCTTTCTTGATGTCATGTTTACCTCCAGGCCACTCCTCGGTGTTGTATCGCTACGCCATGTGGTACATCCTTACACCAGCGGGACGTTTGTGATTCAGTATTACTTGACTCATTTGCATGGCATTGACTGCTAATTCCTAGTTACCGCACGGAACACTCTCACAGACCCTTAGCAACCCTTGTGCCATGGTTGTGGTGTAGCATGCATGCCATTGACTATTATGGGGATATCATGAATTGTGTTACATTGCAGTTTTATGACATCTAAATCTATTTTCCTTGTGATCCCATTTGTGCACAGATGCACTGCGGTTTTACTTTGCGTTAGTGTGGCCATGACATTAAATGTTATTTTTTTATATGTTGTGCATGTTGTTTTATGCCATTGGCTATATATTTAGCCATTGGCATATATTAACATTATAATACGTAGGTTTGGTCCGCTTTCATGGCTCCAATTTTATGTTTGACAAAATGTAAACCATTTGTTTTGGTTTACATTTCTACATGCTTAAGCTACGCCTGCACCACTTTATAAATTGTTATATACCTTCATTTGCATTCTACACTGCTCTGCATGGGGTAATTAGCATACATGCGCCGGGAGCTGTGCTGCTTTGCAGTACTCTGGTAGTGCACATGGAAACAGCTCGTACCCGAATCACTCGGCGGCCATATTTGGCGCTAGATCGCAGACGCTACTCCGGCACCTGGCGCAAGCTTCATGAATCCCGGGTAATGTTTTTTACAGTAGCAATATAATGTGAGAAAAGTAGAGAAGGAAAAAATGTTAAAGAACATATAATGATGCATTGGACGATGTAGAACATAATGACAGAAAGTACTTTGACAAAGAAAAAGAATTACATGAAAAAAATTAACCAAAAATACAAGAATTGCCTAATAAGCAAAGTTATTTTTACAGGGAAAAAGAGAAGAAGTGTTGAGTTACTTAAGCAGATCAGTAAAAGAAGATGGTAGTATAATAAGAGAAATAAAAATGTAAAAGGAGAAATAGAGCTCAGGAAAATTTTATGAATAGTGTAGTACAATATGTACAAAAAATGTTTAAAGAAAAAGTAGGCAGTGAAAAAACACGGAAAGTAAAAAAGTTAACAGAAAAACAGAATAAAGGGTTAGAAAAGGAGATTTCTTTAAATGAACTAGATAAAGTATTAGGACAAGTAAATATAGATTTGACTGCAGGCCCAGATGGAATAGGATATGAAATGTATAAAAATGTAACAGTTGGCAAAAAAAACATTTTTAAAGATTTTGAATGAATTTTTAAATGAAGGTTTTACGTATAAAGAATGATGTAGTAGAATATTTAAATTCATTTTGGAGAAGAAAGATAGAAGACGATTAAAAAAAACTGGGGACCAATAGTATTAAATAATGATTATAAGATCTTTTTGAAAATAATACAAAAGAGATCTGAAAGTAAAATAGAAATTATTATGGAAGATAGCATATACAGTATAAAGCAAAAGGGTTGTCAAGAATTATTAATGATAGAGAAATTGCAGATGATTTGAACAGAAAAGAAGAAGCAAAAATCATAATAAGGAGACCTAAATAAAGCATTTGACACAATTGGACATGAAATCTTATGGGTAATAATGAAAAAAATATGATATAAGTGAGAACGCTAGGAAATTATGTTTGTCAGTATACAGCAATAATGAAGTAAAATACTTGTAAATGGTTGGTTAAGCCATGAGGTACATATGAAGACTGGTGTAGACAGGGATGTCGAATAATTTGTGTACTTTTATATTAATTACGAGTGTGACAGTATATGAAAAAAATTACAAAATGAAGGAGGTGGGGTATATAACTCCTGAACGGTTAAGAATTCCAGTTCTGTTAACATATGCAAATGCCATTGTAATAATTGCAAAAAAATTGTGTAAAAAGAAAGAAAATGATATAAGAAAAATGTTAGAAGTTATAAGATCTGGTAAGTTAAACCTGTGGGACAAAAATTCATGGAACCAAAGATAATGCAGGCCAGCGTAGTCCCTACACCAAGATGAAGTTGTTCAGATCTGGATCTCTCCTTAATGACAACTAAGAGTGTTTGTAGAGCTACTCTTTTTGTAAAGAAATAGGAGGTCAGATAATACTGGGTCTTCCATGGCCCAAATAGAGAGGCACAGGTCACTTCAGAGCAGACACAGGTTATTAAGTATAAGGATGTTTCTGATAAACTATTATGACAGTTGAAGGATATAAGGTCTTTCATTTTTTTTTAAATGTCATTGGGGCCTTTCCATATGAAAGCTATGTTTGAATTTGTACATACCATTTTATCTGATAATTGGTCTGGTAAGGGCAGAATGCAGTAGTAAAATTACTTATTTAGATTTTGAAGACATTCCTTTGCAAAGTAAATGAGCTAAATAGAAGGATTTCCTGGCTGTGTTGGAAAGACAATGCTTGATTGAGAATGAGTCGCACACAGAAATACCTAAGTGTCTTATAACCATATCTGTTTGAAGATGAGAATCATTTATGAGAACAGCTTTTCTGCTGAGCGTTACTAAACCACTTTTTTTTTTTTTTTTTGCATTTAGCTTGAAATTATTTTCAGTACCCCATTTTATGCATATTAGTATCAGCAGATGAGTTGGTAACAGTGCTCAACTTGCAGTCAGCAGCAAACTTGGATTCAAACCCACCCGAGAGACATTAGCTTGGATGTCTGCTTCCATCTAACTGTTACTATACAACCAATATTCCTAGCTCAACAAAAAAAAAATGTGGGACAATGTAGTCAGCCTAAAGTCAGTGCTGGCAGTTCTGGTATATAGATGTCTGCTATATATATAACCTTGAGTATCATCAGGTTAGACACATTGGAGCTAGACTATCCTGATACCAACATCTACACCTGCCAGGATTGTCACCATATCTCTTTCCCCCATTAAGGGCTCCAGAATTTTCTACATCCTTTAATGTGGCTATGTGTCATGGTGTACCCCCTATGGTCAGCCTCTCAAACATTCTCTTTAAAGTCTTTGCTTAGTATTACTAACCATGTCTGTGACTTGCTATTGACATTGCTACAGTGTACAATTTTGTCCACTCACAGCACTTAATGTCATGAATTACTGTTCACCATACTTGCTCCAATTGAGGCTGATCAGCATTCCTTCTCCCTTGCAGATGTCATCCATGGGTCCTGATTGCAAGTAACAGGACTTCATTCTCAGCAGGGTTAAAGGTATTCAGCATCTGACTATCGCCATGTACTATGAGCACCATAATACTAGTGGAAACAAAGAAGCATAGCTATAAACTCTGGTTAAGAATTTATCTATAGAAACAGTAGTAACATAGCTATTCAGTGCTATACTGACTGAGAAAAAAAGCATGCACACATATTGCTGGAATACCAGCTTCAAAAAGAAAGATTCCAATACAGTCTTCATAGTTACCACAGGTATATATAGGAAAAGGTTGGGCTACACATTGGTGAGTCGACATGTTGTCTGCTAAAATCACAAGGTTGCACATGGGCAGACAGGTGAAGGGGAAATTAAGGAGATAATGTTATTGGCTGAAGCAATACAAGGAGCTTTAAAATGAAGATGAGTTTTTTATTAAAATCTGATGAAGGCAAATGCTGGAAGCGTTATCTCCTGTTGTTTTATTTCATTTTATTATATTCTGTTCATCGTCCTCAAATATTTTTTTATTTTCAATTAAAATAACATTTACATAATATTTTTAAATATAATTTTAAACAGCTATATAAAATATTTACAATAGCCTGACTTTCAGTTATATACACTGCATGTTATTAAATATAGCATTAACAGATCAGTTATCAGAGATACAATATTGATTATTGCAGTGTCCAACAAAGATATAACTTTCTTCCAAGGATTATTTACCAATGGCCTGGGATAGATTCGTAGTTCTTTGATTTTTATTTCCATCAATGCAGTTGTCTTCAATAAAGTGTAGAATTCTTCCAAGGTTTGGGGTGTATTTGAATTCCACCTTCTGGTTATGCATTTCCTAGATATAGAAAGTATTGTCCGTAACAAATACATATTTGTTTTATTCAGGTAGGGACCTTCATTTACATTTAGTATAATCAATACTTTAGTTAAGGTAAAGGATTCATTAAATAAATATTGTAAAAAATGATTGATCCCATTCCAATATGATTTAATTTTATTACATTCATAAAATATATGAATCCAGTCTGCTTTATTTGACTTTTCACACCTCCAGCAAAAACCATCTGTAGTAGCACTGATCTTTTTTAATTCTATCTGCTGTTAAAAATGTTCTATGTAAGTATTTACAGTTAAATATTTTCCAGTACTGTGTGTTAGAAGTATAATTAACTGATAATAAGATGTTAGTTTTAATTTCTTCTGTTAACTGCAATGACTGACCTTTTGTTAAGAACTGCCAGTATGATGGTTTGGGATGTTATTAACTCTTTATATAGATTTGAAATGGATTTTTTTTTCACAACTATTATATATAAATTCATACAGAGAATTTATTAGATTTGGAATATCTTTAAATGAGGAATTATTAATTAATCTGCATAAAGAGTGTGCATTAGAATGCTTTGGAAGGCAAACCAGTCCTGTGTTGGAATATTGTAAGCAGTTTTTATCATATGTATATCTAAAACATTTCATTTATTTATACACTGAAACCAGCATAAGAATCCATTTTGTTCCAAAGATTTTATTGTTTCCCTATGTATTTTGTGAGGAAAGTTCTTAGTGATGGTAAATGGGGTTAAAAGGTCAAACCAAAGTTTTAGATCTATGTTTGTATTGATAAGTTTCCTAAGGGAACTGATGTAATGATTAATCAGTGTTGTTTTAGAAGGTTTTGTTATATGATATTGTATACTTATGCATAGTATATACCAGGGTTTGTTTGATTTGTCTACTATTAAAAATTTTTTTAACAGATTAAATTAATTTGTTAATATAGCCGTTGTTAATTATTTCCAGTTGGCAAAATAATTTGGGTTTATCCAGTCTATTGTAGTTTTAAGCATAGATGCTTTTATATATATTTCTATTTCTGGGAAGTTCAATCCTCCTTGTTTCCAGGGTCTAATGTAATGAGTTAGAGCTAATCTATTCTTTTTGGGATACCATAAAAAATTTATTAAACATGAGTTTATTTAGTTAAGAATGCATTTTTCATGAATTAACTGCATTGCTAATGCTACATGTAGTATTTTTGGCAATAAGACCATTTTTATTAATTGCAATCTGCTTCAAAAGTATTCTATTCATTGTGATTAAAGTTTTTACCTATTTTTACCATGGGATCTCCTTGCCGTAGAGTCAGCTCAACTTGTGTGCTTTGTTCATTTTATTTGGTTAGTTAACTGCTATAGAAGTTCCTGGAGAGCTTATTTTTGTGAAATCTTTGTTGCAGGAAGGAGACAAAACTAATTCTGTTTCAGTCACAGACAGTGCAAGAAATAGCTTTATAGGTTTTGTGATGACCCACTTAGGAAAATTAATTCATAATAAAATATGGCTGAGGTTCTGATTATGACCGTGAGCATATTCTGGATGGGAGAACAGTGCAGGCACAAATATGATGACCCTTGTGCTATCACTCCACAACCCTAAATAACACCGGCAGTGACAACATGAAGTTTGGCAAGACACGAGTGGTATTGAAACTGTCGTTACACAATTGTTTTATTTTTTAGGAACTATAGTGACTGCCCTAAACAGATATAGTCCTGCTACTTGCAGACTGATTGATTGGTTTATTTATTTATTTATTTATCTGTCTTTTGTTAACTGGGATTTTTGTGGAGACCCAAGGAGAAAAGCTCCACACACATAAAAAATAAGAACAACAAAGATTACATTACAAGTAATTTGAATCAATACATAACTGCATACATTCATGCCATACATGGGATGTATACATAACTACATACATTCATGCCATAATGGAAATTGACAAAAGGGTATAATTCAGCAAAAGGAATAGCTAAAAATTTACAAATTGTAGAAACATGAAGTATAAATGTGGAACTACAATAGGGCATTAGAAAACAAAAATAGCCCCAGAGGCATCTATACTGACTAAACCATGTTGCTAGAGAGGAAGAAGAAGTGTTAAGTAGATGGGTTGAAGTAGAGGGGTAGGGGAGGAGTGTTTGGGAAAGACATGAGAGTGAAAGAAAACATGAGAAGAGAGAAAGGGGAGAAAAGTATAGCAGCTAAGGAAGAGAAAAGGTGAGATTTTAGTACAGAGTTTCTCAGTTCAGGTGCCACAGTACTAGTTATAATGTTATTTTAAAGCAAGGAGAGGAGAATTGTTATAGTCTAATAATTGGGGAGTATATGTTAGGTAGGGTGGTGACAAGTGCAGGAGGGAGAGTTAGCAAGAAGTTTTTCAATTCTCTTTTGAAAAGTATAGTAGATTGGATAGTATGTATATAAGTTGGAAGTTTGTTCCACATTTGAGATAAGGAGCATTTATAAAGTAATCTGCCTATTGGTTTGTTAGGCCTATAGGTGTTTGCCATTACCTAACTTCTCCACTGAACTAAGTCAGTCATTACCTAGTTCCTGCTATATTTCTTATTCTGTTACACTAATATATCATATCTGTCATCAAATTCCTACCTGTATTTTAAACCCTCCTACCTCTCCTAGACAATTACTACCTGTTACTTGCCTGTTCTCTCTAACTTGGAGTCTACCTCTACATTTTATTTAGTAGTATAACTTAATGTTAATCATTCATCCTGTTTACACTTTATAGTCCATGTATTCCTAGTATTGTCTAATGCCTTATTGATGTTATGCAAACCAATACTCCATTGTTGTAAATTCTACCTATATGCTTGTAGTTGATCTTTATGCATGAGTTTGATTATTCTATTGTATAATTTTCAAGCAACTTATTTTATGTAAATCTTGTAAACTGTCCTGAAAGAAATGTATCATGTTCTGTTTATGTACAACCTGGAGTTTTTCTCCCCAGGCCTCCACTAAAAATGGGCTTTGCATGGCCCAGTAGACTTTCCCAGTAATCAAATGCCAATAAATAAATAATAAATAAAAAATAACAGTTGGTCAGTGCTATAGAGGGATCATGAAGGTATGTATTGGGATAGGACGGTTGATAGAGAGGGATAGTCTGCAGGTCTGCAGAGTAGAGAATGTGTCATCTGTAAGTGAGAACGTCGAAGTAGCTGAGGGAATTTGAGCCACTGCAGTTGTTTAAGAGCAAGACAGTGATGGAATTTGTAAGGGAGGTGACAGACAAATCTGGCTATCTGGTGTAAGTTTGCTCAAGTTTTGTTAAAAGGTTTGCATGGAGGTGGGTAAATATAGGGAAAGCATAGACTAGGCAGGGGAGGAGGTAGGCTTGAGCAAGAGAAGTCCTCGAGGAACTGGTTAAGAATTTTTTGTTCCTATACAATAAACCAAGTTTTTGATTGGTCTTTAGGATGGATTGTTGGATATGATGGTCAAATTTCAGTTGCTTGTATACTGTAATTCCTAGAAGTTTGGTATGGGAGTCAGGATGAATGACGGTGTTGTCTAGGGAAGAAAGACTGACTGAAGGAAGTTTTAATGTTGGACATTGATTTTGGAAGGAAAAGCAGAAGCTTAATTTTCTTAGGATTAAGGATGAGTTGATTATTGATTAGTTAGTGTTCAATGGTGATAAAAGAAGTCTGTGTGAGGGAGTGAAGGTCAGTAGAGTTGTCAGAGAGGGTAATAAGAGTAGAGTCATCTGCGTACTGGATCAGAGGTGAGGTACAGCAGGCAGAGCATAGATTGTTAGTAAAAATGTTAAAGAGAAGGGGTCCTAGAATGTAGCCTCGGGGGACATCAGTTTAGATAGGTAAGTAAGGTGAGCAGAGAACCAAAGAGAGTGAATGCAGAGAGGTTGAGTTGAGTTAGTTTGGTAAGGAGCTTAGGGTGGGAAATAGTGTTGAATGCTTTGGAGAGGTCAAGGAATAGACATGACACCAGTTTGTTGTTATCTCTTGCCTCTGCTATAGTCTGGGTTAATATTAGAAGGGCTGTGGACATGCTGTGATGGGGCCTAAAACCATGTTGAGAGAGAGTGAGGAGGTTTTCCTAGAGTAGATATTTAAGAAGTTGTCTATGAATGCATTTGTCTATAATTTTTGAAAGAGGGGAGAGGATGGGTATAGGTTGGAAATTGGGTGGATTGGTGCAGTTATCTCCTTTGTGAAGTGGAATTGTATAAAAGGATTTCCAAATATCAGGGATTGAGGATTCTTTGATAGAACGCCTGATAAGGATTGAGATGGAATAGTTGAAAGCATTGGCTGCAGGTTTGAGAAACTTGGGGGGGGGTAGGTTGTCAAAGGAGGGAGAGCATTGTTTAAGTTTCTGCAAAAGGAATTTTATATAGGCACTAGAAACAAGTTTCAGGGAAAATGCTGATTGGGAGGTGGTAGAAGAAGTGGGGGCTGTGACTGGTTATTGTTGGGGGAAGTAAGTTTGCGGATAGAGTCTATGAAGTAATTGTTTAGTAGAGTGGCAGTTTCAAGAGGTGTTCTGTTGGGGAAAAGATTGGGGGTAGAAAGTTTCCCTGGGTGGAGAATATTGTTCATGGTGTTCCAATATTGTTTTTTTGGTTTGAAGTGATGGTAGATTGAGCTTCTTGATATAAGTTTTTCTTATTATGGATAATGCGTTTTTTAATAAGGTTTCTTAGTTCTTTGAATTTAAGGAGGAGAGAAAAAGATTTCAGCTGTATCCATTGTCTCCAGGTACTGTCTCTAAGTTTAATTGTGGAAAGGGTATTTTGGAGAGCCAGGGCGCTGGATTCGATTTAACCCTAATTTTTTTGATGGGTGCTAGGGCATTTAGTATGTTTAAAAAAATGTTAAACTCAAGAACAGCATAATTTAGAGGAAGGTTGTACAGGTGAGACCAATTGAAAAGGGAGAGTTGATTGTTAAAAATTTCTGCATTGAAGCTGGACAGGTTGCATCAGTCTCTCTAAAGGTGAGATTTTGATGTTTGCGAAGGTAGTCTTCATACTGAGATAGGGAGGTAATCACTTAAGGAGTCTGATAAAGTGATGGGATTATGGTAGTAATTTGGGTTGGAAGTTAAGATCCAATCAAGAATGAAGCTGGAGTTTTTATTAATGTGAGTGGGAGTAGAAATAAGTTGACTGAAACCAAAAAGGTTAATATTGTGGCTAGGAGAGTGGAGGGAAATTTTATTCCAATCAATATTGACATCACTTAGTATGATTGTCTCATATGAAAGATGTTGAGAGATACAGGATAAAATAGAGTTTAGAACTGGGATAGTGTTATCAGCAGGTATATAAATAGATGTTATGGACAATATTTTGTGTTGGTTAAGGTGACAGTTAAGAAAGATAAGTTCCACAGGGGAGACGTCAAGAAGGGGTAAGGTGGGAGGGGAGAGGTTAAGCTGTTCTGAGTACATGATAGCAAAACCTCCCCCTTTTTTGGAAAGTCTGTCTTGCTGAAAAATGTTATAGCTGGGGAGTAGAATTTCTGAGTTTGTGATATGAGATTTGACCCAGGTTTCTGAGAGAGTTAAGATGTGGGGAGAGTGGTGGGCAATCCAAGCATGTAATTCAGTTATTTTGTTAGGGAGGCTTTGTAGGTTTATGGAGTAGATAGGTGTTTAGTGGGGGAGGTGGAAGATTGGTGCACAATAGGTGAGGTGGAGGAGGTAGAGTTGGAGGAAGGGGATGGACCAGGTTTGGAGTGGATGTCCCCATCTGGTAGGTGTGTTATAGGAAGTAAATTAGGTTTAGAGAACTAAAATTACTAGGTAGTGGGTTTGAACTTGTGTTTAGGGGAGGTGAAAGAAGGATTTAAATGTTTTAATCTGTGAAACTGGATGTAGGAGGTATAGAGAGAGGGTGAAATAGAGAAGTGCTGTGCTAAATTAAAGGAGAATGTTGCTTGGGTAAGAGTGGGTGATAGTGGAGGGTAAAGTAGGTTAGGGTGATATGATGATAACCCAGAGGGGAGGAACAGGATGGGTGGTAAGTGTAAATCCACTAGCATGCTGTTATTTTATGGGAGTGTATTACTGAGATGAGGAGAGTGGAGTTTTTGCTGTAGGGAGATTTGGTAAGAAAGTTAAGAAGGTATAGGGAGCAGCAATAAGTAAGAGGAGGTAGAAAAAAAGTAAGGAGTTAGAAGTCTGGGTTAGGTAGAGCTGGAGAGAGGGAAATTTAAATTGTGTTATAGAGCTATAAAGAAGGGGGGGTAGTGTGATGTGAGGGAAGGTGAGTAAAGAAGGGAAGGGTCTAGTGATAAGGGGTAGGGATGTATAGTTATTGGATAGTTGGAGTGAGGAGGAGGGCCTATACAGGGAAGCTAGAGTATAATGCTAGAATATTCAGGTGTGGGTGGTAATTGGGTTAGGGTAGGGGAGCGGAGTGAGCCCAAGTGCAGAAAGGGTGAATGGAGCAGGGCTACACCTGAAAAGGTGGATCAGCAACAGAAACAATCAGTGAGAACAGTAAGTAGAGGCTATTAAAAGCAAGGAATCAGTGTTCTGTTGCAGCTCCAATGGGAGTGGATGCAAAGTAATTTAAGTGGTGGGACAAAGGTATAGCAGAGTTGCTGTTAGTGGCTTTGAAAATAAGAGGAAGAGGTCACTAGTGTCAGCAACAGTTAAGAACAAGGAATGAATGAGCAACTACAGTAGGGATAAGCAGTAGGTAGAGTCGATAAAAATGAGACTGGGAACAGCAGAGTAAGGAAAAGAGGGTAGAAATAGGAGATGTGTAGTGATGTGCAGGCAGCTGTACACAGGCTGGTGTAAGCAGGAAAATAATTAGGTTACACATACTTTAGCTTACAAGCAAATTCAGAGAGGAATTGCAGGCCCAGTTGCGGAGGAAGAAATGGAGCTTCAGGAGTACTTTTGATGGAAGTTTCACACAGGTATCTTGCATTGCTGTGGACGGGTATCCTGGAAAGCCTGGTACCCTGGAAAAAAAAGTTCTGTTCTGACATAGGTAAGTGTTTTATGGTGAGCTAATGTGAGGAGCTAATATGTATGCAGGAGGTGGTAATGGGCAGTACCATCACTGCCTTGTGCAGAAGTGTTACTGTTAATGGCAGACTTGTCTGTGACATATACTTGATATTTATAGTGGGGTAATATGAGGAGATCACATATATGAAAGTTATGGAAGATCATTTTAGTCTGCAGTGTATGAGCTTGTCTGTCATCTTGTATTTCAGACTAATAACACATGCTTGCCTGCATCCATACAACAGGCTATGAGGTATAGGTCTGAGGGCTGTCCATGTTACACTGACCATTTTCACCTCTATCTGTCACAGTTCACAGATGCACAACTTTCTCTTTCTGCATGAGCATAACAGGATATCAATCACATTGGCTGTAGAAAAAGGCTGTAAAACTATCAGTAAAGCAGGGTTGGTATAAGTGATGTGTGCTGTCCTGTAGTACATAGCAGTTGTAGTTACTAGATTAATACACCTATGGCACTCTTTATACTGTGCCTCTTTGAGAACAGATGAATAAGAGATGGAGGCAGTGTCCTGACCACAACCCATCATTTACAGTGCTGTAGCTGGGGAGGATGATCCGGCTAAGTGTGTTTCACTAAAAAGGGGATTCCAACCCCACTAGCAGCTAACCATATTGCATTAACTGTAGAAGAGCCTATTATAACAATAGCAGATGGTGGAGTCTGTGGTTGACAAGTTGCTATATGCAAACATCAAGTTCACCTACCTGGCAGACCCTGATCATCAGGCCACAAGAGGGAGAACCTTCTCTCTGGAATAGGTAGCATCTAACATGCTGCATATACACAACCGTATTCCCCAACCAGGTGTGCTCCCTTCCTGTTCTGAGCAGTCCCATACTTGTGCATTGCCCAATCTTCATTACCAGCATTTCTCTTCCCTTTTTGTGTCAATCCATCCCATGTCTTCCCATCCTAGTGTCAGAACAGCCACCTGTCTGTACTGTTATGCATTTGTCTGCTAACACCAATATTCTCATATACATCTCTTCCCTTACCTTGTTTTCTTGTCACCCTTTCTTCCCATTTCTCATCCCAGTATAATTACAGTGGGCTTCCAGTCCATCATTCCCTCCTACTCACTCCCATTGTTATCTTATCTACCCAACAGTTATTGATTACCCAATCACAAACCAAACTACCATCGCATAATCCCTACCCCCCCTCCACAATTATCTCATAACACCCAATTTCCATACCACCAAATTAACATCACCTTCCACCTTTCTCTAACTAATAAACCTTCTACTACATTGCTCCACCCCCTCAACTCAACTCTATCTCACCTCACAGTACAACTCTTCTTTCAAAATCAAACACCATCTATACACTTACCTCAACAGTTAACCCTCAACCCCTCTACAGTGGTAAAAGCTTACCTCTATCCCTAATCACATCAAAATGTTCTTCACCTACATAATTCCCCTTACACTCTTTTCTCTAGCTGTTCACCTAACATCCTATCATACACAATCACCCACCATCCTCTCCTCAACTACCAGTTATGTCCTTTACCCACACTACACAAAACCCATAAACTCTGATATATCAACAGAGCTCTGTACTACTACATATACAGAACATTTCTCATTTAGAAATGTAAAGCCTATATCCCACATCCCAAAATATATAAGTATAGCAAACTAATAATAAAATTATCAAAATCACACTTATACTTAGTATTTCATCTCAAACTTAGTGGTAACATTCATCCAAATCCTGGCCCCAAAATAATACAATAACCCCCCCCCCCATAACCTCCCTATATTTCACCGCCATGCTGCAATAGATGCTGCTCCTAAAGGCTTTAACCTAATGCTCCTCAACATGAATCTCACGAGCATAGCAAATAAGATACATGAATTCCATGCCAGGATCTTACAGCACTCCCCTGACATGGCTAAAACCAGAAATAAACAGCAATGAAATTCTACCCCCAGGTTATAATATATGCAGACTTCATAGAATAAACAAACACAAAGAGGGAATAGGCATTATATAAAAAAAACCCTCAAACTTCTAGAACTGAACAACTCATAATTCAACAAGGCAGAAATAATTTTCAGTAAACTCAAAATAAACTTCAGTAAATATTTAACCATTATAGGAATATACATTCCTCCAGGCAACAACTTAAATATAATTGAGGATATTCTCCACTGGGCTTCCTTAATGATTCATCAAGAAACCATCATAATGGATGATCTTAACACTGGTTATCCTGTAACTCAGAATCCCCATCAGATTTCATAATCCTGCATGGCTTCACCCAGTTAATACAATCTTAGGTTCATAGATTAGTACTAAGCTAACTGCCCTTACGAGCCACTTTAAGCCTAGCCAATTATCCCTTGTGAGACTCGAACTCTGCACCTTGTGTTTACAAGGTAAACACCTTAACCATTAGGCCACCCTCCCAACAATCTGCAACCAGAGTATGCACATCTACTGAAAGACGCATGATTTTAGACTGGATCTTAACAAACAAAGCTTCAAATGTTTATCTCTCAAGATGCCTCCCTGATATTATTAGTGGCAACCTCCCAACCTACCTACTGAGACAATGCCTCTGTCTCTATAGAACTGTCACATACTGACAAGTCCACAATCTGAAATCCTTTAAAGCACAAACCTTCATCTCCATGTTTCAGCTCTGTAACTAGATTCTGTTAAAAATATTACCCCTAGATACTGCCATAGATTACTTTAATAGCACTTTCCTAAGCTTTCTAAACAAATTAGCACCATACAGAACTATAAGAGTAAAATAAAATTCTGCTCCTAGGCTAACAAAAGACACTAAGCAACTACTTAAACAAAGAGATAAAGCTTGGAAACAATGGCATACTAATAAAATCCAAGTCTGCCTAGAAAGCTACCAACAATGTAGAAACAAATCTAAAATCCAGGTCAAACAAGACAAACAGTCCTACCATAACAACCCTACTATACGGAAATTCAACAAAAACACCAAAATAACTCACAAAAATTCTGGTCTTCAATCAAAAAACTCTTCCATCCTGGTCATTCTCTTACACCAACCCCAACAACCACAAGCAATATGGACAGTAAAACAACACATTTTAACTCATTACAGCTTAGTGTGCCACCAGGTGTTCCTGCAGTTAACTCCTACTGATGCCTCTAGGCGTCAAATATTGCTTATTCATATTTGCATTAATAATTCCACAACAATGCTAAATACAAGACTTCATTTTAAAGCATAAATGATGGCAAACACAATTGTATTGATATTTGACATCTGTCTAGTGAAGTTAAAGAGATATTGAATATTATTTGTATACTGTTTATTTATATAATAATCATTTTCATATTCTCTAAATATCTCAACATTCAGGAAACACAGACAGAACTGCATAGCCTCATATGAAAGCTCACAGCTGTATGAAGCAAATCCTGTTGGTAGTATGTGTTACTTGACTAGTCAGTGAGATATCTTAGACTTTCTGCTTTTCCTGGTTAGGGGTCGCCACAGCGGAACTCCGGTCCACTCATGATGGGCAGTGGATTTTTACGGTGCCGAGTTACCAGCCCAATGCCCAACCTTCAAAGAAGGCACGCCCATTCACACACACACCTACCTGCATGTCTTTAACATCACTCGATCATGGGGAGGACATGTAGACTCCACACAGGTGCTCCAGCCGAGAATCAAACGGGAGAAGCTCTTGGTGTGAGGTGACAATGCTAACTGCTGCACCACCGCGGTGACATATCATAGGCTGTTTATATAACATTACAAAATTAATATTCACTGCCTTTATTTTGTCTTATAAAATTCAATTTAAAGCATTAAACTGAATGCATGCCACCAATATCAAGATTAATTTATCCTGAATAGTTTGCCATTTACAGTTTTCTAGTAACACTTACGGTTCCAGAGATAAGAATGTTTGTTTGAACTGTAAGGTGATAATTTTTTAAAGGCTAAAGCCACACCCACTGAGAGTTAAAGGTACACACTCAAAAGAACAGTAGTGGAGGAAATGCGTTAACACATACTTTACTAATTCTATACAATTTGCTAAGACCAAAGGCAAAGCTCCTCAAATGATCTCAAATCCATCCAATGAAATAAATGACACTTTCTCCTTGAAACTTATCCCAACCTACACCATAAAAAACTGCTCAGCAAACGTAACCACCCTATTACAGAACATTACAGTCCCAAAAATTGGAAAATATCATAAATCATCCCACTACATAAAAGTCGAAACTCTACTGAACTCTCGAGCTACAGATCAATAGCAATATTATCTGCCCTGTCAAAAATACTGGAAAAATGTATTCATACCCAACTCATGACCTACCTCTCTTTTAAAAACCTTCTAAACAAATACAGAGCACAGTTTCTGTCCCAATCATAGTACTACTGCTGCCTTTCTTAGTTTTACAAATACAATCAACAAACACAGAAATTAAGGAAAACTAGTGTCCTCCATCTTCTTGGACCTATCCAAAGCATTCAACATGGTTTCTCATCAGAAACTCCTTACTAATCTCTCTTCCCTTAGATCAGTCTCTCATCACTATTTGTTGTATAACTACCTAAATGTTTGACAACAAGGAGTTAAATGGCACCAAGAATTCTCCCAACTCTTACCAGTCACTATGGGGGTCCCTCAGGGCTCAGTTCTTGGACCACTTCTCTTCAGTATCTTTACCAATAAACTTCACACTGTAACCCAGCTTGCCTCAATAGTTCAGTATGCAGATGACTCTGCACTCATCTGCTCTGCACCTACTCTGCCACAACTTCAAGAAATGACACAACTGTCTTTCTCAGCTGTGGAATCCTGGCTAAAAAACTCACATCTGATCCTTAATCCAAACAAAACTAAAATAATGCTGTTTGGACCCCAAAAGTCGGTAGATTCTACATACACATTCCACATCTGTTCCTCCAACAATACCATAATAGCAACAGTATTGCAAACAAAGCTGCTTATTGTTCTAATTTATGAAAAAAATGAAGTTTGACCAACATCTATCTTGGATTATCAAAAATACACATATGAAACTGGGATCCCTATGTAAAATCAAACCATACCTTACCGATGCTACCAGATGGTCAATTGCCATAACTCATCTGCTCTCACTCTGTTATATGCCTCCCCAATTCTAACCAACTTAAAGAAAAAAGATATAGCAAAACTAGAAGCCTGCTACAACAAAATAGCCAAATTTGCAACAAACCCTGCACACAGATTGTATCACAGCACTGCACTACAACTGAACTGATTGAATGACACTACTACTTAAACTATACCCAGCTTATCACTGCCCACAGCCTTATATACCAAACAAATAAATGCCGCCAATAGACAGGACCTTAGTTTCTCTAACAAATCTTTCTTCCAAGTTTCCAAATCCAATAACAGCTCTGGAGACTCTCTCTACTCCAACTATATCTCCAAAATCTGTAATTCTATCCCTCAACCCATCATAGCGGCAACTAATCCCTCACATTTCCAAAAACAACTGAAAAAGTAATTGAAGAACAACTGGCTATGCTCCTGCTCAAGACCTGTCTAAATCTCATTCTTAAAGCCTCACTTACCCACTCTAACTATCTTCTACCCAAGCTAACCATCTTAAATAATTCTACCCAACACTAAACAATCCTAGCCCCATTTCTCTTTCTCCTATCAAAATGTCTATCTAATCTTCTCTTTTGCCTTGATACACACCCAGCTCATCTTCTCTCCTACCTCTCATTCTACTCACTATGCATATAACACCTCTTCTGTCCTGCCACTCTTTCTTACACTACAACATAATACACCTCACCCTTAACACTCTTCATCACTACTTCTCTGTCTCAGCCTAAGGCCCTATCCCCCCACTCTAACTTCTCATCACCTCTTTCTATCCCCTCTTAACTCAGAATTCATACCTGTAAATTCATTTTTCTCAAATGTATTACGTCTGTTTTGACTGCTCTGTCAACTATGGGCTAATTATTAATTTCCAAAACCATTGCCATTTTTGTATTACTCTAGATTTAATGTGCTGCTAGTAATATTAAATATTTGCCATTTCTAAGCTCACTATTCTTTTGTGGAGCTTTTCTCCCCAGGCTTCATTGAAAAAGGGCTCTTGCCCAGTTGGACTTTCCCGGCCACCAAAAACTTATAAAATAATACCATATTATACTAGGCCTTCCGGATTTTGAAACCTATTACTTAATTATCAACACTAATAGAATACTGAGAATAGCTGAACACAATCCAACAACTAAAACTTGGTCTCCTACCTAGGTAACAATCTATTATAGATATATTAAAGCACTGGGTATCAATCCTAAAGGACTACCATTCCTAAACCAAAAAATAATGCAATCTTACAATATCATAGATTCCCTAAAACACTCCATCAATCTAACACAAAAACTCTTTCAATCCTTGAACCTCACACAAGCCATGAAAATGCTACAACCCCTCCATAAAAACCCAAATTTAAAAATAAACAATTAAATGCTGAATCTGGACCCTTGCCCCCAATTAATAGATGAAACTATCCAAGATATATATCCATATTTTAATTGTTTGATACAGGAAATGAGGAATAACTTAAACCTTCCCAAATCATACACGGTGGTCCTAAGACAAATTAAAGAATTGTGTTCCAGTTACCTCCAAAACACTAATATAACTAACAATGACATAGAAGTCTGTAACCTACTCTGGAAAAATATCCTTTTAACAAAGAAAGCCACTACAAATTCATACAAAATAATAAATGACATTAAATTCCAGAGGGATCTCCTTTTCTCGAACTACTGGAGAAAAATGAATCCATCTATTGAAAACCAGCAAATAAGTCAAGCAATTAACCTAACACTAAAGACCATACCGCTCCAAAAACTGGCCTAAACTCAGCTCATGATTAATAATAACACATATTTCACACTTGTATTCCTTCTTAAACTTAATGCATCGAGATCACCATTCTGTCCACACTGTAAAGATCAAACAGCTGACTTACTTCACATATTTTGGAGCTGTAAATGTGTCTACAAACTTTGGAATTCTCTTAAATTACAATTACAAAAAAATAGGCTATCAGACATCTACACTAACATGGGAATTTACTATACTAATTCTCTCACCCAACATTCCAGTGAAACAAGCCACCACACTGATCAAATTTTTTCTCCTAATGAAACTATATAGAGAGTTTAAGTGGCTTGACTCAAGTAGTATCTCTTGGGAGGGATTCAGATAGCCAGCCATAAAACATCTATTGGCCCACAAAATAGTAATGGATAAAAAAGACAAAAATACAAGATATAGGGAAATATGGGAACATGCCTATAACATTATACTAGCATAAGCCACCACAGAGACACTTAGAAATATACCATAATGGAATTCAGAACGACACATATGATCAACCACTCAAAATATTTTATGGTTTTGATTTACAAATATATGTACTGTTGTTATACCTAAACGACTTAACTGTGAAAACATCTATGTATATAGTGTAGATAATTTTGTTGATTGACCTATATCTTATGGTATGAATCTCAATGGATACCACTGTACTTTTGGTCATGCTTGTCAGTTATGTTTGATATATGACTCATATTAATAGAAAATTAAAAATAAAAATGATTAAAAAAATACCATATTATAATCCTCTTTAGATCATGATTTACTTTAGAGAACTCTAAATGAGCCTTTCCCAAGTAAATCTCTGCAGGATGAACTATAGTTATGTCTGAAATCAGAAACATTCTTACTCATTCAATTTTCAAAGAAAATATACATACATTTTGTTTTTATTCAATTGCCTTACTAGCTGAGGATAGGATAGAATAAAACATGTAGGGACTCTGCATTTACACAGGATCATCAGATCATAAAAGGTGACTAGACTAATGGGCTTAGGGCCCTTAAAAGCTTAGCCAAGTACAACCCCTGTTTCCAAGAATATCAAGGTATTAAGTGGAACTAAGCCAACAACTATTGCCCCTGTCCAGGAGGCACACAGGTGAAACTCCAGGAGTGAATTTGCAGTTTTCCATCCAATCATTTAAATTACACTTAAATAGGGTCAGTGAGGGGCTCTGCTTTACATGAATTGGAAGCTTGCTCCAGAGGAGAGGTAACTTCTTTGAGACATAACTGTCTTTCCAGCAAATCCTGTTTATGTCACATACTAGGCTGTGTTTCCTAGAGTGAGTGCATCTTATACCATTTGATCTACGAATGTGTAGCATTTCCATTAGAGCAGGATCCGAGATTGCTTTATATGCAAGGCAAGTTCACCTTTGAGTAGTCTGTAAGACACAGAGTATAGTGACACTGATATCAGTCTGTCAACATATGACATATGTGAAGACCTTGAAGTTTCTTTATAACAAACCTCTGAGGTCTTTCCAGTTGCTGCAGGTGCCTGATAAGATACATACCAAAGGCAGCATTGCACTCTGTTACTGACTTGATGTGTGAGGTGTACAAGGGGGTTATAACCTCTTTTGCTCTGGATGCAGTGCCCTTACTTATGATGTGGGCAAGGTTCAGGTAGGCCATATGCATGGATGTGCCTTCATCCAGGGCTTTGGTGACTGTCTCAAATAAGTCCACCAAGTTTAAGAGGCAGGATCGCCTTTTAATGAAGCCAGGCTGGGTTGGGTCAAGCATTTGGAGGTCTCCTATATCTTTGTTGATAAAGTCCATGATTATTCTTTCCACAACCTAAGGCTGGTCAGGCGTATGGGTCTATAGTTCCCAAGGTCTGTGGAGGTGCCTCCTTTATTGACTAAGTGTATAATGATGGTTGCTGTTTTCAATTCAGCAGGTACAAAACCAGTGCTTAGACTGTAGTTAAAAAGAGTGCCCAATGGTACAGCTAGTTCCTGTTTTAATTTATTTAGAACACAGCATGGGATAGTATCAGGTCCAATAGAGACTGTGTTTCTGACTTTGGAGAGAGCATTTATGAACTGCTCCTTGGAAATAGTATGTGGGGGGCAGGTGGTATGGATGCTTTGGGGGATATGTGGTGGAAAAAGTGGGAGAAGTTTTCACTGAACCTGTCAACTAGCAGTTTGTCCATTTCTGCAGGCTGAGAATATGTGGTGCCATTACCAAGTTCTTCGCAGATATGGGTTTTTCCTTTAAGGTTACTGGCATAGCTAAAGAAGGCCTTATGGTTATCCTTAGTGAAGCAAGCTAATTTTAATTCATAGTTAGCTTTAGAATGCCATATGAGGTGTCTTATATGATTGTTTAAGCTGAAGAGGGGATGCTTCCAATTTACAGACCATTCTTTCCTGCTCTTGGATAGCAATTTCTTTCTCTTATTGTATAACCTGTTAATGGCAGATGACCACCAGGCAGGCTTGTTCTTTCTTGAGGATCTTGTTTTGATCCTATTAGGTACAGCTGAGTCAATGCATTTGTAGAGATGCTTATACAAGGCATTGGTGTAAACCCCAGTATAGGTGTTCATGCCATCACTAAGGACAGGGGCTATGAAGCTATTAATGCCATCACGTATTAGGTTGTAATTGGCTTTGGAGAAGTTTTTTTTAGTCTAATTGTTGCTAATGGGGGGATCAGATGTTATTGTTACTTCTAATGAGACTGCTTTATGATCAGACCTCACTAGGAATGGCTGCACACATGGGGTGGTGCAACGATCACCCATGTTAGTGAGCATCAGATCCAGAATGTCGGGGCCCCTTGTGGGGGGGTGTTGACCAACTGGTCCAGGGCACTGGAGCTGATAAAGTCCAAAAACCTTTGGGCAAGTGTGTTAGTGACCTAAAACTAGGGTGTTTGGTTGTATCTTGAGTGATTCAAGTAGATCCAAGTATGCAGTGCGGGTATCCTGGTTCATGGAGGGGATCCTATAACTGGCAATAACTTGGAGAAGGGTCTTACCTACCATCAGTTGTTTAACCAATCTGGAGGTATATTTATCTTTGATGAATACTGATACTCCACCTCCTTTAATTCTCACACTTTCAGTTTGTGGTCTGAATGTGGGGAATGCATTATAGCCCAGTATGGCTGGGGTGCTTTCCATGGCCTTAAACCATGTCCCTGTCAGAGGAGGGAAATGTTTGAATATTACAGAAGAGGCATCTGGAGCTGATGACGTTAGAAGACTGCCAGAAAGGGAAGCAGTTAATGGAAACGTTGTGGAGGAAGAGGTAACTAAGGGAGACTTGGCTCATAGTGTGACTAAACAAAATGAGGAGTGTGTTAGAGTGTATAAGAGTAGAAAGACGTAATTAGGGGTGCATTCTACATACAGTCCATTAGAAGGGCTTCTGTTCAAAATGCAGCAATATAATTGAATGATGGACAAATAAACAAATGTATTGCATTTGACTGTATTTAAATCCTTGGTAAAAAATGCCCTGGATCATTCAAAATTCTTGTCTTCAGTGGTGTGCTCTGAATATTTATGGGATACTGAGGTTGTGCAGTATGCTGGACACATCTCAGATTGATTTGAAGAATGTGCCATATCATTACCATGGTTCTGTTTTCATGAATCCCATCAGTATTTTAGTAATAGCCAAACCTGGACCTGACATATATTTGGAATGTGTTTGAACTGAGGGCCTCTGTATGTATAGTTATTTTTTTAACACATTGAAGTGAATTGTAGATGGTGTGTGTGTGTGTGTGTGTGTGTGTGTGTGTGTGTGTGTGTGTGTGTGTGTGTGTGTGTGTGTGTGTTGATATCACAACAGTTCTTATACAACTACCTGTTCCCCTTTTTGTTTTGTTCTTCTTTAAAGAAACTGCACACTACTGTTTAAGCTGGAAAAATACACTTCCTCAGTATTAGGTTGCATTCTCTCTCTCTCACTGACTCCCTCTAGTCCTACAAAATTGCCAAACTATGAAACATACTTCATCAGCCAATCACACAAAACCCCAATTATCAAGAATTCAAAAAACTCTTAAAACATCACCTATCCAATCATTGGCTTTGTTCCTGCTATTCTCCAGGATAATTTCATCCAGGCTCTATTATTACATTCAACTCTCATTTTTTCCCATATTGTATTTATTTATTTATTTATTATTTATTTTACATTTGTTGACCGGGCAAGTCCAATTAGATATATGTCCATTTTCAGTGGAGGCCCGGGGAGAAAAACTCCAACAAACACAAAAAAATGATGTAATAACTTATCATATATTTTGTTCACTGTTATTTAACTATACTTCTGTATACAGAATTCTCTCACTGTTATTTGCAAGTTTTCTACTGGATTGCAATTGAAGTTGTATTGACTGTAGTCTGTAATTTTGCCATGCTGCTTTTAGCCTACTTAGTATCATGTCAGTATTAGAAGTTCCTAACTCTAATCCTGTATGTTCTGTAATGTATTGGATATATATTCTGTATGCTTATATTGTGACTTGTGAAGCTTTTCTCCCCGGGTCTCCACTGAAAATGGGCTCCTAGCCAATCGGACATCACCCAGTTAACAAATGCAATAAATATATGTGTGTGTGTGTGTGTGTGTGTGTGTGTGTGTGTGTGTGTGTGTGTGTGTGTGTGTGTGTGTGTGTGTGTGTGTGTGTGTGTGTGTGTGTGTGTGAGAATGTATTTATTTGGCATAATGGCTACTGTTTACCTCAAAGGTCCAAGGTTTGATTCCCATCTTTGGTAACACTCTTGTGATTGACTTGATGTATAATGGTCTGCAGACTGATTGCCTAGTATTTATTTAGGAACATATAAATCTATTTATTATATATATATATATATATATATAGGGAGAGAGAGAGATAAATAGATAGAGATATAGATATATCTGTGTGTGTGTGTGTGTGTGTGTGTGTGTGTGTGTGTGTGTGTGTGTGTGTGTGTGTGTGTGTGTGTATTATCCTGAACATGTTTAAGCAAGGCACTAGTAGGGTCCCTATGCCTAATGTACCCCAAGTGTTCTAACAGATGTTCTCTTAGGGTTCTACTCGTCTTTCCCACATAAAAACTGCCACACTGTTTATATAAGGCAAGATACACTAATCCATGTGTAGAGCAATCAGCATAAAACCTACGTTTGAACATGTACCCTGTAACAGGATGTTGAAAATCTTTTGATGCTGAAATATAGTGACATGCAGCACAATTCCTACAAGCAAAAGTACCTCTCCTATTAGAAAAAAATGTATTAACCCTCCTATCAACATAACAAAGCTGTCGTTTTAATGACATTCCAGTTTTAAAACAAAAATGGGGTGACCAACCAATAATGGGGCGCCTTGTTTAAACATGTTCAGGATAATGTAGGTCACACGTTTTGTTTTTAGTATTACAGTGTTTTAAATTAAATGACAGAGGTGGTGATTTGAATAATTTTATTAAGAAAGCTGAAACTAAATGGATAGTATGTTTACAAGCACATAAGAGTCCTAGCTTGAATGGATATGTTCCTTTAAAGCCTTTACTTAAGGAACGTAAATTTCTTTATTGACTATATTATAAGTATCTGTGTTGTTTTTAAATGCATTTGTCTGAAGAAGTGTCTAGTTGTTGGGCATGAAAGCGCTAACCTTCTGTTACCATTAAACCTTTGTGGATTTTACTGCCGTGTTTGTCCCACTGATTTCTGTTTATACTTATTGGATTTTTGGTCGCTGGGAGTTTACTGTTCCTGATACATTCTTTTTTCTTGAATTTTGTTCTTATTCATTTAATTCTGTTTCTCAGGAAATATTCTTTGACTACCAATTAGCTCCATTTGCACTGAGGGATAAAGGCTTGACTACAGCCAAGACAACCTCTGCTCAGTTTGCATCTCAGGCACTTAATGAAGCTGGAAGAAGACAATGGACATGCCCATGCTGAAAGGGTGAGACAATATCCTGCCCTATCCAGTGTCAGAGTCACTCGAGGAAGGTTTTGCATTGCAAAATGTTATCCTGGGGTATGTGTTCAGTAACTAAACAACATTTGTAATAGCTCTTATCATGAGTGCATAGGACCTGCACACACATTGCAGATAGGTTTATGTCCTGTGGTGATGAGGGTTATGTGTCTCTCTATACAGAGAAGAGAATGGACAGGCCTATATAAATTCACTGCCATTACTGTGGAGTGAGCAAAGGCACAATGCACTGCTGAGACTGAATTACTTCTCTCCAAGTGATGTCTCACCCTCTCAATGTACTATACAGTGGGTTGGGGGATGCCTGATAAGGATACACTCATTGGTTTGCCGACACAAAAAAAAAAAAAAAAAAAAACACTTAGAAACACATTTTTTAGTTGTGAAGTACAAAAAACAAATAATCATAATAATAGCTGTTGTTGATTGTGGGTTAAGATTCTTCATTCTCTATGCATATAATTTTGTATTAACCTCATAGGATTGTTGTACATATATAACACTACGTTTTTCCCACTCCACATTCATCCTATATTTAAAAGCTTGATAACATTGCCAATAACTCACTAAATGAAGCAGGGTCTGCAGAGGAACTTTGTCTCAGTCAGCTGTACATAATAAGAATTCTCCCTTAGTTTGGTTACAGTTCATTTGCCTTTATTCACCAAACTAAGGGAGACTTCTTCTCTTATTATTTACAGCTGACTAAAACAAAGTAAGAGAAAAATTTTCCCTTAGTTTGGTTAAAGTTATTTTGCCTTTATTCATCAAATTTCCAAAGTAACTGAGATAATTCTCTTTCTCCATCCTTTTCAAAAGACTGAACTGAGATTGTCTGAAAACATTACCTTTATTTAGCAGCTCCTTTTACCAAACTAGACTATATTCAATGCGCCATTAAAAACAGTGACTACTTGACCATTACCTAAGTAGTTTATACCAGTCTACCTATTATACCACTGAGTCTGGACACTTTATGAATAAGCTTGGGTGGGTAATCCAAAAAGTAACGCAGAGAACTGAAAGTGTGATCTAGACATAGTAACTCTAAGAAATGTTTGAGATCTGTCTATAGGAATGTGAAATGGGGGAATAGGAGGTAACAGTTCATGAAGGGGTAACATTTTGAACTTTGAGTTAGGAAGGAACGATCTAGGGCTGGTCTCCATGAAGCTTCTTACTTTTGCACCAGAAATATTCTTGAATCAAACCTTCTCCTTTTTCCGGACAGCTTCTATCATGACCTAAGTTAGAAGATAATGAATGACAGGAGAGACACAAGAGGTCTGATCTTTTGGATGAGGAGGAATCTCCGGAAAAGAATGGAAAGATTCCCACTAACATATGAATTCCTGACCAGTTTGAGACTATCTTCTGCTAAAGAGAGAAATGGGGGGCCAATTTTTTAGGAAGAAATTAATGCTTGTAAGGGTATGTGGGGGATTCTGTAGATCATTATTCAGACTTGATGAACTGTCTTTGTTTCTGGGAATGCCTACTATCATTTTCAAGCCCACTTGCCATTGTGTTTTAAAAGTCTGCTTGAAAGCAGTTTGCTGTGTTTGCTTACTTTAGTTTTCATAAAATGTTGTACAGATAACTGTAAAAACCTTGACAAATTTGGAGAAGGAAGGCTGAAAAATCTGAGAAACTCCCTGAATCAGAGGTTTCATCATCCTTTTTAAGGACCTCTGCAGTAGGTGGTCCAAATACAACCTCTCTATCTACTGCAGTATTCATACTTCTCAACTGTCCAGATTTTTACAGGATGTTCAGATGTTTTTCCTCTTATTTTTGATCTATTTCTCCAAAATGTGTGGTTTTCTGGCAAACCATTGAAGAATAAAGTCAGAAAATAATGGCAGAAATTTGAGTTTTAGACTCCATACCCTTTACTAAAATTCATGCTAATGCAAAACCTCTCATTCTACCAACTTTCTAAGTTTGTAAGAGCAATGCTTAAAAACTGTCCCTATTTTTGGGCCTTTGTCCCACCATTGTTTATGGCTTCGTCCAGATTTTTGGCTCTAAGATGGAGAAATGTATGGGAGTATTCAAAACATCAGCTTTAACATCCTGAGAAAGGTTTTATGTATGCAACCAAGCAAATTTCCTCTTTATCCTTCCAGTATCAGCAGCACTAGAAGTGGCATCAGTTGAATCATAAGCACATTTCAAAGAATGTTTTAGCTATTTCAGGTACAGATGCAATAAGATTACATAAAGAAGAATTTTCCTCGGATGAGGGAAAATGAGTGATGATGTTTCTCATATTGTCAAAAGAGGCAAGCATAAACTTTAACATGTGAACTTGACAAATTAAAGAATTATAAAAATAAGTGTTGCAGAAGAATGCAAATTTTTCAAAGGCTTTTCCATCTTTCTCAGAGGGGGGGATTAGCATTTACCAGATGTCCTCTGTGGCTGGCCTTGCTGGTCTAGGGAGAACCACTGTTGTCAATATTGGAAGAAGATGTAGGCAATGCCTATCTGCTTAGTCAGGCTAGGATGCCTGTCTTAGGGAGGTTCTGCATCTTCAGAAATGCATTTCAAAAGAAGAAAAAAATGTAATAATGTATCCTTGCCTGTCTCAGCTACTTTAGACTTTACTTTAGATTGGACTAATGTATTGGTCTTAGTTCAGCACTCACTTCAGGCTCATGCAGTTCTGGTGTTACTGGTAAGAGAGAATTGAATTCTTCATTGACTGGAGATGTTCAGGACATTGAACAGGAAAATGATTATGAAGGGGCAAATTCTGTTTTTCTCTCCTCAGATTTCTGATTCTGATTCTGGGGAGACTGTTTATTCCCTTGGTTGGATTTTCTTTTTCTGAAAATATATACAAACTGAATCAATTGTTTTAGTGGGAACATAATTATCTTCCACTGTTTTTAATGATTATGATTTGTTGCAGCCAGAATTTTGTGAACCTACTTCAGTTTTTCCTGATCTTCTGTCTTTGGCAAATGTATTTATCAGAGTTTGTAACTTGCCTGATAGCCAACTGCTGCCCCTAGAAAACAGGCAGACAATATAAGGTTCCTCAGACTTATTAATTTCTATTTTCTGTTTTCTAACCCCAGATCAGACCCTGCAGTGATTTCCTTGGTGACTCCAGCTGCTGCTCTCTGTCAGGGAGGTGGAGCATGAGCGTACTTGATGGGACCTGAAAGATGGTGAACTATGCCTGAGCAGGTCAAAGCCAGAGGAAACTCTAGTAGAGGGCTGCACCAGTCCTGACATGCAAATCAGTCATCTGACCTGGGTATAGGGGGCGAAAGACTAATCGAACCCTCTAGTAGCTGGTTCCCTTCAAAGTTTCCTCAGGATAGCTGGCACTTGGTGGATGCAGTTTTATCTGGTAAAGTGAATGATTAGAGGCCATGGGCTGAATATTATCAAACTTTAAATGGGTAAGAAGCCCAGATCACTGGCTTGGAGCCAGGAGTGGAATGCAAGCACCCAGTAGGCCACTTTTGGTAAGCAAAACTGGCGCTACAGGATGAACCGAACGCTGGGTGAAGGCGCCCAATGCTGACACTCGTCAGACTCCAGAAAAGGTGCTGGTTAATATACACAGCAAGACAGTGGCCATGGAAGTCAGAATCAGCTAAGAAGTGTGTAACAACTCACCTGCTGAATCAACTAACACTGAAAATGGATGATGCTGGAGCATTGAGCCCATACCTAGCTATTGCCAGCACTGGGAGCTGAGGGGCCTGGGTGGAGCTGCTGCAGGTGCAGATCTTGGTGGCTGTAGCAAATATTCAAATGAGAGCTTTAAAGGCTGAAGTGGAGAAGGGTTCCAGGAGAACAGCAGTTGAACATGGGTCAGTCAGTTCTGAGAGATAGGAGAGTGCCATTCCAAAGGGACAGGTGATAGCCTCAGTCGCCCTCAGACGATCAAAAGGGAGTCGGGCTCAGATCCCCGAATGCAGAGCGGCAGAGAAGGATGCCTCGTGGTGTCCAGTGTGGTGATGCAAATGATCCCAGAGAAGCTAGCAGGAGCCCCTGGAAAATTCTCTTTTCTTTGTAAAGGGCAGGGCACCCTGGAATGGGTTTGCCCTGAGACACGGGCCCACACCCTGGAAAGTGCCACTGTTCCGGCTGCGTGAGGTGAGCTCTCGCTGGCCCTTGAAAATCTGGGGTAGAGGGTGTAAGTCTCATGCTGGACTATACTCATATCTGCAACAGGTCTTCAAGGTGAATAGCCTCTAGCTTATTAGAACAATGTAGGTAAGGGAAGTCGGCAAGCAACACCCGTAACTTTGGAATAAGGATTGGCTCTAAGGGCTGGATCGGTCAGGCTCAGGAGTGAAGTGAGGCTGGGTGCACACCGTGGCTGGACTTCTAATTTTTCTTTTTTTTATCTTTTTTATATTGCATTTTGTTTTGTTTTATGTGGTGGCTTTTGAGTTCTTGCCCCTACCATAAATCTGATTTTGAACAATTTTCCCACTCCCATCTCATCAGCTCATTGTACTCAGCACTGAGAGATCAGCTGGGAAGGCCCTCCCTCTTAGTCTTTTAAACTTGAATTATCTTCTGTTTCCTCCCTTCCCACTTACTAAATAAAACAACACACTTTATTCAGTGCTTCTTCCTACTTTATTTAGCTGTTTTCCACACATTTTTTAAAGTGCTCATCTGCATTTAATCTGCTGCATTTATTACTGCTTGTTAGTAGCCTGATTACATTATAACTGTTACTCTAAACCTCTTAGTGTTAATTCAAACTAGTCATATTACATAAGGAAGGTTTGCACCCTACACTCCTGTGGAAGGAGAGGTACCCTACACCCTACTGAGCTGTGAATTGCTGGTTGAAGGTTTATTGTGTCTGTTATTCTAAATGCGTCTTAGTTCTGGTTTAATCATTTGGGCTCCCAACCAGTTATTTACATTAAGAAGGTTTGTGATATTCACTCTTGTGGGAGGAAAGGGTAGCCTCCAACCTTCTGAACTGAGAATTGCTGGAGAAGGCTTATTGTGCCTGTTATTCTAAAAGTGTATTTGTTCTGGTTTAAGCACTTGGGCTCCAACCCACTTATTTTACATTAGGAAGGTTTGTGGTGTACACTCTTGTGGTATTATTATCTAGACATATTTTTTAACTACAAGAGCATTTAGTTTGCACACAGTTGAGTATTGGTGATCAAGTTCCTTGTCTTATTGACCTATTCAATATTTAAATTCCCCCTGCTCCTTCCTAGTAGATCATTAGCCATGGATATGCAGTTCCCAACTCTCTCTGTGGACAGTCTGGTCGAGATGGGTGTTCTGAGGCAGTAAAAGAAGTGCCTCGTGTACACTGACAACCCACTTATCCTTAATAAAACAAGATAAAGTATGTGAGAAGTGCAAATACACTTTAATTCTGGAGGGAAACTAATACAACCAAAACTAATCCTATAGAAGTTGTCAGTGACACTTGCACCATGCCCACTGCACAGGTTAAAGACCCTACACATAAAACTACTTATGCTGAGGCACTTACAAATAATCTTCTTAAAACACTAAGACCTCCTGTAAAGTACAATCAAAGAAAGAGTCCTCAGCCATCACATAAACACTCCATTAAAATACCTCCCTCAGCTACACATAGTAACACTTTAGCCAATGCAGCTACTGCTAAGCCCTTAAGGCAAACCAGAGCACAACCAAATGTCCTGATCATTGGTGATTCTGTAGTGAGGTACACTGATGTTCCCCTCCCAATACTGAGTAAGGAATGAGTCACAGTTAGCTGCCTTTCTGGGGCTAGGATCCATCAAGTCACACAGGCACTCAGGTCATTGAACCACAGATACTAGTATGACTGGTGTTTATGATCAGAGATGTACCTAGTGAGAAGTGAGATATGTTTGAGCTTGGTGATTATGTGTCTCAGGCAGGTGTGAGCCTAGTATTGAGCAGTATACTACCTTCTCCAAGTATGATGCCACATTACCAACAGTAAATGATTGATTTAACAACTGGCTTAGCTTCTGGTGTCAGTCTGGGGGGTACAATATTTGACAGCCTGGGACGACATGATGCTTGGCTAGGGATGGTTTGCAATTATCCCCTCTAGGCTAGGCTTTCTGATATTGGCAAAGACCATATCCACCACTATAGTGCCTTTTTAGGCAATGTCAAACTGTTAAACCTAACAACTTAGCTGAACCTATGAATGAATGTCTGAAGCTGGTAATGCTCAATTCTAGAACTCTTAAAAAAAGAAACTTCACTCCATGCAAGCCTTCCCCATCCTTGGAGTGTGTAGACATCTGTGTAATAACAGAGACATGGTTTAAAGTCATAGAGAGTACCCCAGCAATGCAAGTATATATAATGCCTTTCACGTTTTTAGAGCAGCTACTACACAGAAGAGAACTAAAGGTGGAGTCTCAGTCTATATTAAAAACAACCTCATATCCAGACTAAAGTGTATGACCCACTGGAACTCACAGATGTGCAACTCACCATAAACAGGGTGTTGCATCATATCCTTGCAACCTATGGGACTCCTCCATGTTCAGGATACCCATACTACCTATCCCACTGTACTAGAGTCCCTCACCATTCAAACCCAATATGATATTCATGGGGGATCTCAGCTACCACTCTACAGACTGGGACTTCTACATCACTTCTTATGCACAAGCCCAGCAATTCCTATACTTTGTTAATATCAACATACTGGAACAGTTGGGACATTTTCCTTCCAGGGGTACATGCATCCTTGACCTTGTGTTCACGAACATGGGGAGCCAATGTTCTTCCCCCATTGTAAAGTCTTCACTCATCGTATCTGACCATAAGGCAGTATTACTTCAAATAAAAATTAAATCTGGGGATCATGGAAAACTAAAAGTCTTTAGGAATTATTCCAAGGCTACCTTCTCTCTATAACATGTTGGCTAAATTCTAAGTACCCCCAAACCCAGTAAACACCATAGCATTTGCTGAGCAATTTAGAGAATTTCTGTACAGCCATATTGACAGCTGTATAGAGCCAGGTATGCCCTCTTGTATTAAGGCCAATTCAAAGGGTAATCACTGCATCAATCAGTTAAACAACAGAAGAAAAATATCTTGTCCAAGCATAGGAGTGACAAAGCCATACATATTAAATGCCTCCTGACCAATCTAAACAGGCAGCCAAGTGGGTTACTTAATGCTTCAAAGACTAAATTTCAAGAAAAAAAACTAGCTTCTCAGCAAAGGACAATCACAAAGCTTTCTACTGCTTTGTCTATAATCTCAGGGGAAATACACAACAATGCACAGAACTTATTATAAATGGCATCACTCACACTGAAACAAAGGCCATTGCCAACCTTTTGGCTGACAGGCTCAGCTCAGCCCCCCCACATAACACAATCCCCCCAACCATTACTAGAGAACAGGTCATCAATGCTCTTTCCAAGGCCAAAAACACAGCATCAGTGGGCTCTGATAATATCTTGGGATGTTTAAAAAATATCATGAAACATGATCTCTTTGGTCCATTTGAATCACTTTTCAATTGGTGCTTCCAGTCAGGTTTTGTGCCAAGGAATAAAAAATGGCTATAGTTAATCCCCTGCACAAAGGAGGTCCAACCACAGATCTGGGTAACTACAGCATTATAAGTCTTACCAGCCTCATATGTAAGGTCATGGAGAGAATCATTATGGACTTGATAAATGAGGACATAGGTAACCTGCAAACACTGGACCCATCATAGTTAGGCTTTCTTAAAATAAGGTTATGTCTATTAAATCTGGTGGATGTTTTTGAGAGGGTCACCAAAGCATTGAATGAAGGTAAGACTGTGCACACAGATTACCTTAACCTGGTCAAGGCTTTTGATACAATATTCCTCTTGGGCATTATATGCAAACTCACTAACAGGTATAAACCCTTTTATCACCCTGCTGGATAGCCAAATGACTCACTGATAGGACCCAGGAGGTCAAAATAGGGGAGGCCACCTCCACCAAGAGGTAAGTCGCTGTTGGGGTCCCCCCAGGGCTCCGTACTGGGCCCGCTCCTTTTTGGCATCTATTTCTCTGAAATTGAAGCTAATGCTGAAGGTTTATGAGTGACTAAGTTTGCAGATGATTGCAGGCTGGCGGATATCATCAACTCCCCTGCAGACACTATCATTAGTCAAGAAAGTCTATCTCTGACTAACAAATGGTGCCAAAGCCATGGTCTTAAACTCAGTGCTAAGAAATACATAAGTGTACCTTTTGGGAAGTCAACCATCCTGGCTAATTACCATGTTGATAATACATCCCTAAAAGTCGACCCAGTGGTCAGAGATCTGGGTACACATGTAGACAATAGCCTTACCTTTGACCATCACGTGAACACAGTGCTGAGGATATCCTTTTATGTTGTGCAACTTAGAAGGTAAGGGTATGACATCTAGCTCTGCCCTTATCAGACAAGTCATACAGTACAATGCTCCCTTTGGAATGTACCTGACCAGGGATATGCAGAAACTAGAGCACCCTCAGAGGTTCCTCACAAAAAAGAATACAAGTTGCAATAAACCTGCCTTACGCACAATGTCTTAAAGCCCTTTCCCTCTACTCAGTCTCCTATAGATTGCTGAGGAGTGATCTATGCCTGGTTTACAAGGCATCCACAAATCCCACACTTATGAATCTACTACATATTTGTAAGTCAAAGAGTACCAGAAATACAAGGTCTGGGCACCTGAATTTTGTCTGTGACTCAAACAGAACATGGTGGAGAGAGATAGGTATGTGTCCCAGAGACTGCCCCTCCAATGGAACAGGCTTCCCATCCCTGTGAAGCTAAGTTTGTCTATTACCCAATTAAAGTGCAACCTAGACCAGCAGATGGGGAATATGAAATTTACACCAGGCCTGGCACTCATGTCCCTTATGGGCAGAGGTAGATAATAAATGCTTGGCTCTCAATGTCCTTTTCAGATAAAATGCATCATTGTTCTTTCAGGAAAATTCAGATAGGCTTAGAAAGGCTCCCAGGTCATTAGCCTAGTAACAAATGATGAATATATGATCTATGAAAAAGGAGTTTTAACTTAGTTTCAGCAACCTTTTTCCCTCAAAAGTTAAAAGTAGTGCTCCTAGTAACGAATGACATAGGATACATGATAGTCTATTTAAACTCTTTTTCTTACCTTAAAAGTAGTATATTTACAGAAAAAATGTTAACTTTCTTTAAAAACAAAATAAGATATGTAAAGTTGTCTTTGAATACAACTTATATGCCCTGCAATGAAGCATTAGCTGACCATTGATTCTCAAAAGCCCACAAAAGGGATATTCTTCAAGAGCAGGAAAGCACTGAAAGGCGTGGCAACCAAACCAGGCTTTTTGGTTAGCTCTGCTCAAGCTTGTCAATGGTTTAGGCATGGAGAAGATGCTTTGAAGCATTGGAATCTGACCAGCAGTTATATCCTTAAAAGGATATAACCCATATAACTAAGGTTACTGCAGCAGTGATCTATATGATGATCTCTCATTTACCCACAGTGTTTCATTTTATTATATATTATAGTAGCACAGTTTCTGAATTATTTATGCAGTTGTTGCACTGAAATTACTAACTCCTTGATTCTCTTCCTAGAGATAAGAAGAGCAAAAACTCGAAAATCACTTTTCCATTATTTCATTTACTATATACATTCTCTATATTTTACCTTAAACGGTTACTTAATCTGTATTGCTTTGGATGCAGTTATTCGTGTCAATATCTACTATGTCCTCTAGCTAAAACAACTGCTTTTGACATTAAAAATGTATATATATATATATATATATATATATATATATATATATATATATACATGGATTCACTTTATAGCATCGAAATACTGAATTATCGAAATTCAGTATTTTCTTCTTCTTCTTCTTCTTCTTTTGGCATTTTCCTGTTAGGGGACGCCACAGCAGATCACCTGTTTCCATTTCTTCTTGTCCTCTGCATCTTGCTCTGCCACACCAATCACCTGCATGTCCTCTCTAACCACATCCATAAACCTTATCTTAGGCCTTCCTCTTTTCCTCTTACCTGGCAGCTTCATCCTTAGTATCCTTTTCCCCAACATACCCAGCATCCCTCCTCAGCACATGTCCAAACCAATGCAATCTCGCCTCTCTGGCTTTGTCTCCAAACTGTCCAACCTGGGCTGACCCTCTAATATACTTATTTCTAATCCTGTTTACCCTCGTCACACCCAGTGCAAATCTTAACATCTTTAACTCTGCCACATCCAGCTCTGACTCCTGCCTTTTTGTATATGCCACTGTCTCCAACCCATATAACATAGCTGGTCTAACTACTCTTTTGTAGACCTTCCCTTTCACTCTTACTGATACTCGTCTGTCACAAATCACTCCTGACATTCTTCTACACCCACTCCACTCTGCCTGTACTCTATTCTTCACCTCTCTTCCAAAATCGCCATTACTCTGAACTGTTGATCCCAAGTATTTAAACTCATCCACCTTCGCCAGCTCTACTTCCTGCATCCTCACCATTCCTCTATCCCCCCTTTAATTCACATCAAAATTCAGTATCACAAAACTAAAAAGTCGAATCCCCTAAATGCCGAACATACACAAACGTGAAACACAAAACCGCAAATCTACAAACTCCCATCAAATACACATCACATACAACAAAACACATACATACACTATCGTACATACCTCCCAACACTTCCCTACAATAAACATAACACACACGCACACAACCAAACACATACACACACCTACCCTTAGTATATGCAAGGGGGCAAGCCCCCCTGCACCCCTCATGTGGGGGGCTGCGACCCCACACCCCCTACATATATATACTAACTCCGAGGTCGCACAACACTCCAAAACACATACAACATAGCATCGCACATTCCACAGCCCCCAGACAAACACACATCACATAAACACAAACACCAGCACTCCCAACACTAACACATTCACACTGCACAACACCTATCCTAACCCACACCTCAAACACCCCAACACACTCAAACACACACATGCCCTCCCCAAAACCCCAAAACCAATACACTTACCTAACGCGCTATCCATACCGTGGGTTCAACATAATCCATTTGACACTTCCGGGTCTGCGGTTTCTGTCTGTTCGACTTTACAAGCTCAAAATCCTAAAATTCGATATTTTAGCATTTCGAGCATGTGAAGTGAACATATATATATATATATATATATATATATATATATATATATATATATATATATGTATGTGTGTATATATATATATATATATATATATATATATATATATATATATATATGTACTGAACTGCAAAAATTCCATTATGTAAATGCCAACTATTAGTTCCCAGGACTTCATGTAATATCACATGCATCCTATACTTACAATTTGCCTCAAACATTTGATGATACTGTTATTTCATTGCACCTATTACTGTATAAGATCCACATTCTTGATAATACTGTTGTTTTATTGTTATTATTATTATTATTATTATTATATAGCTCTATATTTTGTTGCCCTTGCTCTTGTAGCATAACTAATGACTAAACAAAGATACATGGATCAGAATTGATTACCTAGTAAATAAAAATGAAGTAAATGATTAATAAATTATTTTCTAATTTAATAATTATCTTCTTAACTCCAAATGATAATTATTCCATAATCTGAAAAAGTAGTCCAGGGGATAAAGGCTACCTCGGATGTATGGCCCGCTCAGTTTTGCAGTCAATATAAACACACTCATCAAATTCAGTTTTCAGACTTGATTTATGATAGAAGGCCTTCAACCATTCTCAAAAATGTTGAAATCTCACCTTCTTTACAACATAAACTATGAGTAGTCATTCCATGGAGTTAAAAGCTTTTGGATATCAAATAGCATATACAATTTTTGCTTCATTCTATGCATAAATGATATTAAAGCCCACCAAACAATGGAGATCTTCCTTCCTTTAAACCCATTCTGGCCTGGTTGTATAAGGGCTATAAGAAATATAGCCAGTCAACTTGCCAGAATCTTGAACAAAATTAAAGCATCAGGGTAAATCAAAGAAATGGACTAATGACTACCCATGTCCAGAAAGTCCCGCTTTTGTTTTTGAAGAACAGTAATCTTACTTTTAGCCATAGATGTGGAAGTACAAGCTTACTCTTTTATACAAGAAAATACATCCAGTAACTCCCTCATCACTGCATTGCCCCGACCCAGTTGTGGAGCTCACAAGGATGCCATCAGGGTAACTTGTCTTACTAGACTGTCTAGAAATCCTTTCAAACATCTAAATAGACTGTGCTTCTAGACTTGCAATCTACATCAGCTTGGTTATAAAGCTGATGATCTTCTACCCTGTTTTTAGACTATAGCTGCCATTAAGGTTAAATAAAATGCTTCAGTCTGTGGCAGAATAAAGTACAAAGTACAACTTTATTCAAAGCAAATAACACACAGGTGTGGGAGACAGTACTCAGAAAGTCATACTTCCTCAAACAAAGGAATCCATGGTTTCTTTACAGAAAGAAATTATCAAGGTAATAAACTTTATCTATAAGACCACTGCTAACATCCAATAGAAAAGAGCTGAACAATACATTTTATACCTCAGGCCACTACTGTATCCGATAGGAAAATGCCAAGTTTAGTTTAATACATTTTCTACTTATTATCTACATTTTAGCCTAGTAGAAAATATATTTAACTAAACTTGGCATTTTCCTATCGGATACAGTAGTGGCCTGAGGGATAAAATGTATTGTTCAGCTCTTTTCTATTGGATGTTAGCAGTGGTCTTATAGATAAAGTTTATTACATTTTAGCCTAGTGACTGCGGTGGTGGTGCTGCGGTAGCGCTGTCGCCTCACAGTTAGACATTGCCCGTTCGATTCTCAGTTAAAGCGTCTTCTGTGTGGCGACATACGTGAATGGGCGTTCCTTCATTGAAGGTTGTGCGTTAGGCCCAGCAAGCCAGCATGTAAAACTCTACTGCCAATCATTAGCGGACCGGAGTTCCACTGTGGTGACCCCTAACTGGGAAAAGCCGAAAGACACAAACAAACAATCTACATTTTAGCCTAGTAAGGAATAAATTTCCTTTTTACCATGTGATTTACAAGAAATGCTGCCTCAGGCTCTGGAAAGAAAACTCAACATTCTATACTTTTCCATGGTGCAAAGTACTTTTGCAATCACATACACCAACCTTCTGAAACACATATAATTTCATTTTAACCCATTACAATCCTTCATTTGATGCTTGGAAAGCATCACAATCATATTATAGAACATCTTTTACAATTCAAATATATTATCATGCATTTTTCCAAAACCTTCAAATACTGATTTTTCATTTTCACCTTCTATGTGACCTTCATTGACATGACTTGCAAATAACACATTTTTAAAATTACTAGCGTAGACATTCTGTAACAAAATGTTAGATCCACATGCAATAAGCTTGGTTAGTAAAGTCTTACATTGAAATAAACTCATAATAATAATAATAATAATAATAATAATAATAATAATAATAATAACAGTAATAAGCATAATAAATTTCAAAACACTCCCTCTCCAAACTGAAAACAAATTAGTTAGCCAAGCCCATTGTGAACTATCTGCTTATTTGGTCTCTTATAGTACAGCCACTTTTTGGATGATTTCCAAGTGGCTAGGTATTGCGTGCTCATTGTCAGGAATAAATATGCAGCATTCCTCATGCATGAATGCACACAGACCTCCCTTTGAAGCAAGTATGAAATCAAGTGCCATTTGGTTTTGCAGCACTACTGCGTACATGACACTTAGTTCTATCATTATTACATTTACTGATTGAAATGTAGCATTGCTCAACACTTGTAACAATTTGGAGAGTTTCCTCATCTCCCAAATTGATTTTGGACCCCCATAACCAGATAATATACCAGCCCGAGAAATAACATCATCTCCAAGGTCCATATGAGAAAGTCCTTTAAAAGCTGCTTGTTCCAAAGCATGAAGATAAATCCAAGAACCATCACTCTTTCTGATTAGATTTGTTATAGTCTGAGCCTCTCAGACATTGTGAATTTTCCCACTAGGTAAAATAGTGGTATGTCAAATAGCAGGGACTACATAACTAAGAAAACAACTTCCACTCCAGTATTCTGGCAACCATTTGTATGCCTTTCTTCCACAAATAAAGTAATACCATTCTGTTAAAATGGTAGCATTCCACCTGTTTACAAAAATAGAAAAAGTGCTCTGTATATTTTTTTGTAAAGTGCTATTCTCTGCCTCTTTCCAAACAGTACTATTATAATTGGGAGTCACAGTGAAATTACACCTGCTACTTGCTGCTTTTATTGTGACATTTTTTTTTTTTTGGAAACATAGAACTCCCACCTGCAGGAAAGACAAGAACATTGAAGCAGTCTTATCTAACACATTAGTTATTTTTTTGTACTGTCTGCAAAAGCATTGAAAAATCGGAATCACTTAATGGATTTAATGGAACTGCTTTAGATAACTATTTGTTAAGTGTAGTTGGGATTGTTGCACACACCCAACAATTACAGTATATTAAAAAGTCAGTACATAGGTTTGTAAGGCAGCATCATAAGTAGTAAAGGGGAATGCCTGTTTATCATTTTCTGTTTAGATTTGGATGCTATTATTCACTGCATTATTTTATTAAAAGGTTGAATAGTACTTACAATTTCAGCAGGAATTATGATGTGCAGCAGTAGAGCAAAAATAGCAATTGCAGTCATCAAGACGACAATCAGGCATGAACGGTGAATTGGGTGGGATCGGAGTGGATTCTACCAATGTCCATCACAGAGATGGTTTGCAATGCATAGCATGCTGCTGCATCCCAAAAACATTCCACAAAGCCTGCTGCTGTTGTCGTCTGCCTTTCATAAGCAGCGCTAAGTTGCCTGACTCAAGGAAAATGCCTTTTTCTGATGTCTCCACTGTGTCAGTCATCTTCTCTGATACCCAATTATCTGTTTTTTTCATCTGGTATGAAAAGAAACTGGTTCATCATCAGGCAAGGCTGCAGAAGGAGGGTTGAAAGGAATGGGCTGGTTTCATTCATTTGGAACTGCTTTTTGTATACGGGAGATGTGATTCCAGGTTGAAGACCCCTCAATTCTGATGGCTGTTGCTGTGACAAGGAACACCAGGAATGTGTCTTTCCATTGAGGATGGAGGGCATGTTGTCTGGAGAAGTTTTGAGTGTAGACCCAATCGCCTGGGTCGACATCATGTGTCATGTCAAGAACAGGCTGGAGCTGGGCAAAGACTCTCCCTGCAAATGCAGATGCTGCAGAACAGAAATAAGTTGTTTACAATAAGTAAGCATAGTTTCATCAATTAGTTGTAGTTCAAGGTTTGTGGGCAAGGGTGTAGCTGGCATCCTCATGGGTCATCTCATGAGGATTTCATGATGGGAGAACTTTCTAGACACTAATTGCACTGTGGATAGGTTAAAGCTTCTGGCCATTTTAGACCCATTTCTGCATTAATTTTTGCCAATTTAGTCTTTAATTTCTGATTCACTCTTTCTACCATGCCTAAAGACTGAGGTCTGTGAGGACAATGAAACTCACATCTAATACTTTATAAATTTGCTGTATAATCTGACTCATAAAATGATTACAATGAAGGACTGCAACAAAAGTATCATGGCCCAGAGTAAATGCCACTGCCATGTCAACTAACCGGGCAGTTGCAGCTACAGCTCTGAGACAGGGTGGAAGGGCAACTGCTACTGGGTCAAGATTTGTGCTGTAATAGGCAACCAATCTGAAGCTATCATTTCTTCTTTCTGCTAATAATTCTAATGCTACCTTATTATGTTCACAACAGAAAAAAAGAACACTTTAGAATAGTCTGACAGTCCTAAAGCTGAAAGGATTTGAAAGAAGCAACTTTAACCTAGTAAAGGTTTGTTCATGGCATGGTTGCCATGGAAGGGGTTGCGGTGTCCTTTTTCAATAATTCTAGTAAAGGTTTAATTACTTAAGCATAATTAGATATCCATTGTCTACAGTAGCCTGCTAGACCAAGAATCTCTCTATTCTTTTTAGAATAGTAGGTCTCAGTGCTGTCTGTATGGCTGCAATGTGAGAGGGTAAAATGAGTCTTGCATTTTCAGAAATAAGATGCCCCAGATACTGAATGTGTAGTTGCCAAAGCTGAAACTTGAATCAGTTAACTTCAAAACTAATTCAGCTAGTTTAATTTTCAGGAAAAACAGTATCAGCTTGACAATCAGCTAAAGAGTGAGACACTATGAGAAGATCATCCATGTACTGTACTAAGACAGACCCACAAGGTAATTGTATTTTATCTAGCTGTTTTTTCTTTTCTCTAGAAAATACGATGGATGATTCTACAAATCCTTGAAGCAAATGCTTCCATGTATACTGTTGTTCTCTATATGGGAATGCAAACAAATACTAGCTGTCAGGGTGTATTGGGATAGAAAAGAAAGTGGAGGAAATATCAATAACTGAAAAGGTGGTAGCAGAAGGGAGAACTGAACTAAGAATAGTTGCTGGATTAGGTACTATAGGAAAAGCAGGCATGACTACTGCATTTACAGCTCTCAAATCTTTCACAAATCTATAAGTGTCTCTGCTGGATTTCTTTACAGGCAAATGAGTGTAGTACAGGGGTTTCTATTAGGAACAATTATTTCTTACTGTAGCAATGCTGAAATAACTGGTTTGATTCCTGCTTCTTCATCTGTAGAAAGAGAATACTGTGCCACCATGAGTATTGGATCATGTGGTTTTAAGGTAATTTGTACTGGTGTGGCATCTTTAATATGTCCTACCTCATTTTTGTGGGTTGTCCATAGCTGTGAGGGAGCTGTATTTAATAATCCTGATGGTTGTACAAGTTCTGTCTCAGCAAGGAAAGAAAAGACCATATCCTCATCCAAAACACCTGCAGCAGCTCACATCTGCATCCCCAGAAACCCATCAGGAACATTTAACTCTATTCCATCCTGTGTGTAAAATATTGTACATTGCAATTTATGAAGAAGATCTCCTACCTAAATGTTAAGGGGTGCAGAAGTTCCAACAAGAAAAGCATGTTGATCTGCCACTGTTCACAGCTGAATGGGAACTGAAACTGTCTCAGGGTAGTCCAAATGGACTCCTGATACTGAAACTCCATAAAGTGCAGGGCAAGGGAATATTCTTGGCAGCTTATGAATTTAACATTGATCTAGTAGCTCTAGTATCTATTAAAAAGGGAATATTAGTGTCTTGAACTTTGATGTTAACAAATGGACTTTTCTGATGTAAAGGTATTAAAGGAAATAGCTGTGATTCCTGTTCATGGCTGTCCTATTTATCTTGCTGCCAAACTGGTGTCTGCCATTGGGTATTCCATGTAGGAGGTTGTTGTTGTCTGGCATTTTGAGGACCTCATAGAGGGATTTGGCTATCAAATAGATCAGTAGACTGCAATGGTGCATCTACTGGCTGCAGGAAAGGACAATTAGGTTCATAGGTTCATAGGTTCATAGGTTCATACTAGGCTATCTGCCCAAGGGCATTTATAAGCCTAGCCCATAGTTATGTGGCTTTCGCCACCCCTTTAGTTTGAATAAAAACTATGCCTATCATTTTTCTGTGCCTCTGTCAAGCAGTGACACTGAAGTAATCCCTGGGGTATATCTGCGATCTCCCATCCATTGGTCAAGATTCCTCTTGAACAAGGCCAGCGAGGTGCTCTGCCTCACATGTACCGGGATTTTGTTCCACAGCATAGGGAGTCTCTGGGTGATGAATCTGTCCCTCCAGCAAGTTCTATTTATAACTGTGTCAAGGTTTAAGTCTCCCGCCCTTGTGGTTCTGAGGGATCTAGATTTTTGAGGTGAAGCATATTCATCAAATCTGGGTTTGACATGGCCTTATATGTCAGGCACAGGTCACCTCTGAGCAAGCGGTATGAGACTGAATAGAGCTGGAGTTCTTTCAGTCGGGCAGCATAAGACATATTTTTGAGACCCTTTATCCTTTTGGTGAGGAACTTTTGGGGCCTTTCAAGCTGCAGCAGGTGTCTGGTCAGATACATTCGAACGGGCATTGTACTAAATCATAGGTCTAATGAGTGATGAGTACAGGGGACGATGACCTCCCTTGATCTAGATGTGAATCCCTTCATGATCAGGTGGGCGATATAGAAGGTTTTCCTAACTACTTTAGCAACATGAGTGTCAAGCGAAGGCTACTGTCAACTTGGGTCCCCAGATCCCTGATGACTTTTCTGTGCTCAGTGGATTGCCACCTATATGGTAGCTAGGGGTAACCTTGTTTTTCCCAAAGGGTATGACTATGCATTTTTGGCGTTTAACTTCAGGCCATGGCTCTGGCACCAGTTATCCGTTTCTGTGAGGCCCTTCTGGAGGATATCTGTGTCAGATGTGTTTTCGACTATGGCGCCCAGTTTGCAGTCATCTGCAAACTTTGTCAGCCATAACCCTCCTGTGTTTGCTTGTACTTCAGAAAAGTAGATGCCGAACAAGAGTTGACCCAGGACTGAGCCCTGTGGGACACCACTTGTGACAGGCTTTGAGTCTGACATGGCTCCAGCAACTCTGACCCTGTGGGTTCTGTCACTTAGCCAGTTTGCAACCCATCTTGTGATGTATGGGTTTACATTCAAGCTGATGAGTTTTTCGATGATACCTGAGTGGGGTATTGTGTCGAAGGCCTTTGCCAGGTCGAGGTAGGCTGTATGGACTGCCTTTCCCTCATCAATGGCTTTGGTGACTGTCTCGAAAAAGTCAACCAAGTTTAAGAGGCAGGATCTGCCTTTGACAAAGCCAAACTGGGTTGGATCCAAAGTCTGCAAGTTCCCTATGTCTTTATTTATGAGTTCCATTATGATCCTCTCCATGGCTTTGCAGATAAGGCTTGTCAAGCTAATGGGCGGTAATTTCCAGGGTCTGTGGAGGCACCGCCCTTATGAAGTGGGACCACAGTCGCCGTGCGCCACTCCTTGGGTACGTATCCTGAGGTGAGGCTAAGATTAAACAGCTGTCCTAACTGTGGGTTTAATTCCTCGTTGAGTTCATGAAGCACACAGCCGGGGACACCATCCGGTCCCATGGATGCTGTGTATATTGCCTTAGTGAGGGCAGTTCTCACCTGGGTGTTGGAGATGTTTGGGGAGCTAAAATCCAATGGATTAGATATCTCTGTTTTTGGGGGGGGGAGAAGTTTGCACTGAACCTGTCAGCCAGTATGTTAGCAATGTGTGTAGGTTCAGTAATTTTCACATCATTTTGAACTAATTCTGAGCATATCTGGGAGTTTCCTCCTAGGTTTCTAACATAGCTAAAGAAGGCCTTATGATTGTCTTTAGAGTCCTTGGCGATTTTTCTCTCAAAATTTGCCTTGGATGATTTTATGAGAGCTCTTACTTTTTACTTATAATGATCAAAGGTGTCTTACCTTTCAAGGATTTTGCTCTATCTTGTAGTAGCTTCCTCCTTTTGTTGTAGAGCTTGTTTATGGCTGGGGTCCACCAGACTGGACGCTTGCCTTTGGTACAGAGAGTCTTAGTTTTGTTTGGGATTGCCTGATCCATGCATTCCTGTAGGTGCTGGTAGAAGGCATTTGTAAGTGATTCAGCGGTTTGAGTAATGTTTACCACTGGCTCAGGGGCCTTAAAGGAGACCACACTAGTTTTTAGAAGTGTGAAATCGGCTTTTGAGAAGTTTTTCACTGTGGTCTTTTTTGTTTCAGGTGGGGGCGGGATGAGGACCTCCAGCGAGATTAGTTTATGATCTGATCTCACCAGTGAGGGGTATACTTCCGGTGTTGAACATTTTGATCCCATGTTCATGATGATGAGATCAAGTATGTTTTCTCCTCTTGTGGGGATGGTGACTAGTTGTTCCATGGCATTTGAGTTTATGAACTCCAGGAATCTTTGGGTTAGAATTGTCCCTCCAGCGACCATTTTGACCATAGTTAAAGCATAAATCTGAGTTAGATCCTTGCCCCCGGGAGTTTATGGTATTGTTATAACTCTGAGGAAATGCTCCTTGATTTTGTAAAAATCTAGGTTTATTGCATGCCCCTCTTCCCCCTCTATTTCCCCCATACTTCTGGTGATAGCATTAAAATGTTAAAGCTGTATGTTTAGAAACTTTTCCTGTCACTCTTCTTTCTCAGAGTCAAGGGTATCTGCTAAATATTAAACTTAAGTCACAAAGGAGGCAGAGTACAGCAGAAGTAAGAACAAAACTCCAAATTTAATTCCAAGAATGTGCCCTTATAACAAACGGATGAGCGCTTTCACCATTACAGCTTCTTCAGATCCTTGTATAAAAGTCACAGTAAACCTCCCCTTATATAAGCAGCTCAATTAATCAATTAAAACAATTAAAAGCAATGCTGGAGAATTTAAAGAACTCTCCCATATTTAAACATGTTAATGTAAAGTAAGACAAAAATATATAAAACATGCATAATGACCTGAAAACATGTAACTAAACATTCTGATAAGTTAATATTGATAAAATACATAATCGAGAACATATACAAATAAATAATAGTTCATTTTATGTGCCTGCGTTGTCTCAACTTAGGTTTTATAGAAGCTCTATCATTCAACCCATGCCCCCTATCAGCTTTCAAATGAATGATCCAGTCAGTCTCCTTAGATTCAGTAAGATTCATAGTATTACCACCCCCTCTTATTCACAGCAATTATCTCTAGGACCCGGAACAAGAAGGTATGATCATTGTCATTGGTGGTTATATGTTTTGCTAAGGCATTGTGTAAAGTGCCCTTTCTCATGTGGTAAATATGCTCTCTCATTCTATCCCTTAACGGCCGGTTAGTTTTACCAACATAGAAACTCGGGCATGCCTGACAAGTAGCTAAGTACACCACATTAGGTGTCATACAATCTACATCTGCCTTGATGGAGAAAATGGTGTGTAAATCCGGGTGTATAAACACCTCACTGCTATCAATAAATGAACAAAAGTTGCAGTGACCACAGGGTTTAGTGTGACCAGTGTTCTTCATAATCCTATCATGTCTGGGGTGACAAAGCAATCGCTTTAGGTTGCTCTTGTTCCGAAATAGGAAACTTGGTGTCTCCCCCACAATGCGTTTCAAGTCATCATCAACCAGGAGAATATCCCAATGTTTGCTAATAATTTCCTTTAACTGATATTGATCAGAAGTATACAGAGTAGAAAATTTAATAGATCTATTTAACATATGATCTCCAACGGTTTGATCTTGGACCCTGGGTCCAAAGTATGGTGCACCTGAAGTGGTGCGTGACATGTATGCTTCCTCCATGTATGGTATAATCTCATTGTCCTTGTATCCCCGGGTCAGTAATCTATTTCTCAGACTGTCTAATTCTGAGATAAATCACTGTTCAGTGGGGTTCAATCTCGAGGCTCTAATGGCCTGTCCTTTCATTATATTCTTAAAAACAAATGGTGGGTGCATACTAGACCTTAATAACAAGGAATTGCAGTAACATGCCTTGCGGTAGACCCCCATATTTATCATATCATCTGTTAATCTCTCAATATATAGGTCTAAAAAATCAATTCTATGTGTGGAATAATTCATGGTAAAAGTAGGGAATACAGTTAAGTCATTCATAATGGATAGCATTGATTCCAGCTGTTCTGATGTTCCATTCCAAAGAACAAAAAGGTCATCAACAAACCTTCTGTAGAACACCACATGTTCACAGAAAAGTGCATTCTTAAATAAAACATTTTAACAAATATTTCTCCTGGTTGATGATGACTTGAAACGCATTGTGGGGGAGACACCAAGTTTCCTATTTCGGAACAAGAGCAACCTAAAGTGATTGCTTTGTCACCCCAGACATGATAGGATTATGAAGAACACTGGTCACACTAAACCCTGTGGTCACTGCAACTTTTGTTCATTTATTGATAGCAGTGATGTGTTTATACACCCGGATTTACACACCATTTTCTCCATCAAGGCAGATGCAGATTGTATGACACCTAATGTGGTGTACTTAGCTACTTGTCAGGCATGCCCGAGTTTCTATGTTGGTAAAACTAACCAGCCGTTAAGGGATAGAATGAGAAAGCATATTTACTACATGAGAAAGGGCACTTTACACAATGCCTTAGCAAAACATATAACCACCAATGACAATGATCATACCTTCTTGTTCCGGGTCCTAGAGATAATTGTTGTGAATAAGAGGGGTGGTAATACTATGACTCTTACTGAATCTAAGGAGACTGACTCGATCATTCGTTTGAAAGCTGATAGGGAGCATGGGTTGAATGATAGAGCTTCTATAAAACCTAAGTTGAGACAACGCAGGCACATAAAATGAACTATTATTTATTTGTATATGTTCTCGATTATGTATTTTATCAATATTAACTTATCAGAATGTTTATTTACATGTTTTCAGGTCATTATGCATGTTTTATATATTTTTGTCTTACTTTACATTAACATGTTTAAATATGGGAGAGTTCTTTAAATTCTCCAGCATTGCTTTTAATTGTTTTAATTGATTAATTGAGCTGCTTATATAAGGGGAGGTTTACTGTGACTTTTATACAAGGATCTGAAGAAGCTGTAATGGTGAAAGCGCTCATCCGTATGTTATAAGTGCACATTCTTGGAATTAAATTTGGAGTTTTGTTCTTACTTCTGCTGTACTCCGCCTCCTTTGTGACTTACATTATATCTACCTTACGGAACTACAGCGTTTACTTGCTGAGCAGTGGATTTTAATTTATTAAATATTAAACTTAGTTAACACATTTGTGAAGTCTCAAGCTGAGCCAATTTAAGCAAATCTAACCTTTTTTAACTGATCTCGAATAGGGGGTAACAAGCCATCCACGAAAGTGGCCAAGAGACCACTCACTGCTGGCCCTTCAGTGGGTTTGGTATAGCCTGAAAAGGCCTCAAAGGCAAGATTCATCCTTTCTCTGTGTGACTGCTTTTATCCAAGACCAATTAGGTACTGGTGGACACACAGCAGTGATAGTCTGTAGAAAACAAGTCCTGGCTGCCTGAAAAACTTCTGTATTCATATGCTGGGGAACAGGGTCTGGTATATTGGCATGCTCCCAAATGCTTTTAAATAAGTCAGATGGAATGGATGTTCCTAATACTGCCCTAGGATCTTCTAAGGAAGGATTTTGCATCCAAACATGTCCTTTAAAAATTCTGGCATACTTTGCCAGATTAGTTCGATTGATGGAAGAAAATCCAGAATAGTCTGGAAATCAACCACAGACCAAGAGCAGACTACATTTTAGCAGAAGGTGCATCTTCATTCCTACCAAGAGCTTGGTTTGGGGCTTGTCATAGGGGATGCTGTTGGACATTTGGAGAAGCTACATTATCACCCTCACCCTCCAAAGAAGAATCAGCATATTCTTTATCTGGATTAAATTGATCAGGGCCAAAATAACCATCCCCATCTATAATTATAGGAAACTGTGTAACTGTGTTATGTGAGTATAACTTATAATGTCTAGGAGGATGAAACAATACCCCCTTTTTATGTCACCCTGGAAGGCTCATAAACATCATAGATATTCTTCTCTAAGTTGCCTAGGTATCTTTGATTGTCTGCCATCTCAGACAGTAGAAGAAACTTCATGCCGCCTAGTGGAAGGGAGCGAATTAGAAAGTTGACTTCTCTGAGAAGGTGGTAAAGTAGAAATCTCTGAAGTGAAATAGGAGACAGCAGAATCCTGCAGGGCAGGTAGAAGGTACATGATATGATGGTGGTGTTGTAGTGGGTAGACCCAACCAGTCTTCATCAGATGACTCACCATGGTTAAGCTGTAATTTCTGAAGTTCCCCTTAGAGGATAAAGCCCCAAATCACCTGGCTCTCGAAGATCAGAATGTTGAATATGGTTAACCGTCTTATTAACCACTTGTAATTGTGTTTTTAACTTAGCTGGATTATGTTTTAAATTACGAACCATAGAGTCTTTTTCCCTATCTTTAGATTCCCTCTGCCATGCATTAATAGCTCACCAGCAGCTGGCAGGGACCTTTTTCTCTAAGTCTTTTTTGTAAGTTTAACAAAATATCTTTATCAAATGCTCCTGTAGGTGGAAAAGTTAATTTACCAAGTTCATGCTAGTTGTCTAAATACATACAACTATCCTTATTACACTTGCAAAACATATGTCAAGAAGAAGTACCATACTCCAGCTCTTTTAAAGTATCCACATTCACTCCCATTGCAAAGAAAACTTACAAGGAAGATACAAAGATAAAAGATATCCCACTCACATGCTAACCTACACAGATACAAAAGCTACATTTACCTGTAGAAATCTGAAATTCTGACTAGACTGAAATTCCCAAAAAGAAAGGTCCAGCTGTGAAATGGCACCATAGAAATCACACTAGACAAAACTGTCAGAGGGCATAGTAAAGTACATTACTGCAGAGGCAGCTCCAGGTGGTTAAAAAAATCCCAGCCTTAAGGCATCAGCTGTTAAGGTTAAATAAAAGTCTTCAGTCTGTGACAAAATAAAGTACAAAGTACAACTTTATTCAAAGCAAATAACACACGTGTGGGAGAGAGTACTCAGAAAGTCACACCTCCCTGAAAAAAGGAATGCATGGTTACTTTATAGAAAAACCTTATCAATGTAATAAACTTTATCTATAAGACCACTGCTAACATCCAATAGAAAAGAACAATACATTTTACCCCTCAGACCACTACTATATCCAATGGAAAAATGCCAAGTTTAGTTAACTACATTTTCTGCTTCTTATCTACATTTTAGCCTTGTAAGGAATAAGTTTCCTTTTTACCATGAGAATTAAAAGAAATGCTGCCTCAGGCTCAGGAAATGAAACTTAACATTCTGTACTTGTGCATGGTTCCAAAGTACTTTTGCAATCACATACACCAACCTTCTGAAACACATGCAATTTCATTTTAACCCTTTATACTCCTGATAAAATAATTGGATTCTCCTCTAATTACATAACTCCTGACTGCCACTAACCCTCCCTAATTATATAACCCCTGACTGCCACTAACCCTCCCTAATTACATAACCCCTGACTGCCACTAACCCTCCCTAATTATATAACCCTTGACTGCCACTAAACCTCAGCTCCCTCTCATTTCTGGAATTGTCAGGACTGAGTTTCTTTGCATTTCAATGCTATATATGTAGGATTGCTTTCTTCCTGGTACTGCAAAATATTTCATACACTTTATAATTCTACATGACTTAAGATAGTGACGAGTAACCTAGTTCTTCATTTAGTGCAAGATCTTTATTTCCCAAATGTCTTCCTCTAACTCAACAAACATCTACTTTTTTCTGAGCCATAGGTTGTTTTCTTTCTGTATGTGATTGCATCCTTTCTAGCTGTCTGTTTTTTTTCCTTTATCTGCCATAATTCTAACTCAGATAGTCACCTTCACAACACTATACCATACTAAACAATTTCTTTGTAATAATTGGTTTTAGTTTTTATTTAGCTATGCTGTTCTTCCACATATAATGTGCCTGACAGGGGTGGTTCATGCTATAGGACTGCTAGACTGCAGCCCTCCCACCTAGAAAAAAACAAAAGAAAAATCTGTGAAACAAGAAAACAAAAATGAAAAAAAAAAATCACGAGTCCTGACTCCTCTGCGCATGCACGGACACATTGGAGAACTCAGACTGCCATTATCAGCAGTCCGAATACAGACAAAGAGATACCCAGCAATCTGTGCTGTGAGATACCCATGAATCTGTGCAGTGATGACCGCACAGAACAGAGGAGCTCTGGACTGCTTCAGCTGCAAGCAGAACCAATGAGGGCTGAGAGGTGAGCTCTCGTGGGGATTTCACTGCTGCGCGGGCTTCGTTCGTATGTGGATTATACTGCTGGACAAAGGCTTCAGGTAGGTGTAGAAATGGTCACTGGATTGTGGGCTTTGTTCATGAAAGGGGTAGGTGTGGAAAATACTGCTGAACACATTTTTAGCAGGTAGGTGAAGGCTTCGTGACATGGATCATATGTCTGGACAAAGGGTAAGGGTGTGTGTGTGTAAAACGCCCCAGTTGCTATATACTGGTGGCTAGAGAGAACAAATGGTGGTGGGTAGAGATACTCAGGCTTGAACCCTGTACCTTGGATGCAGGTGGCAAGGACCTGAATTCCCTATCCACCACCATTTCTAAAAAAAATTGGCAGATTTTTGCCTCATATTTGTTCTGTTCCTCATAAAATCTGTGGTTTCTGTATCTACATTTTTCCTTGCAAAGTCTGTAGTGCAGTGGTGTACTGGTAACATTGCTGCTTGACAGCTACAGGTTCTCTGGTTTGATTCTTGACTGGAGTGCCTTTTTTGTGGCATCTGCATGTCTTCCCATCTTACAAAGATGTGTCTGGAATTTCTTCCTGGTCTGCTGAAAATTGTCTTTTGTTCCAAGTCAGACTAGTTTCCTGGTTAAATGATTAAAAATAACAGGTATTTGAATTTCAGACTTCATATTCTTCAGAAAGTACATGGTAACACAAAACTGTTTATTCTAGCAGTTGTCTAAGTTTATAACATGGATATTTGAAATTTGTCCCTATTTTGGGGCTGTATTCCCCCATTATTGGCTTCGTCCAGGTATTTTGTGCTAAGGTTGTGAGAGCTATCTATGGTGAGAACTGAATTCACTGAAAGTTTGGGGACTGTATCCCCCCCCCCACACTACTGGCTTTGTCCACATGTTTTTTGCTAAGAGATTGAGAGATATGGTGAGAACTGAATTCACTGAATATGTTTGGGGGCTGTATTCCACCATTATTGGCTTTGTTCGGGTGTTTTGTGCCAAGAGGTTCACAGCTATAGTGAGAACTGAATTCACAAAATGGTAGCCATTTAAGTTTGTCTTCCTCTCTTTCACAAAACAGCTGATTTGGCATAGTGGTATGTTTCGTTGACTGTTTTGCACAGGGTCCCCTGGGTTAAAGACGTGGCAGTGAAATGTGTGGTTGTAACACAGCATTTTATTCTAGCAACTTTCCAACATTATACTAGCAATGTTTAAAATGTGTCCCTGGTTTTTGGGCTTTTGCCCCCCCCCCCAAGAAATTTCAGCTTTTTCCAGATTTCTTGTGCTGCAAAGTTCAGAGATACAACTGCATGTCAAGTAGATTTTACAAGATCCTGAGAGCTGCAGGGGAACAAAACTTTAGTGCTGCTTATTCTGAGTCTGCTTGCATTGTTAATAGCACAACAGGTAGTGTACTTGCTTTTGATGCAGAAGGCTGTGGGTTCTACTCCCACAATCGATAGATGCACTGCTGATACTATGCTGTGTTATAAAGGGGGTGGATGCTACCGTCCTTTTTGGTGAAGATACCTAGAGTAGTAACTATGAACCTGTTATCAGTTTGCCATACAGTCCCTATTGCGATATTACTAGCTTATCATTTTTTTTAATGCATGCAACATAGGCAATTTATTCCTCAAGGGCAACAAGCATTTTATTTGTAGATGAATAAACAATGACATATAAAGTTGTTTGCTAGCAGCATCCTCTTCATTGTTACAGATTTCTTTAATGTGGAATTATTTAGATGACTTTTACTACTTCAGAGATTGTGCATATTTACTGATACTGGTGGACTGCAGAAGGTTGAGTAGACTTGTATGATGGAAATGTTCTGAATTGGGTAGTTTTGTCATTGATGCATGCATTTTGTTTCATTGTTTACTGGAAAAATGTTCAAAACAATAAATTTAAAATGCCCTCTAACAACTGTACTGCATTGTACAAGGAATACAATTTAATAAAATCGGGAGGGTGTATCAAAGAGCATGTGTATGTTTCGTGTTCAAGGGGCCTATGATTTGAAAACAGCCCAAAAGGGGCCTATGATTTGAAAACAGCCCAAAGTTAATCTTTATCTGCCACTGGCAAAATGTATTTTCTTTGAATGTGGGTTTCAATGTTGTTTCAATGCATGTGAGTTTCAAGGGCAGAGAAGTTTTAAGGCTAAGTCTGTTTTCATTGTGAGACTGCATTGCTTTGTTTAGCAGATATCTATTGGGGTTTGTGCTGTAAAAATGCAAAATAAAACTTTCAAATGAAATCCAAATCATTGCAGAAGTAAAGCAGTATGCACATTACAGTCTTTATGGTAAATGGGGCAAAATAACCAAGGAATGGGACATTGGAATGGTTGCAGGAGGGAGGCTCCAATCAACCATGATTTTGAGAGGGGAAGGGCAGCAAACTCAGACAGCCCCGGTTGAACTATACCTCTCAGCTGCCCATATTTTTGCAGAATGAATAGATATTTGCTTCTTATTTTTGGTTTGTTCTTCATAAAATGTGTGATTTTCTGGCAAATCATTTAGGAATGAAGTCACTAAAAAACAGACATTGAGTTTTATGTCATAACCTTCAGAAAAATGCATGCTAAAGCAAGACTTGTTTTTCTATCAACTGTCTTAAGTTCATACAAGAGCAATTTTTAGTAGTGTTTGTATGTTTCCCCAATATATTTGGCCTTGTCCAGATTTCCTGCATTAACAGGTTGAGAGGTACATGCAAATAAAATTGCTTTATAGAATTAGGCATATCCAAACTTCTCAACTGTCCCTGATTTTGGCTCAAAATATTGCTCTTCCCCTAATAATCCCTCTGCAAAATGGCAATTTTGGAAGAAAACATGGAGGGTTTACAATTAATAAATAACTGTAATAATCAGTTATAGATTACTTTTATTTCAGAAATGCATGTAGATTCTTTTATTTTATCAGCTGCTCAAGTTAGCAGTACTAATATTAAAAAGTGTCCCTTCTTTGACAGGTTCCCAGCTGTATTGTGTGGCTATTTTATATTTTTGCGTCACATTTTTGGTCCATTTTTCATAAAATTGTGTTTCTTTTGGCAAATTAGTGGCAAATCATTAAAGACTGAAGTTAGAAAATAATGAAAGACATTTGAGTTTCAGATTTCGTACCTTTCAGAAAATTCATACTAATGCAAGACCTACTATTCTATTATCTTTCTAAGTTTATAAGAACAATATTTAAAAATTTTCCTTATTTTTGGGCCTTTGTCCCACTTCTATGTATGGCTTTGTCCAGATTTCTTGCTCTGAGGTTGAGTGGTATGACAAATGTGTCAGGGCCATCGCAGTCAGCCAGAGACATTTCAAATTGTGACAGACTTGTTGCACCCCATGTAGTGACTCTGGATGTGTCCAAACAAGGGAAGGAGCAGTTATGCAGTGTAAATGTGCAGACTACCCCCTCCCCCCCCATCCAAGGTAAACACAAGTACTACAGTGGCTTTTCATCTGTCATTGATTTTGCAGAATGTTCTGGTTTCTGTCATATTTTTATACTGTTGATTTATGCTTATTATTATTCAGAAAGTGCCTTTTGCTTTGTGTTTAAGTAGCAGTGCTTTAATGACCATCAGGTAAGCTTGTCTGATATTGTAAGATGCAAGTAAGTTTTAATAAGCAGCATTGCCAACATTGAAAGCCTTTCTGTTGTTGCCATGCAGAGAATACTTACATAACTAGATAACGTATAAGCCTTGGGTATTGAAATGCATATGACAGTATTTGTAATAAAGGACAGGATTACATTATGTTAAGCTCATTACAGGCTTTATCTGCAAACTAAACAGAATGTCAGTCTGTCATGTGTGGTCCATATTCTGTGCAGTAATCCTTTAAGCAATATATGTTGAGCTTGTTTCTTGTCTGCTTTTCATTTTTTACTTTGATCATGTTTTCCCCATGAAACAAGTAGATAGTTGTTGTCAGGCAGCAGGTCTTTTTTGGATAAGAAACATTTTTACAAGTGGGGGTATCAAAGAGATTGCTACTTTCAGCATGTTACTTGGTACTTTAATAAAGCTGAATATAAATTATAATTAAAACTAGAGTGCAAGGAGAAGTGATTTTAGTTAAGTGCTGTTTGTTTTTCTTATACTTGATTTTGATTGGCATTCCAGTAATGTATTTAAAAAGTAATTTATTTTTTCATGCCTCACATCCTTTGTGTTTCCATCTAGATATTAAGTAAGGTGTCATGCAGCCAATGGATTGAAATATTTTTTTTTCTTCTACACTTCATTTTGTCTTGATTGGACTCTCATAATGATGGTCTGGCACCCATGGCAGTGTATTTAATTAAAGTTTTTGTGGTTTTGAGCATAGCTCCTCCCCTTTCTAGTTGGTCACACCCATTCCCATTGACCCCCACCCATTCAGCTGTCTCCTGCAGCCCCCCTTTGATTTGAAGTCACCAGCCGCCACTGGTGCCTGATTTCACATTTATTGTACAAGTTCACCATTTATAAATTTCACATCATCCTATATGAATCCATCCATCCATTCATTCAACCACAACCCCTTTTCCCATTTTTAGACTCGGGGTCTGTGTGTCACTTCAATAATGACAATTATCTAGAGCCAAGGTTCAAACTGCCGGTTGGCTAGCCCTGCAACAGATCTTCTTATAGGAAGGTATGTTCTGAAAGTATCTAATTTTACTTATTTATTCAACATCTCTGTAACCTGACCCTTCTTATCAAGACTCAGTCCATTCTGCTTTCTTGTTTAGCAACATCCTTAGAGAAAATGAAACATTTTGTCGGTTCATATTTATATATCCCTAATCATTGAAACCCATTGTTCCTCATAGTTACCTAAACAAATAATAATCACAAAATCAGTACCAGATAACGCGGAGACCGCAACCACAGCAAAATTGTATTTATTAACGTCAAAATAAAATCACGTTTTCGTCAGTGTAATTCTCTGACTTCTTCAGATAAAATTTCATTTCACAAACAATGCATTTATATATTCCATTACCATCAGTATGCACCAATTGAAAATCCTTTAATCAGTTTTTAAAGGCAAAGGATTCTAAAAATACTAATGTTAAACAATACCGTAATTTGTAAAACTGATGAATGTTAATCAATAAAAAATATATATATATATATATATATATATATATATGTATATATACATTCCTAAAACATATTAACCTTTTTTAAAAACCTTTTATATATTATTAAAATCTTGAATTTATCTATTTAAATGTAAAATCATAATTTAGCAGCTTTTAATTTTAGCAATGGTAGGATATATATATGGTCGTTCATACCAGGCATTCTATTAGCTTCTAAAAACACCTGCCAAAAGGTTTCACGGTATTCTAACCGGGTCTCCCATGGACCCCCTCTATGGCCCCTCATTTGTGTCTCAAGTACAAAAAATGTAAATGTGGCTTGTGGGCATGCCAGGGTATGTCGGTATAAAGCGTTACTATAATTATGTTTTTGTATTTCATACAGATGTTCATAAATCCTCCGCTTCAAGTGTCTTTCTGTTTTACCTACATAAAATCCCTGACAAACCTGGCACATACTTAAATTAATTAATCTTTGACTGTTACAATTAGAATAATTGGATGCAGTAATCGTTCTATTTCTAGCTGGAATATACATTTTATCAGTGTGTGCTATATATTTGCATTGCACACAAGCTCCACATCTATATGTACCTTTACGTTGGTTAGAAAAGGCTTTGATCTCAATCTCCCATTCAAGAATATTTTTTATATTTTTACCCTTACAGAAAACAGTTTTTATAGTTTTCCCTTTTAAATTGGTGAGGTCAGTGATATCACAAAAATGTCCCCATTCCTCTTCAACTATTCTTTTAATGATACCTGAGTTAGCACTATAATCTGTAACAAATGCTGTTTTATAACCTGCATTTAGATCCTGAACATCACTAGAAAGGGAGGGTATAGGCACATTGCCTGTGCCTATAATAGGTTGGTATTTCATTGCCCTCCCTACATTAACTTCTCTAAAAACATTTTCAATAAGTTCTAAGGGGTATTCCCTCTCCAGAAACAACCTTGTAAGCACTGAGCATTCCTGGGTATAGTCAAGGTTGTCAGATGTCATCCGTGATGCTCTGACAAACTGTCCCTTGACTATCCCCTTCTTTTGATATTTTGGATGTGAACTAGTATACCTTAAATAACTGTTGGAAAAAGTGGGTTTCCTGAAGATAGTAGATTGGAAACCCTCCTCTTTGACTTTCAAGGTTACATCCAAATAATTAACCTGACTCTTGGAAATTTGATATGTAAATTTCAAGAATTCCGTACTGGAATTTAAATATTTGATAAATTCTTCCAATATATTAATTGGACCTGTCCAAAAAATACATATATCGTCCAAGAATCGTAAATAAAAGGTCCAGTGCTGACTGTATATACTATTAAAAACATATTGGCTTTCCCAAACAGATAACACTATATCCGCATAAGTGGGCGCACAGTTAGCCCCCATTGCCACCCCAGAGATTTGATTGAAAAACTCCCCTGAGAAGTATAAAAAATTGTTATTTAAAACCAATTCCATTAATTCCATTACCAGGAAAATGTAATTTTCACTGGCCCCTCCATTTTTTCTAAGGGCTACCTCCATCCAAGTTAGACCCTGCTCGTGTGGAATCACAGAAAAAAGATCCACGCTATCAATGGTCAATAAAACTAAATCAGGGGAGAATAAATCAAGACGTAATTTTAGCCAAAAATTCCCAAGAATCCTTAAGTAAGTGATTTTCTTTACCCCAAAGATGTTTAAGTTTCTTATCTAAAAATTTTGATAAGGGGGATATCTTGGAACCCTGTGCAGCAACTATGGGCCTAAGTGGGGGATCTTGTATATCTTTATGAACTTTGGGTATCCCAAATATAGAGGGAACCCTGGGGTTTGTGTTCTCAAGGTACGAATATACACTGTAATCTATAATTCCTTGATCAAATAGGTCCTTAATAGCCAAGTCAATCTTTTTGTATGAAACATTGATCTCATTAATAGAGACTGGCCTGTATCTGGATCCATTATGTAGGATATCATTCATTTTCCCTTCGTACACAATTTTACACATAAGTACTATCCCCCCGCCCTTGTCTGGTTCCATCACCCGAATGTTAGGGTTATGACTGAGTTGGTTAAGCAATTCTATTTCAGTTGTTTCAAGATTGGGAGTATAAACATAATGTCTATTAACTTCTCTAATCTTCTTTTCCATTCTAGATTCCAGGTTTTTTAACTGTGGATGTATAGGGGGATTATATACACTAGACTTGTAAGGAACACTGGTATTATGTTCAGAGGTGACATTACCAAATAAATTCTCTAAATTCAACTTTCGAATAAAAATTTTTAAATCTAAAATAGTTTTAGTAATATCACAGTTTCTTTGGGGTATATATTTAAAGCCCTTAGTAAATAAATCAAAAAACGTATCAGTAACCTGTAATTCACTGTAATTGTAAATGTGAAAACCTTCCTTACTGAAAATCACTTGTTGATGCCTAATAGGCTCAATACCCATAGATGTTTCACAAATTACCATCTCTGATTCCTGTTCTTGTTGTAACCCCCTCCCCCCCTGAAAGGGTAGGGTCCCTGATGAAAAGAATTAGGTCCTTGATTATTACGCTGATTGCGTATTCTTTCTGAACGCCTAGGTAAAAATTCATTCTCAACCATATGTTCATCCACTATTCCAACCCCCCTTTCATTGTGGTTTCTTTCCTCTAAATAAGCACCTTGATGGGGTATGGATTTCCCTCCCCCTTCCCGAATGTATTGAGCCCATGTGGCAGGTGGTGCTGGATACTGCTGCCCCATCTCATACTCCCTCATGTCTCATTGTAATTTTTTAAATTTCCTTGTGGAAATTTCTTCACATTTTTTGTCAATGTAAACCCTAATATCGTAATATTTTTTTTTCTTTTCCTGTTCTACATTAAACAATAAATCATTTACAATGAAGGTATTGTGTTGTTCAATCTCCTCATGGAGCTTAGCTATTTCTTTTTCATTGTTTTTAGCTATGGCCTAAACAATTTCCAGCCCACAGTTATCAAAAACGCTAATAAGATCCTGGTGAAATTCACTACCCAAAATAACATTGTTAGGATATTTATAAGTCCGTAGTCCTTTTGGTACTAAACATTTTTTGAGACATTCGTTTAAATACATGTTGTCAAGATGCAAACTTTTGTGCCTGTATAAGGCTGTCCTTAAAAGTTCAACAGTCTCATTGTAAGTATGATGATTATCCGTAGATACCAATTCCCTTTCATGGTTAATAAACCTCGGTTTAGACTGTAACCAGTCCCGGATTGAAGAAGGTATATCCTCTACTGTTTCTCCCCTTGTAGAACTGTTTTCTGTTGCCTTATTTTGAGAACGTAAAATGTTCTGTGTCCGCTGAAAGTCAGTAGAGGTGCCTGGAATGCCAGGACCGGAACCTTGGACTGTACCATTGCCATCTAAAGAAGAAGGTGCACCATTTCCTGACCCAGAGTCTTTTTTAGACAATGCTCCTTGGCCAGACACAAACGATAAAAGCCCCTGACTCAAGGGTGTCAAGAGTAAACAAATAATAATCACTTACAGTCATTAATGTCACTTGATGTCAGTAGACTATATTAGCATTTTTAGTATGCAGACATGAGGCAATTTCACCGTAGCGTAGGTAAGGTGTGGTCAAAGGGGCAGTCACATTAGGCAATAAATGTTAGGGTGATCTAGATCATTGTGTTTTACACACCAGCATTAAAATTCCAGTATTGCATTGTAGTCAAAATTGAGCATTGTAGCACACTGTGGCAATTGGTTTATTACAGTCTGGAGGATAGCACTGGGTGCATTTTTCCCTAGCTATACTGTTGAAATTTCACACTGGTACACATGCAGCCATAAGAAGGCAAAACATATTAATTACTGTTGTCTGAGCCATTTCCATGCAAGATACTCCCAGTAGTAGTCATATGATGTTCCCTCTATAAATTTGCCATGCTGTCAATATAAGCACACATCAAACAATTCAACTACCTTTTATTGACTATATGTTACCTTTATTGTTGATTAATGTGTCAGTATTGTAACATACTTCTTTGCAGTTGATCTGTGCTCTAACTTCTTAGATTAAGGTTGGGCATAATGAATTACTGTTTTGGATAAAACCCTCCTAACATACTTCTAACCTCGTCTACTCGTGTTTTCTTTTTTACCCTAGATATTGTTCCACATTAAATAGCAAAACAATTTAAGGACAAGCTATTAAAAGATGCACTTCTTGAGTTCACAATTGCTAATAAGCATGTTCCACATACTGCACTGACATGCTGAACAAGCCTCAAGGCATACAGTAAAGAGCGGCAAAAGGTTACATGTGAACCCTAAATGCCCTCAATGCATCACTCATAACTTACTTTTGTCTAGGGATCTGCAGTACCTGTAATTGGGAGGGGGCAGTGTGTGCTCTCAAATATCCTTTGTATCATAGAAGAATTAGCTAGATTTAGATTTAAATCAATTTAACAGTATATATGTCACAGCAATATAATATTGGTACATTTGCTAGGCAGAGAAAAGAAATTCAGCTTATATAACCAGCACTCATTCCTAAAAACAGATAACAGCATAGCTTAAAAACCTTTAGTCAAAACAACACAAGCTTTCACGTTCATAAATACTTCATCAGGTATAAAAAAACATCCCAGCCATAAACATGTAAATACTAAATAGTTAATCATTCAATTAAATTGCTCAGTTGATCAAAGCCAGGCTTACAGCATTCTTTAACATCATGTAGATCACGATCATTAATTTATTAATTTATATATCGTAAAGGAGATTTATGCAGAGATTTTTATGCAATGCAATCTGATCCCTGCTGATTAAGGTCCTCCACCTACTAACTAATATTTCATCCCAAATAACCTCTTCATGCAAATGTGCAACCCATTGCAACCCACTTGTGGCAACACAAAATAGCCTTCTCATATATGATAAAGGCTTTGTTAAAAGTATCCCATTTTGTTTACACATGAACAGTTTTTAAGCATAATCACAAGTGTTACAGAGTATGTGTACTAGCCTTTATCCATATTCAGGTCTCTGTCTACAAAGCACCTATATGGAATGTGGGACTATTTTAATGAAAGCTGAGGACTGTTTCTGCTCCAAATTTCTTGGTTGGTAATTACAAAGAATTACCTAATAAATAATAGCCTACCTGCAGGAACCAGCAATACATCATTACAGCCCATTATATTTTAGACTAAAATCAATAAAGAATAACAGAAAATTTTCAATTCTGGTTACTTCTTCCTTTTAAAAGTAATTCCAGCTTTCCTAGGGGATATAGCTTGATATCACTTCTTCTCAGCTGTACAGCAGAACATGGTGGCTGAATTAGAATGACCAGTCAAAACTCTGACTATGACCCTTTGTTTTACTATTTTTTCCAGATAGTAATCATAGTCTGCATTCTGGAATAGCACCAAGTACCTACAGGTTCATAGGTTCATAGGTTGGTACTAGGCTATCGGCCCTAGAGCCTATACAAGCCTAGCCATAACAATTACCTGGCTATTTCTTCCCACACTATTTACTTCCCTGGACCCCTGTCTAGCAGGGCAACTGATGTGATCCCTGGGGTGAATTTCTTTTCTCCCAGCCAATCGTCAAAGTTCCTTTTGAAGAGGGACAAAGAGGTGCTCTGCTTGACATGTATGAGTAGCCTATTCCAGAGTCTGGGGAGTCTCTGGGTCAGGAACCTATCCCTCCAGCATGTTTTGTTTATTGTGATGACAAGGTTTAGATCCCTGAAGAATGTGACTCTGTGGAATTGGGATTTCTTTAAGTGTAGCATGTCCAACCGCTCTGGGATTGACATGGCCTTGTATGTTAAGCAGAGATCACCTCTGTACAGACGATATGCCACAGAGTATAGCTGGAGATTTTTAAGGCAGTCAGTGTAGGGCATCTGCTTTAGGCCTGTGATTCTTTCAGTGAGGTATTTCTGCGGCCTTTCCAGTTGTTGCAGATGCCTTGAGAGGTACATACCAAACGGGGCATTGTATTCTAATGAGGGATGAGTACAGTGGGACAATGACCTCCTTTTTTATGGATGAAAAGCCCTTAGTGTGCCACATAGAAGGATTTCCTGACTGTTGTGGCAATGTGGTTATCGAAGCTGAGACCACTGTCCACCTGTGTCCCTAAGTATCTTATCACACTTTCAGTGTTTAGTGTACTGCCACCTATGAGGTAATTCACTGGTACATGTTTTTTCCCAAAGGGGACAACTATACATTTCTTGGCATTGAGTTTGAGCCCATGGCTCTGGCACCAAGCATCTGTTTCTGTAAGGCCCTTTTGCAGAGTATCCACATCACTTCAGGATTCAATAATGGCTCCTAGTTTGCAGTCATCTGCGAACTTTGTTAGCCAGAGTCCCTTAGTGTTGGCCTGTACTTCAGAGAAGTAGATGCCAAACAAAAGCGGTCCCAGGACTGAAACCCTGAGGTACTCCACTTGTCACTTGTCTGGAGCTGGATTTGGAGTTGGCTACTTTTTCATTGTGGGTTTTGTCAGTAAGCCAGTTGGCAACCCATCGAGTGATGTAGGGATTAATGCCCAGCTTAGTAAGTCTATCTATGATTCCAGAGTGGGGGAATGGTGTCAAAGGCCTTGACGAGGTGCAGATAGTCTGTATGGACCACCTTACCCTCGTCCACTGCTCTGAAGACTGATTCGAAGAAGTCAATTAGGTTCAGGAGACAAGATTGGCCCTTCACAAACCCAAACTGGGTGGGGTCCAGTGTTTGAAAGTTGCCAGTTTCTTTGTTCCATGAGAATATATTCCACGGCCTTGCAGATCAGGCTCATCAGACTGATAGGGCGGTAGTTCCCGGGATCCAAGGTGGATCCCCCTTTTGGAGTGGGATAACTGTAGCTGTGCTCCACTCAGTGGGCACAAAGCCTGAGGTGAGGCGATGATTAAGCATGACACTTAGGTGAGGTGCCAGTTCATTTTGTAGTTCATGTAGTACACAGCCCGGGATGTCATCTGGTCACATGGATGCTGTATTCTTAGCTTTGGAGAGTGCATTTTTTTACCTGTGTGGCTGTTATTACCAGAATTTGGCAATCTTCCAGTATTGAGATGGACCGTTTAGGGGGTGAGAGGGGGGTGAAGTTGGCACTGAATTGATCTGACAGGATATTGGCAGTATCCTTGGGATCAGTTAATGCCATTCTGTTGTAGTTCAGAGCAGATCTGAGCATTGTCATTTAGATTATTGACATAGTTATAGAATGCCTTGTGGTTGTCTTTGGAATCTTTGGCAATTTTCTTTTGGTAACTTGCTTTGGAGGATTTTATGAGGGATTTCAGCTACTTATGAGGCTGGTAAGGGAGTTTTTTGCATCCTAGGATTTTCCTTTTTCTGCAACAGTTTCTTCCTTTTGTTGTAAAGTTTGTTTATGGCAGGGGACCACCAGATTGGCTTCCTTTTTTTGGAGAGCATCTTGGTTCTATTTGGGATGGCACGATTCATGTATGAGTGAATGTGCTCGTATAGTGCCTTAGTGTAGGATTCAATGGTCAAACTTTCAGTTCACATCTACATGGGTGTCATGAAGTTTGTCACTTCTGACTTGAGTAGCATGAAATTGGATTTGGAGAAGTTTTTTTATGGAGGTTTCCTTACTCGGGGGGTGGGGGTGGGATGTGGATGTTAAGGGTGATTAGCTTATGGTCAGACCTGACCCAACGAGGGGGTGACCATAGGTGTGGAGCATTGATTTCCCATGTTGGTAATGAACAGGTCTAGGATATTGGAGCCTCTGGTGGGACTATGGATTAGTTGATCCAGGGCATTGGAATTTATGAATTCCAAGAACCATTGGGTAAAGGTGTTGGTACATGAGTAGTTTTCCCAGTTAATGGCAGAGTAGTTGAAATCACACAGTATTAGGGTGTTTGGTTGTATCTTAATATTTTCCAGTATGTTTAGAAAGGTGTAGTGAGAATCTTGGGGCATGGTGGGGGATCTGTAGCAAGCTACAATTTAGATTGCAATCTTACCTATTGTTAGTTGCACCTGGAGAATTTCAGACGCATTGTGTTGGGCAGCTAGCCTGGTGGTGTGAATATCCTTGGTGAATATGGACACTCCTCCACCTTTAGTGTTTTGGTCCAGATTTGGTGGCTGAAACGTTTGGTAAGAGAGTTGTAGCCTGGTATTGTAGGGGTGCTCTCTGGAGCCTTGAACTAGGTCTCAGTTACTGCACAAATATCGATGTTCTCCATTTTCAGGAGTGCCTCTAGAGAGTGCATTTTGTGGTTTAGACTTCTAGCATTGAGTAGCATTACTGTCAAAATTTGCATGCTTGTACCTGTTACAGTGGTGGTTTTGTCTTTTGAACTTTGCCTAAAAAAGGCACTATGGGGTGGCAAGAGCTTTAGCCAGTAATCTGAATCCCAGGGGCAACAGGTGCAGACCATCTCTGGCAAAGCATCATGGTCTGTCGATCATGTCGTCCCAGGCAGACAGATACTGGATCCCCTTTGAATGACACCAGAAGCTTAGCCAATTGTTGAAGTCAATCATTTTGTCCTTATATTGTGGTATCATTCTGGGCGAAGGCAGGATGCTACTCAGGGCTAGGGTTATACCTGCCTGGGCCACATGATCTGAGAGCTCTTCCATGTGTCTTTTCATGTAGTCCAGGGAGGTACATCTCAAGTCATTCACTCCAGCATGGACAATGACAGAGTCATATTTGTACTTGTTGTGGAGTAACTTGAGTGCATGCATTATGCGGTGGATCCTGGCACCCGACAGGTAGCTGACTGTAATTTTTTCTTTGTCTGTTTTTTTAAATATCCTTTAGAGCACTCTGATTTCTTCAGGTCTATTTCAATTCTTTCTAAACATCTTTTATCCATTGTGGGAAGTTTCGATATTATTTCCAAACATCCTTTATTAACTGTAGAAAATATAGTGGCATAGGAGCTTCTCCTCTAGCATAGGTACTTTGAGCATCTCTGGTCAGCAAATGCAAAGTCTTTTTCCCAGGAGTTCTGTTTTGAACAGGAACAGTCAAACTTTTCATTGCCAACCAGATGCCTACAGTTGACCATTTCATAATCCATTGTGAGTTCTGAAAAGTCATTGTTCACCACTCCTTACTGTTACTGATGTTGTAGTTCATGAAGGAACTGATCTGCTTCAGAAGGCAAAGGCAGCAAAAGTTGACTATCTTCTGCTTCTACCACTAATAATGCTGGTAAGCCAAAAGAGTGATGATGTCCAGATTTGTTAACTGTAATTTTTAGCTTTTGTAATGCGCAAAACCCCTTTGAATCATCTGCTAAAAAGTCAATTGCTACCACCCTAAAAGTACTTCACTGTAATGCTGGCTGTTTCTCGTAAGCTTGTTACAGATGTTGGCTGAAGACCTGGCTATCTGGACATGTTGTGAGATTTGTTTCTTTATGTTTGTGTTTATGTCCATTGTTATGCAGTCTTTCAATAGCCAAATTTCATTACATCTTTAATGAGTTTTTCAACTGTCTAGATTTTTGCCACATATGTTTTTGACTGTTTTTCCTGAGATTTACATTTTTTAGGAAAAGCATTAAAGACTGAAGTCACTAAATAATGAATGGCATTTGAGTTTCAGACTTCATATCCTTCAGAAATTCCATACTAATGCAAAACCTCAGTCTAACAACCTTCTAGGTTTTTAAGGACAATAGTTAAAATCTGTCCCTATTTTTAGCCTTTGCCCCCTTATTTTTGTCTTTGTCTATATTTTTGTGCTAACAGGTTGAGAGATATGGTGAGAGGTATTTAAGTCCTCTCATTTCATACCATCCTTATCTCAATCCACTTCTTGAGCCTATATTTGCAGAATTAAGATAGAAGATAGTGCCTGCATGTGTAAGATGTTCTTATTGTTTTCGGGATGTTCCATGTTAGGCATTTGACTTTTTGAACCACAAATAATAAACTTTTAAAAAATAAAGCCATCCTCTGATGCCACCATAAATTTATGTAACAGTTTTTCTATCAGTATCAGATATCTCAGACCGCTCTTATATTTTCATTTATTATCGAGAGAAGAAAGAACAACATCAAGCTATTAAATATATGCTCTGGTCTGGAAGGAATGTGGAAACATAGTCCTTTTGTCTCTTATAAATAAATTAAAGATGTTAAAGATAGAATCCCTACACATGAGCAAGTAATATAGGAGGAAGTAGGTATATATGGATTGGAACTGTTAATGAAGCTAAGTAAGGAAGACAATGGACAGGAGGGAAGACTCCTTCATCCCCAGAAAATACAAAACGTTTCCCAGCTTAGGGATCAACATAACTTCACTTTTAATACATTGATGAAAATTTATGTTGAAAGTTTGAAGTCTGCGCAAGGGAATTAATGTAGAGGGGCTCCTTGTGGGAAGTGGAACAGCATGAAAAATGGGTAGAGGGGCTTAATATACAAAGATATCAGATAACAGAGAAGTGTTAAAAGAAGAGCAAGGCTAATGAGGGTCTGGATGATTCATGAAAATATTAGTAAGGAAAAAGTCAAGACAATTGGAAACTTATATCGGACAATGCCTTCTATCTTAGGAAATGGCCATTTTTGTGGGTCAGCAAATGAAAAATATTCTTTTGTGGTATAATACACCCAATAAAGTAGAACATGATAAAGGAATTTCTAATTTGAAATGTTGGAGATGTGGAGTTGAAACACAAAGGAATAAGTCATATATTTTGGGTGTACAGGACAGCATAACAAAGATGAGTACAGGCAACTCAAGAGTGGACTGAGATATTTAGTAAAACCTCACTTTTTTTCCAGGAAGCTGTACATGCAACTGACAGTATGATGATATGAAATTGAGGACCTTTATACAGAGGCATATGGAGTATGGAAATTGTGACAAGCATGGAGTGGCAATTCAGAAGGGTATTAATCAGTTGCACTGCACTGCAGCACAAACATATTCTGAACACCAGTGCTTTATGATGTACAGGGAAATGGAGATGGTAGTAATAGCAGTAGCTATTGCAACACAACATGTGTCAGTACCCTTGCTGGAGACAGTGCTTGTGATGTTGCACACCACAGCCACCCACACCACTACAGAAGGCAGCTTACATACCATCAACTAGCTGTCCAGCAGATAGTGGAAACCATGCAGACAAGGAAATCATACATGACCAACTTGAAATGTGTTACCCATAGGCAGACTTAAAGGAAATGTGTGGATTGCCCATCTTAATAGACACAAAGGTATTTGTGGTACTAACCATATTAGCTACAGGAAGTTACTTGCAGTCTATGGAGAAATGGCAGGGATATCAGCAGAATCAGCTTGGTGACTTTTACAGCATTTCTTCAAACATCGAATACTGTAGCAGCATATGCAGAACCATATATTTGCTTAATCTAGCAGAAGCATATTGATGTCAAGCAGGAAGGAAAATCTAACCAGAAGTAGAAAAAAATCAGGCAGCAATTGAATGTGCCAAAAAAACAAAAGAAAGAATATAAGGTGAAGGACCAGATGAGAAGACAAGAAATGTGGAAAATGCATAAATATAGTTGCAAGTACAGAAAACTTCTGGAAGAACCTCATGTTGATCAGGAATGAACACAGGAATGGCTAAGGAGAGATGATTTCAAACCAAGAGATGAAAGGTTAAAATTGGCGCCCAAGATAGTGTGTTATGTACACGCTGCTTTACAAAGTACATTGAACATGTGGGAGAAACAGACAAATATAGGTTTTGTAAAACTGAATTGGAAACAGTTGCACACCTAGTTGCTGGTTGTGATGTACTAATGGCAGAAGGACTGTATACTGAAAGGCATAATAATGTGATAAGATTGCTGCACTAGGGATTGTGTAAACATTATCGTACTGAAGTGGCTGAAAAACACTGAAGAGACAAGCCACAAAGCATTATAGAAAGTGATGAAGTTAACATCACATGGGATCACCCATTACCAACAGTTCAAAAGATAGATGCTGGAAAACCAGGTATAGTGGTCCATGAAAAGAAGACAAAAGTAGCATTGATCACTGAAATTACCACACCCAGTGACTACCATGTCTTGCATATGGAAGGACACAAAGTCATAAAATATCAGGATCTGCAGGCAGAAACAAGAGCAATGTGGAAGAAAGATACCCAGACAGTTCCAATAGTAGTAGGTGCAACGGGTCTTATAAAAATGAATCTACAATCATATTTAGACATGTCACCAAATCATGTAACCCTGTACGAGTTGCAGAAGGAGTCATTATTGAGCACATTGCGAGTGCTGCAAAGAACACTTTTGGCTGACATCAAATATTGAAACAATACTAATTTCTTGGACTTTAATCGTACTTGGACATAGGAATGGGGTCCATTCCCATCATGGTATTAGAAACCCAAAAGATTTGGAGAAATTATAGGGGAGACACCATATCTGGTTTCCTAGGACTGCATAGGAAAGAACCACTACTATGTTGCATTTTACAGCACCAACCACTTCCCTGTAGCCATGAGAGCTTTAGATTGTGCACACATTGCCATCAAGGCACCACCTAGTCCACAAAGACTGGGATACATCAAAAGAAAGGACTTTCATTCCCTGAACTTTGTGGTAGTGTATAATACCCAGGGCATTATATACAATTTGTCTATCCTCCACTCAGGCATTTCTCATGATTTTTACATAGGTTCATAGGTTGGTACTAGGCTATCAGCCCTAGGGCCTATACAAGCCTAGCCGTAACAATTCCCTGGCTATTTCTTCCCACACTATTTACATATGACGCATATCTGAATTATATAAATGTTATGTCTGGAAGGACTTTTTACAGGACTGTCTCAGTATGGGCACAAATAGGTGGAAAATATAAGATATTATGCAGAATCACCATGCAAGTAGGCAGGAAGGCACATATTAGGGTGTGATGGGTGCATGTTGCAGATGATGGCAGATATGCCTTGGAACCATCCGATAATACCTATATGTAATCCACAGGCAATAACAGAGATTGTGTATGGCACAGCTGTTGTAGGAACATAGAATGCCATGCAGCTTCTATTTAAACAACTGAAGGAAACATTTGTCTACTATCAAATTTTTGAAAAGCTTTTTGTCATTTAATTAAATAACTGAAAAATAATACCAAAAACAGAAACTCGGTTTTTTCAAAATGCCAGACATTTGAAAGCCAAGATTCAACATTTAACATTCTCGGAAAACATCAGTGTTTTCAAAATAGCTATTCCCTTTTCATAAAATTGTTCCAAGTGTACATACCTCTATAAGCCATCACAAAAGGTTATTTCCTTTAACAAAATGCCAGATACTTTTTTTCCTTTGTTTTTGCAGGGGATCAAGCCTCCCTGCACCCACCATGTTGGGGGGCTCCATCCCTCACACTCCCTGCAAATTAAATATACCAACGCCGAGATTGCATTACCTTGAGGGAAAAGGACAAACTACGAATAGACAATGAATATTCCAGGATTACAATTTAACTAAAAAAATACTTTTATGGTACTGTACAGAGCTAATACTGACAATTCTTCATATACATTATTAGAGTGTTTCTAAGTGACTACTTCTGTGATCTGTTCAAATGTTACTTAAACAATATGGAAGTCGATGTTCACGAATTTTAATATGTCGACATTCATGACAATGAATGCAAGCTAAATCTTAACCTTTTCAGAGTCGACAAAAAATACACTCTAAATTTTGAACTTTTGCAACTATACCTTTGACAAAATGAATGACGATCAAGTCAGCTTCTCACATTTGATATCACTGCCTTTATACATCAAATGGCTTTTTGGAATCTGCACCAGAGACCTGTAGCAATATTGTTATGGTGTGTGTTATTTTGTAGTATATGACACTATGGATACAGCTATCATGGCAAGAAAACATCCCAGCAAGCCCACCAAACAATGGGACCAGCTGTGGGAAATCAGGGTATACAGTGTGGGGATGAACAAGCAGAAGCAGCAATGACTCATGTGAGATAGAAGTGGGCACAATAAATTACAGCACTGGGAATAATGCATCTTCTGGTTCACAAGTATGAGCCATGATACAGGCAGCACAAAATAAAATGACACACGTATAATCACACCCAAGATAGTGCATGAACTGTTTGCATTGCACATTAAGTATAACCACATCCCCACAGTTGGCATCACATGTGTAGGTGGTTGAAGGGAGATAGTGGCAACTGTCAGCAACATTATCATATGATGTAGGGTCATTGGGATGAATCTGGTAAATATTTATTATAGTAAGAGGCTGTGGAGTATCAGGAATCACATCTTGTATTCATGGAATTAAGGTGCTATGTACTCAACATTGGTGATGTCCACTGTTATGGCTTCAGTCGTGAGGCTCGATGCTGTGCAAAGCGAGAAGATATAGATCTGTGGGATCATATGCATGCACCCTGAAAGGGTATACCACGTCTACCTACAGAATCTTGTTGTCCATGACCAAGATGATGTCCATGAGCAGACAAGGCACTCCGTGTACATGCAGGGGAAAATAAATAGCTAGAAGTATGGGGCTGTTCTCCAGCAGCCTTGAGAAGGGTGCCAGGTGTTGAGTCTGAAGAACATCTAAGCCTGTGACTGTGATAATGCTGTGGCCAGGGATGGCAGGTAGTTTGGCCATAGCTGAAAGAAAAGATGTCCCAGCGATGTTCTGTGTATTCTAAATATTGTTGGCAAGTGCTCAGCAACTGTACATTCAGACCCTCCTATGACTACAGACTGCACAGTTGGCATCGAAAGACTGACAGAAAGTTACAATATGTTTCATCAAAATATTCAAGAAAGCAACATTTTCCACCAGAGACTTGTGTAGCAATGCCTGCACCCTATCCCTATACATCATGCCACTGTGCAGGTGTTGCATTTTATCACACAAGCAACAAAGCACTCTTACTGTCTCCACAATGTTATTTACTTCAGCTGCCTGGTGACCCACTCACCTCTTCCCTATGGAGAACATGCACATCTCAGAGGCAGTGCATATTTCATATTCTGTATGGCCTGGGATCATAGCTGCAGGATGTCTGCCATACAAAAGTGAAGTGTGTGATCAGCCAGTTCCTCCATGGGATCCTCTGACATGGGGAATGTGGATGACCCTCCAACAATAGTGCCCCTGTGTCACTGGGCTATCTTATCAGCATGTTGTTCTCCTCAGCAGCCATGGATGACCTCTCAACATGAAACATTTGCTGCCCCATTGTACTCATCCCCCCACTAGTAGAGCCTGTGAAATTATAAGCACATGATAACTTTGACAGTATTCGCTAATATGGCTACACCCCCTTCCTCTGGCATGCATAGTGGTGGGTACAGGCTATGTGTATAACAAAGTGAGACATATATACTTTGATGTGCAAGTTTTTGGAGTTGCTGCCCCAAAGTACATAAAAGGACAAATATGCAGAAGTTCCTTTGTGAATTAGTCCCTTCACATATGCAGTGCACTGTACCATACAGACATAATAGATAGTACTTACCTGATGTCTCCACTCATGACACTTGGGTGATTGCTGTCAGCCCAGTTCCCACTTCCGAACTACCCATGAGAACAGAGGACCACCCTCCTTCTTTGACAAGGTCAGTGGGAAGTTTTACATCTTCATGATCCATCTATGTGCTGATGTTCACCTCTTTTAATAGAGATGCCATTCATAATGTCTCATACCTTATCCTTTACATACGGTGGTGTCACATGGATAACTTTTCAATGCAACTGTTATATAGCTCTGTTATAGCCTTCACAATATTCATGCTCTGCACCGGTTCCTTCTATTTCTGCTCTCAGTGCTTCTTGTCTACAATGTCTTTGCCCAGAAGGCACATGCCATGCATGTGGAGGGCCTTCAGTAGCACTTCTTGCTCTTAGGTGGCGAGCTTTTTTCTTAGATATAGCTGAGAGCAAAACTGGCACATAGCAAGTTCTGCATATACGTGGATCACACATGTTAATGAGTGGATGTGTCAGTCATGCTGTGAATTTCACTTACCTATGGCCATTCCCACCATTCTGCAGCTGGTTTGTAGGGTGCAATATTGTTCTGAACTTCCCTCCTCCTTGTATATATGATAAAAATGAGCATGGGCTCCTTACATTCTTTCCTGCATCCATCTAAATGCTGCTATACCTATCCCTATCTTCAGGTGGATCATCATGTTCCTTGTGTCCTGCTCTACCCTAGGCACTCAGTGATCATGGTGTGCCCCACTACCAGTCAACATCACACTGCCATGACATTATGCTGCACTGCCATTCACACACACCCTATGTCATTTACCTTACTGCTATTGGCATCTACCTAACTGTGTAAAATCAGGAGATGCTTTATACAAAGAGCTAGTGGACATGTTTAATGTGACTGGTATTTCTCTCATGAAGTCTTTGATAGCACAATACACCAAAGATATTTCAGAAATGAAAGACGAAATGGAGACTTTGGACAGAAACATTAAGTATTCCTCTAGTGTTTCTTGCTTCAATACTTTGTACTGTAGCATTGGTGTTAAAGTTGACAGACATAAAGCATCAATAGTGGTTAGAAAATGAGGTAAGCTTATTAGAGATTTACAGGCTTACTCTAATGGGTCTGCGTATCTGCTTAAATTCAACTACAATGTTCAAATCAGGAGATATTTTCCATCTACAACTAATAAAACTGTTTTTAATAATGCTGACAACAGCAACAACAATTCAAGTGCAGTTGTTGACAATTCTGACTGTTCTGACAATACTGGTAATGGTAATAACAACAGCCATTCTGCACAAGTGTCCAATAACAATAAAGGAAACAACAGCAATGATTTGGGTCCTTTTTTAGTGGACTCCACAGGGAACAAAAAGACTCCCAAGTGGACACAAGTGAACAACAAGAACAATGTGAAAGGGAGGAATTGGAGAAAGAACTGACTTTTGACACAGAAGTGCTGAATTTGACTGGTGATACACTAGACAATGAAGTTATTTCTGTTTTGAAGAAGGGCTTTTCTTTTGTTCCCAATAATGCTGTGAATATTCCTAGATTAATTGTGGATTTTAGATTGTACCTCAGGAAATTAAATTTAAGTTTCATCTTTGACAACATTCCTAATGTTCAAACTTTGACAAATGTGTTTAAAAAGAACAGTACTTACAATCCAGCTTTGAATTCTACCATCCAAATATTTGGTACACTTTGTGAGAAACAGTTTAGAGCTATGAAAAGATATATTATTGATTCTAATTTCCCTGAGGGTGAAAGAAGGGCTCTGTTTAACTTAAGTAACAACAATGAAGTTAGAGTTATGAAGGCAGATAAAGAGGGTTCATTAGTAATTATGAAGACTACATCTTATGAACAAGCTATGCTTACTTTGCTTGCTGATGATAACTGTTATAAGGCAGTTAGTAGTGAATACATTCTCAACTGCTTTAGGAATTTGGACACTACTTTATTTGATTTATTTTGTGAAGGTAGCATAGATTTTGACACGTACAGGTTTTTACAAGTGGAATACCCTAAAATGGCTGTAATGTTTGGTATTCCCAAAGTACATAAAAATCGTACTTGCCCCCCTTTTAGGCCTATTGTATCTGCATCAAACTCTAGGACAGAACCCATTTCAGTTTGGCTTGATAACATCTTTAATCCATTTGTTCAAGTATCTAAGTTTTATTTAAGGGACTCTTGGCATTTACTAGAACTGTTAAATGAACTTAAAGTGGTAGATGGCTCTTCTTCTACTTCCTTTTCTTTTACAAGTTTGGATGTCACCTCATTATATACTAGCATTGATTAGGAGGTTGGTTTGGAATACTTGAGGGAATATCTAACTGAGTATACAGTTCTTGAAAATGTTATGGTCAATACTGCTTGCACCCTTATGGAATTAGTTCTTACTAATAATTTCTTCAAATTTGGTCAGAGTTTTTTGCAGCAAACATCTGGAGTAGCTATGGGGTCAAGAGTAGCACCCTCATTTGCCAATATTGCTATGGCCCTTTGGGAAATTAAACATCTTTATGTGTCGCCTTTTGTAGAAAACATCTAGTTTTACTGGCGATGCATAGATGATTTAATCTTTCTTTGGAAGGGCAGCTATGATAGTTCTTTACTTTTTGTTGAGCATCTTAATCATAGCACTACTTTTTTGAAGTTTACTATTGGCAGTTTTGGGGACTCCATGGACTTCCTAGATTTACATCTTACTTTTGACATTAACATTTTGCATTTTCAGAGTAAGATTTTTAGAAAGAACACCTTTGTTAACCAGTATTTACATCGTGAGAGTTTACATCCTGCCATATGAAAAGTGGGGTTGTCAAAGGTCAGTTTATATGACTCAGCAGATTGACCACTGAACATTCAGTTTTTTTTAGAAGAAGTAGACAAATTGTTAAGTTTTTTTTCAACAAAGAGGTTATGACTTGAATTAGCTTCACAGGATTGTTCAGGAAGTTACACAACTTAGGGTCACCTCTGCACGTCCAATTTTGGACAACAATGTCATCTGTGAGGTCACATCTCATAGTGTCATGAATAGTGGTTACAAGAATTTCATTTTAACTTTTCCTATACCTATTTGCAATGAAAGGAGTGTAATAAGAAAGATTCTCTTGGAACATTGGAAGGTAATGTTGGGCAATGCAGAATTGGTCAAGATTTTAGGTGACAAAGCATTTTTTTGTTACAAAAAGGTAACTAGCATCAAGCACATTTTAGAATTTCAGAAAAATCAGAGTGCAAGTTCACTAGTTAGTTCAGTCAGAAGATTTTCATGTGGTAAATGTAAACAGGGTAGATACATGAGTAATGTGTCCAGTTTAGATTTCAAACATTTAAAAAGAAAGTTTGTGGCTAGAGGGTGTTACTGTTGTAACACAACCAATGTGGTATATTGTGCAACATGTGACACATGCCAAAAGTTCTATGTTGGGAAAACCATTAGAACATTAAATAAAAGAATTTATGAGCATTGTTTAGCTATAAGAAAGAAGGATGTTAACAATGCTCTGGCTGTTCATTCCACAGAATGTGTACTGTTTAAGAAATTTTCTTTTTTTTTTTGTTTTAGAAAGGATTAACACTGACTTGTTTTCTGGTGATTATAAGACACTTTTAGAGTGTAAGGAAAGTTTGTGGTAGATATTATTATTAGCTGACGAACCTCCTGGCCTTAATGGTGCAGTCAGCATGAAATGTTTTCTGCAGATGACTAGGATTAAATAATTTTAGAATTTTATATATTTTTTATATGGATATTTAAACCACTTGATTAGGTATTATTATTATGGTGACAATATGTGCATCAAATAATTGTTTGATTCAACAATTTAAGTGTATTTAGTCATTTCACTTTAAGGTTTTTCAAAATGAAAGTCATGCGATTTGATATCAAATGGTATTTAAACAGTTTTTAATTAATTGTGTGTTTGTTCTGAAGAAGCTCATGTGCATTAAAGTGAGTGAAAGTGCTTAACAAAGTTACGTTGGTAGTCCTGTGGTTGGATTTATTGTCTCTTTTTTTGTTTTGGTGCTCTTTTTATCTTGTTTTGGTCGAGTATATGTGAGTTTCATTTTACTCTCAAATCTTAAATATCTCTACACAGATCAGCCACAATGAAATGTTTAAATATATTTAATAATAAATAATAAAAGAATAAGACAATACTAAATATATATTCACAGTGACATGAGAGTTCAACCACAGGAACTATTTAAAATAACATTGCAGTACAGGCTCACACAAATAATGAAAAACATCTAAACTAAACTTCACTATATTCCTGACTGCATCTAAGAGAATTATACTGTTCCCTAGAAACGTATTTCATTTCAGCAAGGCAGATGTTGTGGTGAATGGTTCTTGTCAGGTCCAAGACCGAATACAGAATGCTCTGTCTCACTAAGAGACTTCTCAAATTAATATCTAAAATATTACTCCTGGGATAGCTTGCAGAATTACATCATTTCCGGTCATCTGACTTCTAGTTCTCAGGCCAAACCCCCCATTGCTAGAAGATGGCTGCATTTAGCATTTACCTGTAAAAATATGCAGACAAGGGCTTTTCTTCAGATCTTTGGCAGAAGCTGGAAGTTATAAAACAATTGAATTCCTTGATGCTTCAAAAGTATCAATTAGTTCACACCAAGGACAATACAGAAAAATTCCTGGTACAGACTCTGTACTATAGCTGTGTTGAAAACCCAAGAGATTGCCTCTTTGACTCTTTTATTGCGTAGCCTATAAAGTAATATAACTTCAGCTATTCTTCTAAAGTTTATTGGACTGAAGTTAACCTCCTGTATTCTAACTTCCACTGATAAAACATATACATTTAAACAGTTGCAATCAGTGTTGTGCTAGTTACTTATAAAGTAATAAGTTACTATTATTAGTTACTTTTAAGTGAAAGTAATATGTTACTATTACTTACTACTTTTCTAAAAAATATAATATATTACTATTACTAGTTACTAACTAAAGTAACTAGTTACTGTTGAGTTACTTTTACATAAGTATAGTTTATCAATTCTGATATTCAGATTTACTCACATAGTACTTGTAAGTGAGGAATACATGCTTACTGCACATGAATACGAGTGCATTAAAGTTGTATACACAGGGTTACAATAATGATGAATAGCATTTTACAGTTTATAAAGTCCCATAGACTAGTCTTTATAGTCAGAGTCACAATTTAATACTTAAACCAAAGTACGCACAGCCAGCAACACAAGACCCATAACAAGTTACAACCCATCAAATTTTCAACAATGTGCATTGGGCTAATCTGCTAAAACTAATGCTGAGGATGCAAAATGCTTACAGAAAATGTCATCTAGGTCTAATGAGACTGTTAACACAACAATGTCGACCAAAATATCACTTTATATAACTATTCACAATGACTACACATTTCTGTTGGCTTGAAGAAGGAGCAACTTTACAAAGTGTTCATCAGTGAGTCTATTTCTTCTTGCAGCCAGCACTTGTCCACCAAGACTGGCCAGGCATTCAAAAGGTTCACTAGCTGGCAGAGTTGTATTATTGTTCAGAAATATCTTCTTGACTATAGGGTAACTGTTGAGAGAAGATATTTGTCTGGAAAGGTCAGCCAGATACATATCCATCTGAGAAGATATGCTGACATTGGCTGGTGTCGACTCTTTGAAGCTGAAGAAGCTGTCTTCAGCAGTTAATGCAGAAGCTTCAGCTGACCCATGTGCAGGTTCATCCAGTTTCTGCATGGCATCAAGGATCAGAGCCTTGCCACTGAGTTTCTGCTCTTCACTATCCACCCATCACAAATTGAACTGTGGATGCACTATGCTAGCCAGAATGAGCTCTTCATGCTCCAGAAGGTGATTGAACTGAGGCGCTCACACTCAGTGCCTTTAAGAATAGCATCAATTAGCTGTACAACAAGCTTCACAGACTGCCTGACTTTGGACATCTTGTTTTTTAGGCACATAATGGTGGGGATCAGGATTTCCATGAAGCTTTTCAGCTCTGACTGCAGGATGTTCAGAGCCATTGCCAGGGGCTTCATTCCCTGCACAAACTTAGTGACAAAGGTAATTTCTGCAGGCCTGGAGATGGCAATTCCAATCTGTTCACATATCTCATTCAGCAAGCCTTCACCATGAGTTGCAATTAGGTAAAGTCTCTCCATTGCATAGAAAGTGGAATTCCATTGTGTTGAATTGGGAATAATCAATGCTAGATCATACTTAATCACACTTATTTTGAGCCACCTCAACAGCTTGGGTGCTGTGACTAGCCTTGTTCCAAGCAGCATAGCATTTGGCCATGGTGCTTTGCATGATATTTTTATACTGTGCATCATTACAAGCAGATTCAGCATCTTGCATGGCAACTAGATTCAATGTGTGTGCTGCACATCTCAGATGGGGAGGCAGTGAATAGGTGTTCTCACTTTGCCTTGACTGACTCAGCACAGCTGTCATGCTGTTGTAAATCACTTCACCATTATCATCCTCATTTTGGGACAGAATGCTTGTAGTCTCAGATCTCTCACAATCCAAGAAGACAGTGAAAGCCTTTACAAAATTGCTGCCATTGTCAGTAATTGTTGCACACACCTTTTGATCTATTTTGTACTTGATGGGAATGCTCTCAAGAGCTGATGCTATGTAATCATACGTATGCCTCCCCTGCAATCTGCAGCATGCCAACGCAGCTGACTTTCTTTGAAGTGTGTCCCAATCAATCCAGTGGGCAGTGACACCAAAGAAACTACAATTCTGATGGGTCCAAATGTCAGCCATAGTGTGCTGCATGCTATCAACATTCATGCTGGAAGAAGCTGCAAGCATGTTCTTACCATTTGTAAACATATTTGTGTACTTTTTTATAAGAACATATATCTGCCAAATCTCTGTGGTTTTGCTTAAAGTCAAATCACTGTCGCAAAGCAAAATCTTTCTTACTGCATCATTATTAACACCACACACAAGCTTGTCTTTTATCAACTCATCTCTCAGATCACCAAATCTGCATATTTTTGACTTGTTTCTCAAATGAGTTATATATGCTGCAAAAGTTTCACTAGGCTTTTGATCTCTTGTATAAAATAGTGCCTTTCCACTGTAATATTCATCTGAGGGTTGCACATTTCTCTAAATTTAATTTGTGCATTTCAGTCTGTACCACAATATGGCACTCTTCCCTCTTCTCTGCATAAACAGCAGGTGCATACACAAATGGATGTTCTTTCTCAATGGCTTCTGACACTGCTAAATTGAGCAGAATAAATGCTTTTGTACATGCAACTTTATCAGAAAAAGCAGCCTGTATGAAAATATCATATTCTTGCTCAAGCACTCTCCAGTTTTTATCAATATTATTATCAAACAAAAGCGGATCAATTCTGTGAAATCACTCTGCCATGCCAAATAAGTGTTAAACACATACCAGGTACTTGTAATTATATTCAGCTGTACAACAGACTGTTTGAAATAACTGTACTCTTTGAAAAGACTGTACTGTAATATTGCACATACTGCCAACACTTTGCATACATACTTTAGATACCTTGAATAGCTTTTGTTAATGCAAAAAAGTAGTACATTATGAAAAAATATAGTTTTTTTCTCTTTTATTGAACATTTTATATGATTTGGACATTGTTTCAAATGTTTTCATATATATTTGAAGTATTTTTTTTCAATATGTCGCAATTTTGAACATTTTGTTTATTCAGTTATTGGTTTGGAATGCTTTCCTTTATATTCATCGAAGGAAAAATCATTTAAATGAGTTTAAGAACCTGTAAATATTTTCTTACCTGTTTACGAGTTGTTTGAGCCACTCTTGTACATTCCTCCATTTCTGACTGCGCACCTTAAGGTTTTAAGAAGTTTTGACTTCAGATACCATTCTGAGAACATGTCACTCATCTTGTGTATTCAAATAAGATGATGAGGCTTGGGTATTCATTTAAGATATTTATTACACACAAACACACCAGGAATGGATGACTGGAACATAAAATTTAAACGAACTAGCTAACTGACTGACTGCTACACACATACATGCTTTCACTCCAGCTGCTTACACAAAATGGCACTCTGCTTGCACATGCTCAGTACTTTTTATGCATGTGCCCATGAACTACAGTGGCTTTAAAAGTACAACACACACACTATAATCTACACTCTCTGTGTTAGGGTGGATTTCCTCAGGGTGTTCCGGTTTCCTCCCACATTCCCAAGATATGCTTCCGGTGGAATAGACATTCTAAATTGGTTTTAGGTGTGAGTGTGTGCATGCATGTGCCTTCTGAAGAAGGTTGAGCACTGGGCTGACAACTCAACAATGTAAAACTCCACTGCCACTTGTTCGGCCAACTGATGATCCACTGTGGTGGTCCCTAATGGGCACAACTGAAAGAAAAAGATGAAGACTAGTCTTTATAGCTAGAGTCACAGATAACAATTAAACCAAACCAGCCAACAGCACAAGACCTATAAAAAAACCTATCACATTTTGTCTATTTACAGCAACTAAAAATTGAAACCTGAAAAGAATTTTAAATAGATCATAATGAAATATTTTCAAGACAAAACTTGGTTGATCATAGATCCACTTGAAGAGTCCTTCTTGGTACAATGGGTTGGGGCATCGGGTGCTCAACTGATGAGTGATAAGTTTGATTCTGACTGATGGTGGTATGAAGAATACTGCAAGGTAAAGATATTATCTCAAGCAGGCAAGAATTGGCCAGTGTTAGGGGATGTTTTAGTGGGTGAGAGTCCCACAGTACCAGAGCAGGGCTGGAGTCTGGTCATCATTAGCTTTCACCTCCTTGCAGTGCTACAAGAAAAAGGAAGTAAATTTTGCTCCAGACTAATTCTAATGATCTATTATGAATGCTATGTGCTATGAGTTTTGCTAACATTATGTTGCAATTTTTTATCCAAATTGCCACTTCAAAGTATCTATTACCTCCTAACATCTGATTGTTTTCCATGCAGTATAGGGACCCCGGAAGTTTTAAATCACTCTTTAGGAGGCTATATCGCCCACATTGGTTTAAGCAAAAGTAACTCAAAAGTAACTCACATTTAAGTTACTAGTTACTAAAAAAGTAATATATTACTATTACTAATTACTATTTTGAAAAAGCAACTAGTTCTATTACTAGTTACTATAAATTGTAATGTATTACAGTAATATATTACTTATTGTAATATATTACTCCCATCACTGGTTGCAATATTGCATGTACATTTCTGTTCTCTTCCAGTAGGGAACACCATGGTTACATTTAAAACAGCATTTGGCAAATATCTTTTCAACACACCCATCTGTACAAGCAGTTTGATGTACACATGACATACAGTTTTAAGGCATTTGTAACACAAGCATCTTGTATAAATCATTTCAGTATTCACCAATGACATATAATTATTTGCAGAATTTCAGCTAGCTGTGCTGGCAGTATTTCATTTCATCACAATCCCTTCTGACACCATTCCTATCGATCTTCTTTGTGTGTCCTTCTTCTTTACAGAATCCAAATGGGGCTTTCTACCCAATAAAAAATAGATTTGTCTGCCTCTAAGAAACCTGTCAAAACTCATGATTACCTTTCCATGTTTTCATCTGCCTACTATTTAAACTTTTCTTACTTTCCTAGCCCCCCCCCATGTTTATACAGTGAAGTCATTGCTGAGGTGACACACATTGGGCTGTCTGGATGACCATAGTGGCAGCTGTGTGGCACTTTACAGCATATAAGACCACTGCCTAACTTGCCTGTCTAGGCAGTGGCATCAGCTACATTTGTCATGAGCATTCCTATAGCACTGCTTATCCATTGGACCTGTCTAATGTTGCCCTTCCCTGTAATGCAGCATTTCCTTTTTACATACTGCATGGTCTTTTCCTATTTATGTTAGCGTTTAGCTAGTTCTGACACATATCTGATTAGCTGTGATCTACATCCCACTAAAGGTTACTTATGATTTAACATGGGCTATGAAAACCAGTCATTGTTTCTATAAGAGGTATTCACTTTCTTTCACAAATAGAGTTATCGGACATGAATGTGTTTCCTGACGTCTGCCAAATTAGTTTTGCCTTCATCATTTTCACAAAGATGCGATGGAAGTCAGATTTTGTTTTTAATCTGGAAATTTACAGGTATGACAAGACAGCCCTGTACACAAGTGAAAAGATATAAGATGTGCCTATATGTATTATAGAATTATTTGTCTTCAAACGTAATTCAAATGCTGCTGTTGTAAAACAAAAATTATTGTCAATGGCAGCTGGAATTCTTGATGTGCTAATTCTCTTATCAGAAATGTAACCATAAAAGTAACGAAGTTTTATATGAAACTTATCTGTAAGAGAGCATCCTTGCTCAGATGACTTGTACTTACTGACAGTGTAACCACATCAGTGTAATAATATGAGTGATGTTGGAAGTTAATTTACTAAATGAGAGATAAATGCAGAATGTTTGGTTATGTCTGTGATTTAGTGCTACTTCACAGTTATCAGTCAGAGACCATCTCAACAAAAGCTATCTACTAACCAAAACAATAAAAACCTTAGTAACTATGTTAATTTACAGCAGCCTGTGTTTGGATTTATTTGCAGTCAGCAGAATGTTAATTCATGAGCCATGTTTCCAAAGGGCAGAATATTTAATGTAATTTATCTAACGTTTGACGGTTTACTGAATTGTTTTACTAGGCAATCTCTTTGAAAACTTGTACTGGTGTTCAAAAAATATTTTTACATAGTTTGGTTTATTAAATAATTGCTCAAATGTATAATATACTAAGTTAATACCAGGAGCCCCAGGATCTTATAAATATAGAGGCAAACAGGCAATAACTATATGTTCTTTTTGGATTATAGTCTTTTCATATGAGATTTTGCACACACAGGCTTTGCCAATCAAATTAGAACTGCTGGACATAAATGCATGCTTTCAAGGGTGACTTTGAAACAGTGTGTTAAATAAGGGACTTAGATAACATGATATCCATATTTAGGCTGCAAGAGTTAAATTTAGACTGGAAAACATACTTTGTTGAAACTTTCTACTTTAATCATTATGATGTAGTTTCAGCATTGCTTATGCTATTGAGTTAGCAAAAGGATTTTCATGGGGTTATCAGCATTATTTTGTTTATGTGTTACTGACCGAATGCATCTGAGCAGTAGCTGATACAAATAAAATAATTTATATATATATATATATATATATATATATATATATATATATATATATATATATACACATATATATATATATATATATATATATATATATATATATATGTGTGTGTGTGTGTGTGTGTATATATATATATATATATAAATATATATTTATATATATATAAAATACTAAAATATATTGAAAAGTCTACCGACAATGTTAAACAATCTAAAATAAAAAGGATAATTGCACAGCATGACTTTTTTTGAGAAATGTAGCACACTACCACCCTGTTAAGATGCATTGTAATCATGAAATCCAAGAATGGGTCTATAATGAAACATGTCATCCCCCTTGGTTGGATTGTAGACATACTACATCTGAGGTTGTGAGAAAAGGTTAACATTACAAAAAAGACACACCGTTTCTCCTTTCTGCAAGTCATGTGACCTAACATCAAACAGTAGTACCTGTGTCACAATTGGCTGAGACGTATTAAATAATACACTGACAATATCTTAGGGTGATCTTAGAGCTGCAGTCTAGCAATAGTATTCCTTCAGTAATACCAATCTAGCTCTGGGAAATTTGTGTTAAGCTGTTGATGACTGCAGGTATGATACAAACATAATCACTATTCAAAGGAAAACTACATGAAATAAGGTACGTAAAGAATTAGATTAACAGCTGCCATTGTTATAAACGAAGTACTGTCCAGAGAAGAGGTGATTGCAGACATCTTCCCTAAAAGGGAATTTAAGGGAGTTTTGAAGAAATGAAAAAGAGAGATTAATTTGCAGTTTTACCATTAGCATTATAAAGAACCAGTTTAGTGTCATAGAAGCTTTGGTTCTTACTATTTTCCAGACAACTTAGTGATGACTAGTGACCTGAACAAGGAAAGAACCATCAGAAGAGGCATGTCATTGCAAGTCTGATGCTGGCGTATTCAGTCTGGAGCAGGGAGAAGTCCAGGATTACAGCTCTGAGGGTAGGCATGTGGAGTGGTAGGAGGCTGTGAGCCTCCTAAAGAGTGCATGCATTACAACTGGGAGCCTGGGTGGGTAAAAGCACACACACACACACTCTAAACGTCCCTGCGAATGATGTGCTGCACTGAACTTTTTGTTTAATGGAAGAACATTTGGAGCTTTCATATTCTTTCCTAAGTCTGGTTAAATGACAACCAATATATCCAGCTGTCACTCTCCTCTCCTCTCCTGTTGCCCCAGTACAACAGCCATAATAGTAAAGTCAGATCACCCTTTAACTGGATTTCCGGTTTGCTTTCTGTGAGGTCTTAACCTGATTATCTAGCACCCCTTTTCCATGGAAGAATTGACTTACAGAGCCCGTATTACAGCCAAGTTACACAACGATGTGTAAGTAATACAAATAATATTGAAGAGAACTTATTTAAGAAGCCTAGTGTTTTTATGCCTGTTCTTCCATCTAGTCTAGATATTTTTGTGAAAGCTTGTGAAAATGATTTATATGAAATGTTTCGCTGTAACTGGAGAGAAAGGAGATTTTATAACATGTTTAGTGAACAACAAGCTCTAAATAGACTTAAGAATGCTAGAGAAATAATTATAAAGCCTGCTGACAAGGGGCATTCTGTAGTAGCAATGGATAGAATGTATTATTTAGAAGCTATAAATAATTTGCTGTTGGATGTGAATGTGTATAGGATGATTGGTGTAACAGAAGTTAACATGCTGGAAGACAGCTTTCACTGTCAAGTTAGACATTGTTTTTTTGAAAAATTATATAGCAGAAGATTTGCTTAAATATTTTATTGTTGAATGTCCTATTGTTCCTACTTTTGTTGGACTTCCAAAAATTCACAAATGCATCCTGAACCCCCCTTTTAGACCGATTGTCTCGGGGGAAGGATGGATTACTGAGCCAGTATCAGTATATTTGGAAAAACAACTGAGACCATTAATAACACAATATAACTTGATACTATGGGATTCAGAAAAATTTTTGAGATATTTTTATGCCTTTTTAAAAGATTATAGGCCTACAGGGAAAGGGTTCTTAGTTACTTTGGATGTTATATCTCTTTTTACCAGCATACCTAATGAGAAAGGAATATGCTATCTTAGAGATTTTTTACTACAGGAAGGCTCATTTAGTGCTGAGAAGGTTGATTTGATTAGTCTTTTGTTAGAGCTTGTCTTAGAATTTAATATTTTTACATTTGATGAGAAATATTTCATACAAACGTCAGGCGTAGCTATGGGGACTCCTACAGCCAATAGCTACGCCAGTTTGGTAATGGCGCAATGGGAGCAAACTTTTTTGATGAATGACAACATTTTTGCCATTTGTAGATGGCCTATTCCTTTTCTTGGGGGTAGTAAGGAAAGACTATGTGAATGTGTGGAATATTTAAATGATAGTACTGACTTTTTAGGCTTTACCATGAATAGATCTTGTACCCATATTGAGTTTTTAGATATAAAAATACACTTGGATGGAACCACCGGCAATGTGTACACTAAATTGCATTGGAAGGATTGCTACTGTAACAGTTATGTTCACCACACTAGCATGCACCCTCCCCATATTTTCAGGAATGTTATCAATAATCAAGCTGTACGCATGTCAAAATGATATGCAAGAGATCCAGATTTTGAAAATGGTTTGATGACTGTGAGGGATGAGTTCCTATTTAGGGGTTTCCATGAAAGAGAGGTGAATGAGGCATGCACTGAAGCTAGAATTACAAGGAACACTACAGGGAAACCATATTTCTCTAGTCCCAATATGAGCGGGATGGAAATGGCCTCTAAGAGAATTAGCAGCCCATAAACTACCTTGGCTGAATGATTATGTGTCTCTGAAACCCATTTTGAAAGGCAGAAAGGTTAGGAAGAAAGCTATTTAACCTTGTGAATTATAGATAGGGTAATATCAGCATTTCTAGATAGATAATGTTTAGACAATAAAATAAAATAAAATATGTTATTTATGTATACATATATAGTATTTTAGAATGTTAGACTAAGCTGCATGACTTATAGACAGGGCAGAATCAGCATTCTTAGATAATGTTAGACAGTATAGCAAGTTATTTATCTATGTATATAGTGTTTTTTAATGTTTTTATCACATTATATTATATACTAGTTTTTTATATATTGTCTTGAATGAACTTTTGTGCATTTTGAATGTACTTGCATCTTGAATGTATTTGTTCTTTTAACTCATTTAATTAATTAATTGGTCATAGTCATGTGACACAGGATTTAAGGTTTTTAAAGCTTGGGATGATGTCTTCTTGTAATCTTTGGTCTGAGGAAGTAACCAGGGCTGGTTGCGATAGCGCTTACCTACAATAAAACACATTGGATTCACATTGGATTTTACAGTGGTTTTTGCTCCTTCAATGTGGTTTCTGCAGTATTAGGAGTTCACATTTTTTCTGGATATTTGCCTTGGTGTGCTCACTGCTATACTTCATAACTGGGCTACTCCTTCTTTTTATTATAGAAGATGTTAAAACATTACAGAAATGAGACCTGCAATAGTGGGTAAATCACAGCTGCATGAATGCATCTCAGCAAGTATTAGATAGAGGGCTAGGTACTTTTGATCAGGCCTCAGTAGCTACACTTACTTTTTTTACTCACGTAAGCCACCATCTGTCCATCCATCACATGGTATATGAGCAGTCTCAGTCATTTCGCAATAGCTGTATTGACTTTGACTGCTTATTCATATTATACCCTTGTTGGTATATCCGACACCGAGGTTTCTTATTCAGACCCATAGCAGCAGGGTTTTATGCTCTTTTCATCTTTGCTATTGAGACAGCGATGTATGTGTCAGAGCTGCTTAAGATTTTGCTTCAAAATGGACCAAACCATTACAAAGACAGCGATTCTTTGCATCAGTTATTCTTTACTACATTTGTGTTATATGTCATGTATCAAAGAGCTAGAAGAGGAATATGAGCTAACTTATTATAGATCTGTGAAGCAAACAAAAGAATAGTAAACATTTCCCATTTAACTTTTGTTTGGAATCATCCATTTTGGAGCACTACCAGTCAGATGGAATTTTGAATAATGCCAGGTACACAGAAATGTCAGAGATAGATTAGTGGTGCTGTTAAGAAACAAACATGTTGACAGACAATATGTACAACTAAACAGCTGTTTGTGAAATAGCCAAGTGAAACTGATTCAGTATGTCCTGACACAATTACATTTCTTGGAACACATTTCCCCAGTAAAAACTCCATCAGACTATTGTTTTATGGTAATTTTTCACAAAGCTGGCAGAGCCCAAAACAAGTAAAAATCACACAAATTGCAATATATCACACACCTACCACAAAAAAAAAAAAATAGTCAAGAACACACAAACAAATTGTTTTTGCAGGTTGGCAAGATGCCCTACACATCACACCCCCTTTATTTTTTTATCACTTAGAGGTCACTGCAGTTTGGAGAATGAATGTTATTATTATTCCTCTTACTCCAGGATGCCAGAACCTTTGTCAGGGAATATTTTATTTACCCTCTCAGTCAAATAAAAATTCAAACCCAGGGCCACTGTGAAAAACAGCAAATGACCACAAAAATCACAACCAAACATATTTTAGGTAATATAGAATGAGTAATTAAAACTTGATCAGACCTTAGAACATAGTGAGATATTAAGACTTGCTTATCTTGTATGTACAGAATAATGCCAATGATATCTCCACAGCAATATATCACAGTTGAAGAGAATATGCCCTTACCTGCAAAAAGAATTGCATTCTGAGGGTATAGGGTATGGCAACAGCCTGTCAAATTATCTATAAACAATGCACGTCCTGCTGTTTATGAGCATGTTACCTGCAGAATCAACAGCAAGTGTCTGTATACCAGAAGTGCACACTGGCACTGAAGTCAGTCTTCTAGGCAAGTAATAGAACAGTCCTCCATGCAGCATCAGGGTACATATGTCTAGGATAAAGCTACCCCTGGTCAAGAAAAATAATAAGTGTAATGGAAAGGGGATATTGCAGTAAGCCAGAGTTAGCACTGAAGTTGCAGCATCTATTCATATTATTCAAGTCATCCATCACGGAAGGGCAATCAACGCCATAGATGGAAACACTGACACTACCTGTGGTACAGATACCATGTCCTTTTGCAGATGCATATGGATTTGTTGTCCACTATCTTCTTGGGCAGTCTGTGCCAATATCGCACTACTTTCTCATTAGAAAAAGGACTAGGTTAATCAGAGTACATTCCAAATGCATTTAGTGACTTCTCCCGTCTTTTCTGTCCTTGTGCCTCAAATACATCTCTTTCAACTTTTGCAAGTAGAATCTTGCCAGCCCATTCTAAATCATGTCCTTCTCACATAGTTTCTAATGAAAAAAAGTTCAGCAATTTCAAATACTATTTGTTTTACATTCCCTCCATCCGCAATGATTCTTACATCTTCCTCTAAAATGTTCCTGCTATTTGACACCTTTTTCCTTCTAGGGTCTCCAGAGCAGCAGAAATTATTCAAGATGTGGTTTTAGCAGCATTCTACAGAGTAGAAGCATAACTTCTTTATATCCAGTGTAAAAGACCAACATAATACTGGTCACTACTCGCTGGCTGTTTTTTTTTTCTGTCCTCTCATCTTGTGTTTGATTCTCCAGGACAATCATGCCTGCAACTTAGCCACTGTCTTTCCTAATTTAGCAGCCCTTAACTTTCAAATTTTAATGTCCACAATGCAGAAGTTTGCATTTATGCATCCCTGTCAGAAATATGAGATGCAGATTTGTGAATCCAGAAACTCTGAAAAATATACCTTACAGAGGTTACTCATACTTACACTTCTACCACCCCTAACATTAGCTTACCTGCTAACCTCCTATGAACACCCAATATATCCACACATTCTCCACCCCAGCACACTATCTACCTCTCCTTCTCTACCTATTCTCAATAACCATGTTAACATAACATCAACACCTAGCTATCTACCAGCAAAATTCCATAGGATTACCCATATTAGATATGACTCGCCCAAGCCCAGAAAGTCTCGAACTCTATATAAGTTCCCAAATCTTAGACCTCAAACACTACGCCTCTTTTTGAAAGATGGTGACACTCATCCAAACCCAGGCACTATAACTACTACTTTCACTCAACTCCACAACCCTGACACCCATCCTATCCATTCTTTTACTAAACCACTTAACTCACTGATATTAGCTCACCTCAACATACGTAGCCTTAATAACAAAGTTGCACAACTCCATGCTCTCCTAGAAGTCTACCCCTTTGACATTCTTTGTTTAACAGAAACTTGGTTAAAACCTTCAACTAAAGACAATGAAGTCATCCCACCCAGTTACAATATTTTGTGATTTGACCGCACAACCAAAAAGGGTGGCGCTGTAGCTATCCTTTTTAAATCCAGCTTTTAGATTACTACCTTCAGCTATATACCACCTCAAGTCCCAAACACTGAAATTCTTATTACCAAGCTTCACCTTAACAAATTCAAATTCATTTATATTATCTGTACCTATCTTCCTCCTGGTAATAACATTGCCACAATAGAGAATTTCCTCTGTTGGCTATCTCAAAATCTGCCTCAAGAAACCATAATCCTAGGTGATTTTAACACTGATTGGAAGTGTTTGAGCAGTTGCCACCCTACAAGCCATATAAACCTTTTTGGTTTTTCACAAACCATTACCTCCCCTACCAGGATAAACAAGCCTAATAAGAAAGAAAGTACCTTAGATTGGATTCTAATAAACAGTCATCTCCAGACATATGAATCTGGTACCCTCCCTAATGATGTAAGTGACCACTCACTAACCTACACCATCCGGCATAAAACCAATCTACCCAACCCAACCATATCTAGAACAATTAGAACCAAGAAAAACTTCAACCCTGATCTCTTCCAAAGGGAACTAAGAGCATGTAACTGGTCTCCCTTAAAATACCTCCCACTGGAGAAAGTTGTCAATTATTTTAACTCTAACTTCTTAGCCATTCTAGACCACCATGCCCCAACGTGCTCTATAAGAATGAGAATTAAATCTGCCCCATGGCTTTCAAAAGAAACCAGGCAAAAAATCAAACTCAGAAATAAATACTTGAACAAATCACGATCAACTAAAAACCCAGTAGAGCAACAAAACTTCAGACAACTAAGACATGAAACTAAAAAATCAGTACTGTTTGACAAAAGAAACTACTACCTACAATTCCAACAGACCCAACATAATCAACCATAAAAGTTCTGGGCAAGTATTAATCAATTATTACACCCAGGTCAATCCATCACACCAAACCCACAAGGCACAGACTAAGAGAATCCTAAACAGACTGCTAATACCATTAATACCTATTTCACTGAGGCCATTGAAAACCTTGCCAGTCAGCTATCCACTCAAGACTTACCTATATCTAACTATATCACTAACCCACCCCCTCCATTTCTCTTCCAACCAGTCCCAACTGCATATATTCTTGCCCTCATCCAAAAACTTAAACCATGCACTCCTTCAGCTGACCAAATACCCGCTGAATACCTACAAAAGGCACCCAAATCTATTGCTTACCCTATTGCTTACCCCATTTCCATTCTTATGAATAGAACAATCACTGAAGGACACATCTAAAGGACACATCCCTAGCATATGGAAGGTCTCACATATTATCCCCCTTTATAAGGGTGGTAAATCCACTGAACTCTCCAATTACCATCCCATAGCCCTACTGTCTCCCCTAGCAAAGATCATGGAAAAATACATCCATAAACAATTGCTAGACCATCTAATCCATAATAACTTACTTTCCAACTCTCAACATGGTTTCAGACCTTCACACAGCACTACTACCGCCCTTCCTTCTTTCATTCACTGTATCAACAAAAACTGAAACCTTAATATGCTTTCCTCTGCACTGTTTATAGATCTGTCTAAGGTGTTTGATATGGTAAATCACCAGTTACTTATACAAATCCTTAAATCTCTGTCACTAGATGCATTAGGTATAAAATGGTTCCAATCCTATCTGGATAATCAGACAACAGGCCGTGCTATGGCACAATATTCTATCTACCCATCTACCCATCAACATAGGGGTCCCCCAAGGGTCCATATTAGGACCTCTCCTATTTTCTATATTTATCAACGACCTTCACCTAGCAATCCCCCAAGCTACATGCATACAATATGCAGATGATTCAACACTTATATGCTCAGCCACATCAATATCTGAACTTCACTCCCTAACCCAAAAAGTCTTTAACACAGTTGAACTATGGTTGACTCAACGCTGTCTCCTTCTAAACCCCAAAAAAACTAAACTCCTCCTTTCACTCCTACTTGTAAGTCCCCCCCAATAGACTTCACAGTAACATCCTATAACAGAACTCCTATATCCCCAGACCCAACTACCAAACTACTTGGTATCACCATAGATAACAAACTTAACTTTGACACCCATATTAATAATACCTTAAAATCTGTTAATAGAAAACTGGGCTCTCTCTACAGGATCGAATCCTTTCTCTCTCCTGCAGCAAGAATAACTATTGCTCACAATCACCTAATTTCTACTCTCCTCTATGCCTCACCCATATACACTAATCTCTCTAAAAGCAACCTTAATAAAATTGAAAATGTCTACAATAGCATAGCCAGATTTGCTACAAGTAAACCTTTTAAAACCCACTACTGTACTAACCTGAAGCAACTAGGATGGCTTGAATTACAAAATCAGCTTAAATTCCACCAACTTACCATTGCCCACAAAACCCTTTACCATCCATCCAATACCCCTATACTATCTACCCTCATTATCCCCTACAACAATCTAAAGACCTTACGTTCTTCACATAGACTTCTAGTAAATATTTGTATGTCAAACAACAGGGCTGGAGACTCACTTTTCTCTAATGCTGTTGGAAAATCCTGGAACCTTCTTCCTAGCGAACTTTCCTCAATTCCCTCTATATCACTCTTTAAAAACAAACTGAAACTTTTTCTCAGAACACACTGGTTGTGCCCCTGTACCAAACCTGACTGATCTACCACCTTTCTTACTTGGATCTACCTATTCTCTTCTTCTCAATATTCTTGTTCCTTTTCTTAACAAACTGACCTTGACCTTTCTAAATGTTTTTACTTACATCCTCTTAATTTCTTTAAGCAGACTAGTTATTAACTCTTATACTGATTATTACAGCTCCTACTTTTTGTTTTCCTTCTTTATGTCAACCTGTTTACTAACATATTATCTAACTCAGCTGCTATCTTTTTATATGTTGTATTGCAACTACATTTGTTGTATTGCAACTACTTTTGCTTTGTATTAAGTATATTTGTATATTTAGCACTATTCTATGAACAAACGACCACTGTGATTACTCCTTGTTTTTTTCTCTTGAAATGTTTAACATACAAATTAATCTTTGTATAATGTGATTATATTTTTACTTCCTCAGAGCTTATCTCCCAGGGCCGCTACTGAAAATGGACATATATATAGTTAGACTATCCCGGTCAACAAATGTAAAATAAAATAAAATAAAATAAATATACCACAATTTAAGTAAGGACAAATTCTGAAACTCACTTTATTTTGCACCCTCATGCACCTGATAAGTATATGTACTACCTCCTAGACTGACATCCCTTGGAAAAGGGGGAATAGTCTGAGAGACCACAAACCTTAAAGTTGTATGTATTCCCCCACTTCCATACTTTCAGTTGTTCTATTCAAAGGATCACAATTACAAGTCCTGAAATTGCTCTAGGCATGTTGCACCTGCCTGTATTGATTTCAGTTGTTACCTTTCTGCCCAGCTGTAGAGGATTTTTAGGTCCCATTTTATGACTGTGTCTTTTGGGTTTTTGTCATCCTCAGATTGCTTCAGTCTATTTTTCTTTCTTACCTACATAGAAGAAACAAATATATTTATTTCTTAGTGCTCCAGCTTTGTCCTTGTTGCATTCCACTCATCAATTCCTTCTTTCCTTATAGTCTTCCCTTAATAACATCCTCTGAATTCTTTCTTGCAGCCATTCCCTTGCCCAGATTCTAAGTTTACTCCCAAGTCTCACTCATTTTGATTACCAAGTAGGCTTCAGCATGGTATCAACTCAAATGTCAACAGTAACCACTCATCCAGCTCTGCTGTTACCCAATCAATAAACATCAGGAGGTTTGGCTGGCAGATTTTGTTGGAAGTAAAGCCATGCTAATTTGGATTTTTTTCAAATATATATATATATATATATTTTCTTCTATTGTATTGTTTGCATATTTCAATTCCAGTCATTTTACAAGCCGCAATTCAGTTACACCATAGAGGAACTACAATCATACTTAGGCACATCTTGACTAATTTGGAATTTGAAGTTGTTTACCTTTAGTGTCATAATTATCTCTGTCAGGCACTAATATCAGACTAAATGGCCAGTGGTTGTTTGAAATGGCTCTACTACCTCCAGTGGGTAAGGCATGATGGAAGCTGCTTTCTAGTCACTTGGCACTTCCTCACTGGCTAGAAATCTATTAAAGATTTCTGTTTCCTTTTTTTTGTACTTGCTATGTATTTGTTTTCAATCACCACTTTTGCATCCTTAATCAAATTCTTTAAGTCTATTCCTCCATTCTTACATTCCAAGGAAAATATTCCCATAACACCAAAGTGGCAGACATAGCTGCCTTACTGGCAGGAATCTTCCTCTCTTCCCCGAAGACATGCACTACCTGTCCCCGCTCCCAGCATTATCAGTTGCCTGAGCATCTACTAGTTAGGGCTTTATCCCTCTACTCCATCAGGCTGGCTTTTGCTGCTTTCCTTCTATCACCTTTATTGGCCAGATACCGCCTGATCTGTTCCCTTTCTCTGCTCCTGATCCATCCCTTATAACCTGCACTCTTCAGCTTTACTCTTTTTGTCCAATCAACGTGTCAGAAAAGCTCCATTGTTTTTTATTCCATTTGCCGTTGTGTTAACAACTCATTTCTCTTAGTCTCTCAGTCTGTTCAGTGCTAACCACTACAGTCCTACATTCTGCACTATATCTTAAATTGCTCCTCCCATGCACATCCTTCGCAGGCAAAGCCTTTCCTCTCACTAGCTCTTCCATGCCTTCTTTAACCAGCTCATTATTCCCATTCCTTAGACATTTCTTGTTTGCTCTTAATTCCACCTTCCACATTACTTACACTGCTAGCTCCTATAGGGCACATCTTCTACACCCTCTTCTGGTGGCCACCTCTTCTCAGGTACCACCCTGATTGACTCTGATTACTACCTGGCCATAACCAGCCTTCTCCAAAGATCTACCTACTTTCTGATCTCCCAAACTATTCTGCAGAGCTCCTGTAACTTCCTTTACTGTCTCTCTACTCTCATATATGGGGCATGTTGCAGATCCCTCCATAAGTCCTTGAGCTGTACTGCCAGCCCAAAGCAATATCTCACCCATCTGTTTCTCTACCTTGAGATACTACCTCTGCTGCTTACATCTTGGGGTGGTAATCTACATGAATGGCAGTGAAAATGTTATTAAATGCAGATTTTAAAGAGGACAGGGGACTTTAATTTATTACCTCTCCTTTCCTCATCTGTCACTTGTAATTGGCTCATTGCAACCTTTTGTTTAAACAACCTTACAAGGAACTTGTTGTGCATTTTTGGTAAGATTAATTGTTGAATGTTTTCTGTTAGCTCTTATTGACCCTGTTTATTTGGCTTGTGCTAATGCGGGCTGCTTCTTGACTGACAAGTTTATATACTTATGGTAAAAACAGGTAGTAACTGGTATCTCAATGGTGTAATAGGAGCTAACTGGCCCAATTCAGAAGATTCACTTTTATTGTTTAGTTAGTTTAGTTTAACTCCCTCTTTCTCAACTTTTACTTACTTGATTTTTCATTTTATTGGAGCTTGCCTGTACCTAGTCATCCAAACTACTTAAATTTATTTTTTTGCTGTTGTTTACATTAATTAAAGAGATTCAGCTAAGAGTATATTTAGCTGAATGCAATATGACTAGGAGCAGATATTAGAACAACAGAAAGACTTTAAAATAATTTAATCAGTAACAAGACATTAAAAGGTTACAGTACAGTAGGGCAGGTGTGTGTGTGTGTGTGTGTGTGTGTGTGTGTGTGTGTGTGTGTGTGTGTGTGTGTGTGTGTATGTGTGTGTGTGTGTGTGTGTGTGTGTGTGTGTGTGTTTGTGCGTGTGCATGTGTGTATATATATATATATATATATATATATATATATATATATATATATATTATATATATATATATATATATATATATATATATATATATATATATATATATATATATATACACACACATACCTTGGCGCCTGGGTTCAACACTTCCAAAGGCTGCTTATTTGGGTTGGGAGGGTGGCCTAATGGTTAAGGTGTTTGCCTTGCAAGCACAAGGTACATAGTTTGAGTCTCACAAGGGAAAATTGGCTAGGCTTAAAATGCCTCACAAGGGCAGTTAGCTTAGTATTAAACTACGAACCTATAGATATATAATATATATGTACGTATATGATATTTAGTTTATTATTTTTATGAACTATACCAGGCGGTGTGTGTATAGATAAAGTGCAATATACACAATAGGTGACGGGGTCCACAGTGAACAAGTCTTGTTTACTCTAATAGGTGAATAAACCAAAATCACTGATTATTATAGAAATTTTTATTTGTGGGTGAGAGATGTAGTGGTAAGCCTCACATATGTAAGCAAATATACTGAACTGGTTAGCTTGGCGAGAAAAAAAAAAGAGTCAAGTAACCAAGTGCAAGACAGTCTGTAGTTTGCTTGCCCTACTTACCTGAGTTGGGTGTCACCATCCTTTAAAATTCATTAGTGGCTGGAAGGATCCATTTGCTGATAGTCTACCTCTCAACTTCTTAGCACAAGACATCTGAATAAAGTGGAAAATGCTGGAGTGACAAAAGCCCCCAGAGAGGGACAGATTTTAAATATTGCTAGTATAAACTTAAAAAGTTGCTAGGATAATAGATTTATGCTAGTGTGTATTTTATGAAAGATATGAAGTCTGAAACTCAAATTGTTGTCATTATTTAGTGACTTCAATCCTCACTGATTTGCCAGAAGAGCATACATTTTGTGAGGAACAGACCAAATTATGAGGCAAAAAATGGGCATTCTGTGAAAATTTGGACAGTTGAGAGGTATGTGATAGATAGTTTTCCTCTACAATCTTCTTCACCCTGCATTGTATAAAACCTCATCTTTCTTCAGGAGTTCTGTTTCTAGACTCATAGGATCTTAAGATCTGAACCTGATTTTATCAATTTGCAAGTGATTTTGTCCTGCAGCTACCCTCCTCCAGGGTTCTCTTCTTAACCATATTTGTACCAGCACAAAGATCTTAAGCTCTGAGAAGAGCATTTTCTGGCTACCTCAGGCTAGCTTTCTTCATCTTTCTGCTGCCCCCTGCTGCCAGCATTGCCTGCTTGCCCTTCTATCTGCTGCTTCAGACTTGCTTCCTAATCAGCTTCCACCCAACATGCTGAGATATAGTAATACCTATCTACTCCATACATACTGATATCCAGTTCATAGCTTGTTAGATGTTGTGAGATATACAGTAGTATCCAGGTCAGGTCAGGTATTTTGCAGATGGTGATTAAAAGTGTAGCCACTGTGCCACATTCCATGGACCTTTGGCTATATTACACAGAGTTGTGTGCTAACCTCTTCAGGTGAGTGGCTGGGTCTGTGGCCTGGGTAAACAAGACACAGTATGTTGATGTAAGACAGTGTCATTAAAATGCATTGCACTGAAGGCAAGCGCCACCTCCCTGTAAGTCTGAAATCCACAAGCACTGATAGAGACAATGATGCATCTTGCATAGTCACATTCTGCTGCCATTCAGCCAAATGTCCCTTTGTACAAATACAAGACAAGGAACTGGCATATACAAAACTGCACAGGTGTAGTGGATGTGTCACACACACATTGTAGATGCACGCATGTATCATATGCAGTTCACCTATGCAACATTTCTTAAAGAATACTATATTGTGCAATCATACCTCAAGCATTTCTAAGTGAAAGAATGTTATTTCTGGTAGGAAAACTTCAGTTTTGATAAAATATAACAATATAATATAATACAATACAATACAATAGAATATATGTTAGCTTGTATGGCCTGCAGTTAATACTATCCAGTTGTAGTGAACTCATCTGGTTGTGTTACCTATAGCTCTGCTGTGTTACCTATAGCTCTGCTGTGTTACCTATAGCTCTGCTGTGTACATTGTGATTCATTGGTGAGGTACTCACTTTTCAGGCAGAATACTTAGTAGACAGAATGACAGCTTACTACATACATACTATGTAGCAAGTTCTCCTTTTATCTCTGAAAATCTTGGTAACCATCATTCTCTGCACAGGAGGGACTTTAAGTAGCCAAGGAGAACACCCTAAGTTTCATGCCTCTCATTAGGGGAAAAGACAGCTGCCCCAAGATTTCAAGAATATATAATAATATATAATCTGTTCCTGACCATAATCTCCATGGGCAGTTATTTTTTTATTTTGAAGTTTGTTTTCATGTATTCCCATTGATAATACCAGACTTTATTTCCAGCTATCTCTGGTTTATTTGTTAACTCCATTTTCTAAACCAAATTTTTTGGTCATAGGTGACTACAAAGTGAGACACACAGATGTCCCACTCACCAGGCTGGACAAGGAGAAAGTTATGGTCAGCTGTCTGTCGGGTGCCACGGTCCACCAGATCACACATGAACTCAGGTCTCCACAAGAAGTACTGGTATGACTCCGTCATAGTTCATGTTAGTGTGAATGAATTAGGACATACCTCACTGGACTATATGAAGTGAGACATGACTGAGGTCTTTAAATATGTGTCTCCAGCAGGTATGTCCCTAGACTTGAGCTGTTTGATGATAACACAATATTAACACAAACATGATTGACTTCAACAATTGGCTTAGTTTCTGGTGTCATTCTAAGGAGATCAAGTACCTGTCAGCCTGGGATGATATGGTAGATAGACCACGCTGTTTTGCCAGAGATGGTCTTCATATGTCACCTCTGTGGTTTCAGTGACTGCCTAAGGCTCTTGCCTCCTCCATAGTGCCTTTTTAGGCAATGTCACAACAGCAAAATTCCCGAGGAAAAAAATGTCTTCAAAAAACAACCTCAAGGTCATGCTGCTAAATGCTAGGAGTCTAAACCTAAAACTGCACTCACTGGAAGCAGCCCTTACCTTAGAAGATGCTGACATCTGTACATTCACAGAGACTTGGTTTAAGGCTGCAGAAAGAACCCTGGCCATACCGGGTTATAATGCCTTCCATGCATTTAGACCACAAACTGAAAGTGCGAGATCTAAAGAAGGTGGAGTATAAATATTCATCAAAGATGAATACACCTATACATTGGTTAAACAAAACAATTCCCTTGAACTAATCCAGATCCAATTAACTGTAGGTAAGACCCCTCTCCAAGTTATTACCACTTATAGGACCCCTTCCTTGAACCAGGATAATCAATCTGCATACTTGGATCTACTTGAATCACTCAAGATACAACCAAACACCTTAGTTTTAGGTGACTTTAACTACCCATCCATAGACTGAGTAAATTATACATGTGCTAACACACTTGCCCAAAGGTTCTTGGACTTTATCATCTCCAGTGCCCTGGACCGGTTGGTTAACCCCCCCCCCCACAAGGGGTCCAAACATTCTGAGTCTGGTGGTCACTAACATGGGTGACCGTTGCACCACCCCATGTGTGTGTGTCCCTCCCTTGTGAGATATGATCATAAATCCGTCTCATTAGAAGTAACAATAACATCTGACCCCCATTAGCAGGAACTAGACTAAAAACGTCTTCAAAGCAGATTACAACCTAATACATGACAGCATTAATAGCGTCATAGCCTCTGCTCTCACTGATGGCATGGACACCTATACTGGAATTTACACCAATGCCTTTTATAAGCATCTATAGAAATGTATTGATTCAGCCATACCTGATAGGACCAAAACAAGATCTTCAAGAAAGAACAAGCCTGCCTGGTGGGCATCTGCCATTAACAGATCATACAATAAGAGAAAGAAATTGCTGTCTAAGAGCAGGAAGTAATGTTCTATGAATTGGAGCCATTCTCTCCTTGGCTTAAACAAGCAAATAAGATAACTTGAAAGGCATTCTAAAGCTAGCTATGATTCTAAATTAGCCCCTTTTTCTAAGATTAACAATAAGGCCTCCTTTAGCTATGTCAGAAACCTTAAAGGAAAAAACCCAGATCTGCACAGAGCTGGCTGTTAATGGCACCACATAAACTGAACACACAGAAATGGCCAACCTACTAGCTGACAGGTTCAGTGAAAACTTCTTCCCCCATCCCTACCACATATCTCCCAAAGCATCCCTACCACCTGCACTATACCTAGTATCTCCAATGAGCAGTTCACAAATGCTATCTTCAAAGTCAAAAACACAGCCTCTATGGGACCTGATAATATCCTAGGCTGCAGTTTAAATGGATTAAAATAGGGACTAGCTACACCATTGCGTACTCTTTTTAACCACAGTCTAAGCACTGGTTTTGTACCTGCTGAATGGAAAACAGAAAGTGTCATCCCATTACATAAATAAGGTACCTCCACTGACCCAGGGAACTATAGACCCTTAAGCCTGACTAGCCTAATTTATAAGGCTATGGAAAGAGTAATCATGGACCTTATCAACAAAGGTATAGGAAATCTCCAAATGCTCGACTCGACCCAGTTGGGCTTCATTAAAGGGAGATCCTGCCTTTTGAACTTGGTGGACTTCTTTGAGACAGTCACCAAAGGCCTGGATCAAGGAAAATCCATGCATGCAGCCTACCTGGACCTGGCCAAGGCCTTTGACACTATTCCCCACTCAGACCTCATTGATAAACTCAGCCAGCTGGAGATAAACCCATATATTGTCAGGTGGATTGCAAACTGGCACACCGATAGAATGCACACAGTCAAAGTAGGTGAATCTACCTCCACCAGCAGACCCATAACCAATGGTGTGCCACAAGGATCAGTGCAGGGGCCTCTATTCTTTGGAATCTACTTCTTGGATGTACAGGCTGACAAAATTTGCTGAAGATTGCAAACTGGGTGCAGTAATCGAGTTCCCAAATTATTTCAACGTCCTACAAGAGGGACTTGCACAGACAAACAATTTGTGCCAAAGTCAAGGGCTAAAACTCAATGCAAAAAAAATACATTATCATCCCCTTCAGGGCAACATCCTTGCAGATTACCACACTAATAATAACACCTTAAGCATGCAATCAGTGGTGAGAGATTTGGGCACACAGGTTGACAGCAACCTTTCCTTTGACCACCACGTCTCCGCACTGGTAAGAAAGGCTTTCTATATTGCCCATCACATAAGTAAGGGCATTGCATCCAGAACAAAAGAGATTATAACCACCCTGTATTTCTCACTCATCAGGCCAATAATAAAGTACAATGCTACCTTCAGTATGTACCTTACCAGGCACCTGCAGCAACTGGAAAGACCTTAAAAGTTTATTACAAAGAAAATTTAGTGTCTTCAGCAAATGTCATATGTTGACAGACTGAAATCACTGTCACTATACTCTGTCTTACATACTACTCAGACGTGACCTCTGCCTTGCATAAAAAGAAATCTCAGATCCTGGTCTAATGGCACTGCTGCACATTTGTAAATCAAATGGTATAAGATGCACTCGCTCTAGGGAAGTCAACCTGGTATGTGACATCAAAAGGACTTGCTGGAGAAACAGATATGTTGTACAGAGGTTACCTCTCCTCTGGAACAAACTGCCAATTCAGGTGATACAGAGCTCCTTGCCAACCCTATTTAAGCATAATTTGCATGATTGGATAGGAAAAAGCAAATTCACCCCTCAAGTTTCACCTGTTTCCCTCTTGGACAGGGGCAGTAGCTGTTGACTTAGTTCTGCTTAATACCTTGACTTCCTTGGGAACTGAGGTTGTACTTGGTTATGCTTGTAATGGCAATAGGGACATTAGCATAGTAACCTCCTATGATCCTATGATCTAGTATAAGAAGCTTCATTTGGAGGGGGGGACAGCAGTCAAGGAACACAACTGTCATCTTTGTGAGGTTAGAAGAATTGTTTTTGAACATGTTCTCCTAATGTCCTTCAATTGTTTCATGACAAGGACAGTGTAATACCCACTATACTGAGCTTAGGTGAGTAAGCATTTTCTCATACCTACAATGCTTTTGGACATGAGCCATATGACCCCATAAGCGTCTGCAGGCCGTACTCCTGCAAAGGGACTCAGCCAATATCTTGCCACTGAGACAGGTACTCCAGTATCAGGCACTAAATGTAATACATCCTTGTCTGCCTGCCTCTGTACCTGGGTGTGCTAATCAGCCACAGGTTATCAGGGCACAGGTAGAGCTCAAAAATCTGTACTGTGAACCAATTTTCTCAATGAGCACTAGAATTAGTGGATATTAATTACACTGCAAGAAATTCAGTGGCCATGACAACAGTACAGCTTATGTTACCAGATTCTGAGTAAGAACAAAAACGGTTACTTGTCTCTTTAATAAATACCAGTGTAGCAATCCAAAGAGCTTGAAAAGAAATGGGTGTAATTAACATGTACTAAATAAAAAAAAAATCTTGATTTTGGCCAAGTTTTTGAAGCTGTAGGATTTAATATGGAGAAAGGAAGCTGTGCTTACTGCAAGTTCTGAACTTCTGCAACATTTACAGCTTCTGTCTGAAAAAAAAAAAAGATTTTATCTTTTTGTTTATGAATTGATCAAAGGTGTGAAAAACAGTATTATCACATTACTTGCATTGTTATTAGCCCCTGGTTAAGTGAAAGGAACATATTCATTTGCTTGAAGCAATCTCGCATTTTTTGTCACAGATCAGTGGCACACCAACTTATTTAGAGATTCTTATTGGAAACAAAGAAGGTAAGGCTAATGTGAACAATTTATGGTCAGCTTGGAGGATACGTAGCAAAAGTATGATCTACCTCAAAGAAGCTGATACCAGATTACCTCCTGTCATGATCTCACAAAAGAATGATGACAATATAGGTCTTTTTAACAAATTTTCTCTACTTAAATTTTAAATTTAATCAGACAGCCTTTTTGATTTTAAAATATCCTACTTTGGTTTAGTAGAACATGTCTTGTTATATTTAGGAAATGTTTTTCTTTTTGCATTTTGCTGCATTAATATTCCCATATTAGATATAAATAGATATAAATTATATAGATACCATAACGTCACTCTACATTGCTCTTGTTTGGCTGTCCCTGTAATCGTTAATACTGTGCTGTCTTTCCTGATAGATAAGATGCAATATCGTGTTACCTTGGAAGCATCATGTTGTCTGTTCTGCAGGATATAAAATGCGAAGAATGTGTTAAAGTCATGGTGTACAATCGACTAATGGCTTACTGTAACATGGAAGCAGAGTAGTTTCTGTAAAGAAAATCAGCCAGCTGTGTTGAATAACAGTATCAGTCTGTCAGATTACGGAGTGGTGTCATAGAAACCTCTAACATTTGCAGACGAAGTGACCATATTATGCATACAAAACATGTTGCATTTCAGGCTTCATTGCATCTATAATTGCTGGCAGGGGGATATTAGAAATAAAACATGTCACAAGCTGAGGGTGCCTGTTTACAGCACGTAAGTTGGATTGAATAACAATGCAAAATGTACCATGTGGAAAGAATTTCGATGTTAATGTAAACATGTGACTATAACATATGTCTTCAAGCCTTTTGTTCAAACAAACAGAAAAAAAATAACAAGATAAAGAAATATAGCTTGATCTTATTAATGTTGCATGCTTTGATCCACATTTCCTGGGCTTAAATAATCAACCCTTCACTGTATGTATTTTTCCGACATTGCTTTATTATTAAATATTACTTTGATGATCTATAATATTCACAGAAGCTTGAATATTTTAAATATTATTGCTTCTGATCCAGAGAGGAAGATTCAAGACTGCTTAATGAAACTGCATTCATTTTCATTTATTTAGATGGACTGTAATGCCTGCAGGAGATATGATGACTGTGTCAGACCCTTGAGGCTAAATATGGCAAAGCTGAACATTGCAGTTCCTAGATTTTTATTACTTTTGCTAGGAAAGCATACAAATAATAACTATCAGTGCAGCTTAGTGGCAGAATTTGACTTAAAATTTACAAGAACAGCTCAAATCTTGACAGAAATGTCATGAGCATGCATTGATTCAGAAGATATTTTGGATAGGTAAAGTCACTCGTAATGTAATAACATTAGCAAAATGTATTATCAACAGAAATCTGACAGGTGAAAACAATGATAAAGTCTATTTACCTGCCAAGCACATTTTCACTATCTTTGTAGTGAAGCATATACAGATCTAAACATAAAGCAAAAAGCTTTTGAAAGCAATATTATAGTTCACTAAAATACGTCAGCTACACATTGTTTAGTTTTTTGTTTATGTTTAGTCAGGTAAGAGTTTTGAAGCATAAAACAGGTTTAATCACATTCTAGTAATCATTCAAGGTTTCTTGTAATGTCAGCCCCCGCTCCCAGAATGCAGTCCGTTAGTATTAAATGCAAAATTATATGTAAATGTAATTTAACCCCTGAAATGCATTGTTAGGGACATATCAAGAGTAAAACGAACTGTCCAGAATATTTGTATGTACAATAACAAAAAAAAAAAAAAATCTAAATACAGAGTATGGGCCTGTAATACGTCTGAAGGTGGACTAGGACAGAAGCTGCTGGGGAGGAAAATATCCTTGGCATTGTGCTCAAAACACATAGGATATGTAGGAATAATCTGTCTAACCCCACCAACCACACCTCACACACACATACTGATATTATTTCATAATTAGATGTTGAAAAGTAATACAGCACATATTAATTAACCTTTATATGAGGAGTTAGAACAGAGTGTTACCCTTAAAGTAATTCTCCCGATTCTCTTCTAACACAATAGAAGCACACAGGGGCAACATTACATTCTAAATTCACCACACCTGACTGAGGTAATGCTTGATAATGGACGTATGGATATTTGTCATATGCTGAGTTGAAGTGAAAAGTCAGCATATACATTTTGATTCTGAGTACATTAGGTGTACAAAATCAAAATATGCATAGGTGGCTATTAATGCCATCATTACTATGACTTTGAAGAGCTCTAAATATATAATTCTGGATCAAAATGTTTTTAAATCTGTATAATCACTTATGCTATTTCTTATCATTTTCACACTTTAACAATCTATGTTCAGGCTAGAATGCCAAGCCAGACTATTTATAATTATTGTATGATAAAGATATCGACTGTAACTGTGTTTTTAAAGAAAATAGATCCTGTAATGACAGAGGTATAAAACTGATGACAATGAGCAAATAAAATGTGTGGGACTGCATCCATTTCTTTTTCTTTTCATTCTTTTTTATGCCCTCTCCTCTGACCCTACATGACCTCAGTCCCTTCCTTTATGGTATACTTGCTTGCTCATCCCTGGATTCCTCAGTTGCTCTTATTGGGTATATCAGACATGATCCGTAATTGGTTGCCCCCCCCCAAAAAAAATTCTCAGGGGGTCATCCTCAATGGCAATTCTCTTCTAGGCCTAGGGAGTAGGGAATCCAATAAGGAATAGCATATGTGGAGCCAAGAATTCATAATTCTCACAGTGAGTGGTCATTAGACCTGTCTGTTGAAACAGGAAGTGCAATGACATCAGGAAGTGTCCATTGCCCCTGTAGCATTAATCTGAGATATTCTGCAAGGCTGCTGGTCTCCACTAGCGTTCAGACAGTCATTGGGTTTCTCACACCCTTCCACTGGATTAGAATGCTAGTCATTGTCTGTTTCATCCTATCTCTCTGGCCAGCTCTACTAGCACTTGTGTAAGTCCATTCCCAAACTTAGGATGCCAGTAGTACAGTCTGATGGCCTGCTTTACTGCCATTAGGCTGGCTGAGAATGAATCCATTTCCATGGATGTCACTTTTGTGGTGATTAAACATTTCCACTCTCTCACACAAGACTATAGCAGTGAATGATAGCTGACTGTAAATGCTTTGTTGATGTACCTTTGCAAATACATTTTTAACATTGTCTTGAAGTTGGAGGAGTACTTGTGAGCTGCAAAATGGAATCATGGGAACAATTAGAATAAGACATTGTCTTCCAATTACAGAGGAAGCACATTCTACAGCCTCCCTGGGAAAAGCTAAGCCAGAATACAAGAACAGGAGAATTAATTTCTTGGTCAAGCTTTTTAATTCAGAAGGAACTTTGTTTATTTCTTACTGGCCATGGAACAATGGTCAGAGAGGCATCACAGAAATTGTCCAGTACTGACAGAATGTGCTTTATTTTATTTATTTATTTTACCTTGAAAATGCATTCAGCAATGTCCTTCACAATATCTTGTGACAGATGATATAACCATTTGTGGGTTAAAGCCATTACTGAGTGCCACACAGTCCATGTATATGTGGTACTAGCATTGTGTCTCCATTCTCAGTATTAAATGCATTTAAGGTGAGTGTTGAACTATGCCATGCATATGTCTTGTCTTCACTTCTGTTTTTAATCTTCACCAAAACAATGGAAAGTGACAACCAAGCTCTAAAGAGTATACAGTTTGGGAATGTAAGGATTTAATCTTTGTTCTTAACAGATACAGTTCCCTCTTAATCTTAAGTAATTTGATGCCCAATATGCACAGGAGTGAGTGGTTTATTGTTGTGTGGAAGTGTCTGGAGGGAAATCCTCACCTCCAATCAGAAGTCATTGTTCCCACCAAGAAAAGAGTTGTTTGCTTTTTGTAGACAAGAGAAGAGCAGCTACAGCATATAGAGTAAAGTATCATGACATTATGCACACGTGTAAAGGTATGAGAAAACATAAGATCAGACAGTGCTTGTGGGTATTGTACAGCTCTCTGGTAGTAAACAACGGACTGAGTCATAGGATGAAGCTATCTTCTTGTCAGTCTTCCCATTCTCTGCTGTCTCCATGTGTAGTGGTCAAAAGAATGAGTTTTGGAGTACAAGAAGCTGATGTGAGGCTCCTTCAGATTTAATTTTGGCTCATACTCCATAAAAGAGTAAGGAACTTAGCAACTAAGAGGATCACACAGTAGAAACACTGCACCTTCTAGTATGGTTAAAATTAGTTTGGGCATCTAGTAAGAATGCCACCCACCCCCTTCCTCAGTCCCTTCTATGGGAGGTGTACCAGCACAACTCACTAGAAGGAATTTCTGCAGCAGAGCTACCATATGCAGGTGGAATTGTGCATTTCAGTGGAAAAGTGGAAAATTGTGGGGGTTCTGTAGTATAAACTGGAGACTGTACCTGGTGATATGGATCACTTGGTTCCCTATTAAGTAAGCGAACACTGTTTAATCAACAACTAAATGTTGAAACGGCAAAATCCCGAAGATACAGAAGAGCGATTTTTTTTTTCCCAGGGGAAAAAAATCACAGGGCCATTTTAGGGACTTTTCCATTTCCTCCACTGTGGTGCAAACTTGGAGTTGGTATATTTAAGTAGGGGGTGTGTGGGGTGCACAGCCCCCTACATCGGGGGGTGTGGGAGCAAAGCCCCCCACTTTATTATGTGTTTGTTTTTTTTCAGACCAGTGATTTTTCTCCCTGGGAAAAAAATCGCTGTTCCATTTGTTCAGAATTTTATGTTTTCATTTTTTTGGGGGGGGGGGTGGGTCGATTATACAGCAGTCAAAATTTTAAGCATTCGCTGTTATAATATAGACTCAGGTCATATTTGCTCGTTTACTACAACTGCATCCCTCATCTGGAAAAGTTTAAAAAAATGGATGGATGGAAATAGTTTGCCATTTGATTTTGCACTAGGAAAAATACTTTTGGAACAGGGGGTTCGGTCTTTTTAACTTCCAGAGATATGCAAAGATGGCAGACTTGTTAAATCTTATTCAATTGAAGCAATTAGACATTTGATGTCAGATTTTATACTGTTATTGTACTTTTTGATGTTTATTTTATTATATTTAAAGCATATAATCTTTGGATTTACAGGTTATTTATATGATTTATGATGTTTTTATTGTTTGTTTGTTTTACATTTTACTTTGGTCTTAACTAAGTATTTCTCTTTAAGTAAGGGAATTTTCATGTTCAATGAGATTAGTGGAATGTGATTTTGGAGGGGTATTTAAATGTTGGGTTGTATGATTGAATTTATTTTGATGAAGTTTTTTATTATAAGAAAAAAACGCTTAATAAATAAAGTGGCTTTTATTCAGTTCATTCAGTTGTCTGTCTTAAACGGTCCACCATGAAGGGATTTCTGTGATAGTAGTTCATTTAAGTCCTGCCTTCTTTTAAACCTCATTCCTCCCCGTATCTATTTTCCCCACAATCCCCATGTTTTCCTGTGTAGTTTGCTCCTACCCTTTTCTAAAGATCTCAGTTCCAGTTCTTTTATCTCTGTTACTATATTCACTGCTTCTAATATAGCTGGTTTAGATTTTACTTTCCATTTTCTAGTAATTGCTTTTATGGCAGCCACCATAATTAGACACAGCAAGAACTTAGCATGTCTAGGCAATTCTAATTCTGTATCATAGCTCAGAAAAATCATCTCCCTCATCACACCAATCCACTCACCTAGCATCTGTGACAGTGCATCCTGCAAGGGATCCTTAGAGTCTGCCAACCCACCACACTCCCAGAAAATATGTTCTGAAGTACCTTTTTCTTCACCATCACATCTTCAACATTTGCAGTCCACCCAAGGAAAAATTCTCTGGAGTCTACTTGGGGTATAAAAATAGCTTTGTAAACATTTCCAAGCAAAAATCCTAACTCTTCTAGATTTTGTGACATATTTGGGAGACATAAATATATCCCCCCAATGTTTGTTTGTGGATTGGTTATCCAATCTCTCTTCCCAATCATTTCTAACCTCATCTTATTGATTCTTATAGTTATCATGCCATATTTTTTAGGCTCTATTAATTGTTCCTTTTTTAATGGCAGCGTCTGTTTGAGATGCTATTAAAAACTCTACCAGTGCTGGTCTTTCACTTACGAGCCCCCTATTTCTTGCTCTTTGATTATATTCTGATGTCAATCCTTGATAGGGAAGGCAATCAAACTGGCTTGAATTACCCTTCCAGCTTCTTCTCTCTAAGCTACAGATCATCCATTCTATCCTATACCAGCCTTCCTACTGCCCAGCACTATCCCCTCTCATCTCCCATTATTCTCCCTCCAGACCTCTCCGAAGCTCTAATCAAGACCTATTACAAATCTACAAACCCAGGTCAAAATTTGGACGCAACATGTACAGCTATCACCCTACGATTGCCTGGAATAGGCTCCTACTAGAAATCAGGACCCTTACATATCCTAAACAATTTAAGACAGCCACCAAAGAGCACTTTAAAGTCACTGGTCCTGCCACTGCACTATCCCTCCTTAAACATCCCCTACTTCCCATACCTTAATCTACTTTCTGCCCTTAACTCACTCTTCTCACTAGCTCTCTCTAATCTTCCTTGAATACTCTTTCTACTGTCTTCTAAAATCTATAAACAAATCGCCTAAGAGAAACATTCTATTGTAATTGTCTTGCCTTCATGCAACTACATTATGATAAAACTGGGTTTTTGTAACCACTTACCGCCAAAACTATATTCATCTTAATGACATATTTATTTTTATACATCTTTAAATAGTTTTGCTATACTCCTGATTATTGACACTGTATAACACTGTATTGCTACTTAATGCATTGTAATAATCCTGTAACATTGCTGTTTAATGCTAATTTATATAAAAAAAAATGTATAATATGTTGGAGCTTTTCTTCACGGGCCTCCACTGAAAAAAGGCTCTTCAGCTCAGTCTCTCCTTGTTTCTTGAGCTTCCCCCATTTCAACATCATCCCTTTCCACTTTGAATTACAGTTTTCTGCTTGTGCTATGTATAGGAGCCTTAACCATGTAGCTCTGAAATACCCCTTCAAATTGGGTAATCACAATCTGACCTGTTCTACTGGAAGAATCAGCTTATCCCACTTGACTCTTGCCATCTTCCCCTCCCAGATAAAGTCTTTCAATTCTTTACTAATTGACATAATTGTTAGTATGTACTTATTACATGATATTGCCTTTCCTGCAAACAATCATCCTGACGTTTCCTTTTAACAGTACCAGCCATGGGTGCCATCAGTGTGTATCATCCAGCTATACAAGATTTTATGTCCTTGAAGAGCAGGTTTGTCACATCCATATCATTAGGTATGAGTTCACTGTTCTGCAATACCTCAGTCATGAATAATGTTGTAAGGTCATGTGCAAATTGTCCACATCACAGAGAGGCTGCACCTAAAATAGTCACTGACCATAAAAGACAATTTAGGTTTTTGTCCAGAATCTGATAGATCTGCTGCCCTCCTCAAATAAAAAAGCCCTATGTACAAAAATTGTTATACAATGTCTTTTGTTATATTTATTTATTTACTTATCTGAAAGCGTCCTTCCATATCAACTAAAGTGGAAGCCTTCATGGCCCAGTCAAGACCCTGTCCACAGGTGCAAGGTAAAATAAGGCATGATTAGGAGAAGTACTGCACTGAAGATAAGTACTGAAGGAAAACACTTTAGTATGAAAAAAGCGCATTTTGAAAGAAAGCATATTTGCTTTTTTGATCAGTGACAATTGAAGCTGCAGGTTCTATATGTTGTGGGCATTTTAACCATTACCTTTCACACTTAACTTCATACAAATGCATGCTGGTTATGCAAATCCAGATTAATGACTGAATAAATAAGTAGACTACAAGACGGTATGGTAATTTCATCTGCAGATATCCATTCACACCAATTCAGCAATTATAACATCTTCCTTGACTGCATATACCTCAGACAAAAATATAAAAATAATGACTATGCAATAAATGTGTTAAAAAAACAACAGTCATAGTAAAGTATCTCACTTTTCTTCACAAAAAATGTCATTAGTCCTGCAAAGCCCAGATAATAACCGAATGACAACAGTTATTCATTTTCATCTACAAGACAGCCTCCATGCCTGGCAATTATAGATGCTTTGTTTTTTATATAGAAGTCAGATGTCAAGCAATAATAAAATAATACAAATGAAAATAATTGCCACATAATATATTTTATTTCCATTGGGAAAAAAACATAAATCTCTTCATCAGCCAAGCCCGCTGCAAGGGACTCTAACTCATTCGCCCTGCAAAGCTGTCTGCAAGGATTATTAAAAGATATCTCATGCTACTATGATTGTTATTCTTTTTGAGCACTGTAAAAATTAATTTACTGATTTCACATCTTAAAATACTGGAACATACCATTTAAGAGTGGCAGGTTTTGTGAAAAAATGGATTCAAATGGGGTTATTGAGTATGTAGACGTACTATATGCAATTTGTTTTGAGACTGACAGAAACATATACTTTACAGAGGCTAGAATATCTACAAATAAAACACCAGTACCTGCAGTATATTTCTGCATAAACAGTTTGCACATTTCAGACCAAATGTTATAGATTTAAGGGGGAGGAGCTAATTGTACATTTAAAGATTTCTTTGTTTTGTTAAATGCACTAACCTCCCCTATAAAGTACTACAGCTCTGATGGCTTTCAACTGGAGTTCTGTAGGCCATTTATCTTATAGGTTCATAGGTTGGTACTAGGCTATCAGCCCTAGGACCTATACAAGCCTATCCATAACAATTCCCTGGATATTTCTTCCCACAGTACTTACTTCCCTGGACCCATGTCTAGCAGGACGACCGACGTGATCCCCAGGGTGAATTTCCTATCTCCCATCCAATCATCAAGGTTCCTTTTGAAGAGGGCCAAGGAGGCGCTCTGCTTGACATGTATGGGCGGTCTATTCCAGAGTATAGGAGTCTCTGGGTCAGGAACCTATCCCTCCAGCATGTTTTGTTCATTGTGATGACAAGGTTTAGATCACTGGAGTATGTGAATCTTAGGGAATGGGATTTCTTTAAGTGGAGCATGTCCAACAGCTCAGGGTTTGGCATGGCCTTGTATGTTAAGCAGAGATCGCCTCTGAGTAGATGATATGCCACAGAGTATAGCTGGAGTTTTTTTAGATGGTCAGCATAGGGCATCTGCTTTAGGCCTGTGATTCTTTTAGTGAGGTATTTCTGTGGCCTTTCCAGCTGTTGCAGATGTCTTGTGAGGTACATATCAAACGGGGTGTTGTACTCTATAATGGGTCTAATGAGGGATGAGTACAGTGGGACAATGACCTCCTTTTTTCTGGATGAAAAGCCCTTAGTGAAGAGGTGTGCCACATAGAAGGATTTCCTGACTGTTGTAGCGATGTGGCTATTGAAGGTGAGACCACTGTCCACCTGTGTCCCTAAGTCTCTCATCACACTCTCAGTGTTTAGTGTACTGCCACCTATGTGGTAATTCATGGGTACATGTTTTTTCCCAAAGGGGATAACTATACATTTCTTGGCATTAAGCTTGAGCTCATGGCTCTGGCACCAAGCATCTGTTTCTGTAAGGCCCTTTTGTAGAATATCCACATCATTTGGGGATTCAGTAATGGCTCCCAGTTTGCAGTCATCTGTGAACTTTGTTAGCCAGAGTCCCTTAGTGTTGGCCTGTACTTCAGAGAAGTAGATGCCAAACAAGAGCGGTCCCAGGACTGAACCCTGAGGTACTACACTTGTCACTTGTCTGGAGCTGGATTTGGAGTCAGCTACTTTTACAGCCTGGGTTCTGTCAGTAAGCCAGTTGGCAACCCATCGAGTGAAGTAGGGATTTATGCCCAGCTTAGTAAGTTTATCTATGATTCCAGAGTGGGGGATGGTGTTGAAGGCCTTGGTGAGGTCCAGATAGGCTGTGTGGACCGCCTTACCCTTGTCCAGAACTCTGGAGACTGATTCAAAGAAGTCAATCAGGTTTAGGAGACAAGATTGGCCCTTCACAAACCCAATTTGGGTGGGGTCCAGTGTTTGAAGGTTGCCAGTGTCTTTGTTTATAAGTTCTATGATAATGCGCTTCATGCCTTTGCAGACCAGGCTCGTCAGACTGATGGGAAGGTAGTTCCCAGGATCCAAGGTGGATCCCCCCTTGTGGAGTAGGATAACTGTAGCTGTGCACCACTCAGTGGGCACAAAGCCTGAGGTGAGGCTATGATTAAATATGACACTTAGATGAGGTGCCAGTTCATTTTGTAGTTCATGTAGTACACAGCCCAGGATGTCATCTGGTCCCATGGATGCTGTATTCTTAGCTTTGGAGAGTACAGTTTCTACCTGTGTGGCTATGATTACCGGAATTTCGCAATCTTTTGGTATTGAGATGGGCCCTTTAGGGGGTGGGGGGGTGAAGTTGGCACTAAATTGATCTGCCAGGATATTGGCAATATCCTTGGAATCAATGTATTTAATGCCATTCTGTTGTAGCTCAGAGCAGAACTGAGCATTGCCATTTAGATTCTTGACATAAATACAGAATGCCTTGTGGTTGTCCTTGGAATCTTTTGCAATTTTATTTTCGTAATTAGCTTTGGAGGATTTTATGAGGGATCTGAGCTTCTTACTGAGGCTGGTAAGGGAGTTTTTTGCATCCTGGGATTTTCTTCTTTTTTGCAACAGTTTCTACCTTCTGTTGTATAGTTTGTTCAGGGTAGGGGACCACTAGATCTAGCAAATTTAATTATTTATTTTTAAAGTAAAGAGACATGACATTTCATAAAACAATGAAATACATAGAAAAATGGCCAACTGTGCCCCTGTTTAAGGCAGCCACAGCTGCAGCACTCTATTCTTGTACTATTCATGAACTTCTTGGAGCTGTGAGCCCAAGATAGCTGCCTGAATCACCCCTATTATAATGTTCTACTGTTATTCATGCACAAACGTAGGATGACTGCAGCCACACTACTTGCTATAATAGATGATATAGTTGTGGGCTGCTTTTCCTGGGGAAGAATAATCACACTGATTGTGGAGAACAATGACTGCATCGTTTTTTTGGTCTAATGAATAAGGGGAACCAGATGTGGAAGTTCTCCTGTGTCACGGAGATCTTACCATTTATAATAATAATGCCTCTAAGTCAAATCTGTAGCTGGAAAATATGGAATGAAAGCATCAAACCAGCAAGCAGTATCCACAAGAGGGAGAAGTCCTAACATGACATCATTTTAAGGATGCACCTTGGACAGTTTTGTAGACATTTCCCTTTCCCATTAAAATGCTGACTTCATTTCAGATAAGGTCTCTAACATAAGACCAGATCTTAACAGTGATTATGTTGTCTTTAAGAAGCTTTATTAGGCACCCCTAAGTGCTGCTTAAATCAGATCTCTTGCTAGAGAAGCACTTAACAAGTCTATCTTTTTCTTAGATTTGGAGCATAATTACAGAGCTCCATGCACTGTAATATGATTCATAGTAGATGTCTGTGTTACACTTGCCATGAAGGCTTGTCAGATATGATATTCTATTCCACTGTTTAAAGCAGAAATGCAGTAAAAGCTACTAAACCAAAAATTCTTGTATCAGCTCCTGCTAATATAATTATTAATTGAAGTGAGTTCCATGCAAAACTATATAATTTTTCAAACATTTTTTTCAAATCAAACTGCTTTCTAGGATGCAATACCACTGCTGTTATAAATACAGCCATCACTGGTTCTGAATGGGTGCAGTTATAATCTTTTGTTTTGCTACAGTTGTGCTTTAACAATGTAAATTGTGAATAATTTAATTATGATCAGACCAAATTCCTTGTCATCATTCCTTTAAAGTGTATTGCAAAATTCAAAAGTAATAGTGGCGTGACAACAGCCTGGATAACAAAAAATGATTTTCCTAATACATTTCTTACTAATAAGGATCTTTGACTTTCAAAAAATATATTTTCATGTAATCTAACTTGTATCCTTGTATAAATTAATAGCATGACATGATTAAAATGGATGATGTAGGCAGTGACCTAACAAAAACATATTCCCATTAACTGATTCTCTCTATTGATCACTAGTTTATTTTTATCAACTAGGTAAATCATGAATGTTTAAGCAAGAAGTATATTTTTCTTTTTTTTTCTTTAACATGACCATTATGATTCTGATAGGAAGGGATGAACAAGTATTTAAATGTTTTGTGATCTAAGTAATATGCTGCAAGCGGAACCGTAGGATATTAGGTTGGGTAAAATATGCCACCGAAGAGCATAAATCCATACATACTCTTTTTCACTGCTGTGTGCAGGGCCAACACGATATTCCATTATAATTTGTTAGTATGAGACAGTAGACATAGCGTGCTGAAGAATAAAGAACAGTAATGATGAAATTGTGACTGCCTTACATCCAAGGTAAAGGAAATGGCTAGCTACTGAAGTATATTGTATGCTGGAGAAAAGAACATTTATTAAACAAACTGAATGTGGCAGGCATCTTCCTGTTTCATAAAATGTGTATCGGCCAAGGTTTTTTTGTAAATTCATTTTCTTCAGTCACATACATGGCTGCATTCTAAAACTGGAAGTCTGGGCTTATTTAAAAAATGGCTTTGAGCAGGATGAACAATGTCCTTCTTTTTCTAATGTGTAAGTCATTGTCAGCATTTATGATTAACTAAATGATCTAAGTTACACATTTAATCAGTGCTTGGAAAAGGAACCAATACATGCGATAATTGGTTTTGAATTCCAGATCGGCTTCCTCCTACTATTTGACTTGGAGCAAAATACATAAATAATGAAAGTAATATTTGAAGACAATTTTGGAAACTGTTAAGGTGTGATGTAGCAGATACTTCACCTGCATTTCATATACTATCTATATCTTGCATTACATTTTCTTTTCCCTGATCCTAGAATATGATATTTAACTTTTATACCTTAACAGTCTGCATAAGTTCATTTCATACTGTGGTAAAACCTATAACATAAGGAAGTTACTCAGATTTAATAAACATATACAGCAACAGGAACTAATGAGCATTAATAAAAGTTGAGTTACAGGTATTCTCATACCTGTAGCTCTACTCAACACCTTTCTCTACACATACTTCCCTTCTTCCCTTTTTATACAAACACTCCACTCTTCCCCAGTTCTCTTTCCTTAGCCCCCCCTTCCTTACACATGTTCTCATCTTGACTAACTCCAGTCCTCCATCCTTAGCCTTTCCCCGTCTAAGCTTCAGCCTTCATCTAGACTAACTTACTTCACTACAGATACCTGCTCCCAATTCCACTCCTCTCAACTACTTCTTTCCTTACACGTAGCACCTCATTGCCAACAAATAGCTCCCTTTTGTACTACAACTACAAATAATCTACCTACTTGTCTACACCACGTTTCTCCCTTGTGAAATCTTACATTTCACTCTTTTACACTTTCTTTTCAACTTAGCAATGTTAGCTTTGGCTATGACCTTTCCTCTCACTCTCTCTCTCTCATTACAATTTCTTTATCTGGGTCTTAACCTTGACAACTATATAGTCTATGTCTACTCCTAAACTTGCTAACTCCATTATAGTTAACTATTGTCTCTCACTATAAATACACTATCTGTCTTATCCTATAGAACCTTCTCAGTAAAACACTTCTACAACACAGTCATCAAGTTTGTATGATAACTACATGGTAGATTTATTTATAAGCCTCTCATATAGAAATGTTGGTTTACAGCTTATTAGTTTCCCCCATATACCTGCTCTCTGTTAATCATACTGTGAGAACTTCTGATATTCTTTGTAAAATACCAATTTATTAGTGATGCTCATAATATTTCTCTTATATTAATATTAATGTATGTATACACCTTAACTCATTTATCTGTAACAGCAGGTGTTTACCTTCTGAGATATGCCAACTCATCTCTACCACATGGGCATAGGCCATTTGATGGACACCTGCTGTGGGGCTATATCACCCAAAGTCTACATCATAACCAGTAGCTGATGGCTCACTACCACCATAGTGACCAGTTTCAATGTCCTGTATACTGAAGGAAATGTCTTGAGCAGAAGAACCATCTACAGCAAGGTGGGACAAAGTAAACCAAGTGCAGTGTGCTGTGTTTAAATGACCATGGTATCTCCCTCAAACCACAACAAACCCTGTGCAGGGTCAGTAAAAGAGCCCTGGAAGAAAGCAGGAAGTGAAAGAACAGCAATGACAGACACAGATATATGATCACACATCACACATACTTGCATAATATGCAGAAAAAACAACCTTCACTGTCACTTGAAAACTAATACTTTACAGCATTATAGTGCTATACATATGTGGTGGTCATCTCAATGACCTCACTTCATGTGAAGGTCCTGTAATTTAGTGCACTTGAGAAATAAGGCACATCAAATCTATGACGGCTGAAGTGAGATATAGAGATATTTACCTGATTTATGAGCATTTCTTAATGCTGCAGATATCCTAGGGGTTGTGTATCTCTAGTAAACATGAAGTGACGGTTATGCTAATCTGTACTACCACAGTTGCTTAGGTGCATTAAGTGAAAAAGGTGTAAAAATGCTATATGTTTAAATCTAAGGATGCAATTCTTACTGTCACCACCTGGGATCCAATGTCTTCTGCAGTGATGGTGGTGTGATACAAAAAACTTTTGCATCACAGATGGTACTACTGCAGATGGTCCACCTTCAGTGGTATTATGCTGAAGTTGGCACTTACAGACTTGGAATGCAGCATATACAATCATATCAGTGCAGCTCTGATGACAGGTCTTTGGCATCTTTTCATACCCATCAGCCTCATTCAATCTGCAGGCTATGTCCTCCCAGGTATGATTCCTCCACACTGTTTTGCCATGTCTGCTTAGAGGTTGCTGCCATGCTCTCTGTCACTGAAGTTTCCTTGCCATGCACATAGGCCACTCATCCACAGAAAGGATGGGTATATGTGCAAAGACTGGCACTGCTACATTTTTTTACACGTGAGCAATGCATACTTGTAGGGGACAATAACATATGCATGCATAAGACATGCAACCATACATAATTGAATTCCAACATGGTTTGCTGAATGTATACATGTCAGAATGAAAGGGTACTTCCACAGTCTATGTCTGTAAAAAGCACTAGAAAGAAAAGGGGAAAGGATCAGTAACCAACATGTGAACATGAACCTACAGCTAAATAAACAGTATTGAATACCACTTACACAATTAGAGGCTATGGAAATCAAACTCTGAACTGAAAGGCACAGTTTTATAGTAGCTCTTAGCAGCAGCAGACATCTGTATCAATACTGCAATATAGATGCATTCTATTCCCTGTCAAATAAACACAGACCTTCTGTGATACTCATGTGAGAACCAGTCTCACATATGTGCATTCATATTACAGACCAATGTAAAATTCAAGGCAGCACACCATGTGTGTATATATATATACTACACAAAAATTAATGGGCAGAAATGCAAGGCTAATTGCAAATGTACTCAACTGACAAAATATGCACACCCATGTGTCTGCTCTTGTCATACCATGAGATGTCAGTCATATAATTGTAGACAATTTATGCCTGACTGCATGGAAAAATGCAAGTAAGTGCAACACACTAAAAAGCTGTAAAAAGCCACACTATTATACTCCGTTAAGTCTTAGAAATGCAGCACAAATACTGCACACCCTAGGCATAGAAAATACATGCTTACAAATGCCTTTTGTGTTCCACAGAGGTATTTCAAGACCAATGCATGCTGCATAACTTTCACTTAGGGAAATGTATAAATAGACAGTACAGTCAAATTTATTGATACCTACAAGTGGATATAAATGGAATCCGCTACATTCTGTGCCACTTTCATAAATCTGCATAATTAATAGTTGAATAAAAATAGAACAGAACAGATTAAAACTAACAGTTAATACCTGATTTAATATATTTTATTTATTTTCTTCCAAAAAAGATGGACAGTATTTATCAATATATTTTGCATGCTTATAAGTGCCTTAATAACCAGACACCCCTCCCAATATCAACAGAAAGAAGGCAACTATAAAGAATTCAGCCTCTTTCTTTCTTCCTTCTGTCTTCCTAATTACCAACAATAACAACCTTATAAAGTCATAAACTGTGTAAACCTAGACCATCTAGTATTCTAGATTAATTTGTTTAGTAGCCATGCAAGCCAGAGTTCAACAACTGATGTTTTTTTATAGGAAATTGAAAGTAGCAATATAATGTGTGGATCTAGTAATCAGCTTCTCCACATCCATGACAGCACTTTGCTTCTCCTTATTTCAGCTATCTTGAAATTACTCCTCCATAGTATGTTTACCTATATCCTTACTTGCATCTGTACTCATGGAATTAGCTATACATGTACCTGTATACAATGCATGTGCATACTAAGCATATGTGCATCTCTGTATTTAATTGTATCAGTGTACTATGTGCCCAGCTTCATGGCACAGAGGGATGGATCCTTCACTGTAACCCAAATCACCGGGATTGAACAATGACCCAAGTTCAGCTATAGCCTGATGTGGTAAGTCAGAACTGGAGGGACAGAACCTGCTCACCTCTCTCGGGGGTGGAGGGGTGGATGGGGTGGATGTGCACACTCAGGGTCACATGCACACAGCATGATTTTCATGGTTAAGCCTGCAGAAATAGCTCGTGGTGCTTTCAACATAGCTGGTTAAGGATATCCTGCTGGATTATGCTCCTTACATAAGCTAGAGGCACCCTATCATGGAAACAAATTGCACTGCTAAGAAGAATGCAGACTAAAGTACCCTCCCCTGCATATTCTTCTACACATATGATGGTCTGCCTCTGAGATTTATTTGTGCTTCACTCCTGAGTATGTCATCCTTTGGATTAAATGTTAAACCACTGTCCCATCTGCCTGAGTTGTTATTAGCTGAGCAGGATGTAAGAGATCGAGTGGCACCTATTGAAAAGATAAGGGGAAAGTCTCTGGCCAAATTTTCCTTACTAGTGTAAATATCACCGTGGGTATCCCCTGAAAATAGGCTACTAGCCCTAGTGGGACTAACCCAGTCAACAAGTGACAATAAAATAAAATGAATATTTGTTAAAAGGGGAGGGCACTGATTTATAGTTACCTTTTTCAGACTCCCCCAAGAACACTACCTGGTTAAGTGACTTATTCAGAGTCATTCAGTAGACAAATGGAGGCTAAATTAATTAAACCTGGACCACAGGAAACAGCTCATCAGCACCTCAGCCCTCTGTACTAACTGAAAGATGGACTCTGCATTAATTGCCAGACATCTTCTGTGCTAATTCTTTAAAAATTCTGGCTAAAGTACTTAGTTGAAAGGTTCTTATAAAATTTCTTAACTAGACATTAAGAAAAGTAATGACTTTTACTGACCTTACACACAGAATTTAGAAAGCTCTCCAAGTTATCACCTTGAACTTATACTGAGAAACTTCCGGATTCAGAAAATAAAATATTTTCTAATAAGTTTTTTAAAGATGTTTGTTCATCCCATATCTTCAAGGAATGAATGAGTTAAAGGACTGATACCAAGCTGCTACTTCAATACAGGGAGGATTTTATTTTTGCCTGCTGTCCATACCTTTCAATGGTCCTTAGTTTTATCTCATGTTTATGTCCTGTTTCTCATAAAATGATTTTCTAGTAAATCACTGAGGATTTTGCCACCAATCAATAATGGCAGACAATAGAGTCCTGTTATTGTTCATAAGATTAATGCTGATGCAAAGCATATTGTTCTATGAACTTTTTAGGCGAACAAGAACAATATTTAAAAATGTCCCTAATATATCCGTTCTCATGATGGGTGCCAAGATTCACTTCTCAACCATCTCTCTCAGGGTGAATCTCTTCACATCCATGACATGGACACATAATATAGAGGGTTATGACTGGGTCTCTGATCATAACCATATAATTATGTGTTTGAGATATGGATGACAAGAAATTCACCTTGACCGTAAAGCTCAAAAACAGAATCGTCCATGTCGAGAGCACATACTAATCGTTTAAGATTGGTGAGACCTGATCATAACTCTTTGTAGTGCTTGGAGTTTTATCTACTAAATGTACAATCAGATACAAAATCAAAAAGTGCTAAGTGAAAGTGCTAAGTGTTTTATCGGCTTTGAAAGCCTGTTAAGTACTTAGCGTGATCTGTTGTACAAGTGGCATGTAAATTTAATTTGGTAAAAAAGTCAGGGAGTTTTTAAATAATTTAAGCTATTTACATAGATGATGTTATCACCACCAATGCTTATAAATCTCCAATATTTCCAGAAATCACACCCCAGTATGATCTCAGTGTTATAAGGAAATGGTTAACTTTGACAATTTAACTAGCAGTTAATCCAAGACAACAAGAACGTCTCAAAGCACAGCCCAATGACTATGACCCCCTCAGTAAAGCTGATGCCAGTAATGTTACACAGACAGAATATGAGGCAAGATATTCAAGGACAGTTCAGAGTGAAGAAACATCCCTTTAGTGAGACCCAACTGTAACAGTGCTTAGGGGGTCTGTAACAATTGTTACATCTCTGAAAACGTTATTATAGTCAGGTCTTGCACTACAGAGGCGCGTTACAGGTTTACCTTTTTTCAGATTTTGGAGTGTAATCACTGCACTGCATGCACTACAAACTAGTTTCAATCGGAGACCTAATTTGTGATAAGCCTTATGTAGTAATAGTGAGAGATAATATCTCTGGTCCACATAAAATAATATCTAGTTTTAACATGTAGATTTATACAGTCAGCATTTTGCAGTATGGTTTCGCAAGTAAAGTCACAGTACTGCCTTGTATTTCAGAAGTCTGTTTTTATTTTGTCTTCAACTCCAACCTGTAAACCACTGCCTGGGAAAAGTATCTTCACAGCAGTGCAACGTTAATGCTCTTCTGCCCTGAAATACATTAACGCCCCTGTGCCCTAAAGTGAATGGCAGGTTACTCATTTTATTGATCGGACATTTAAGCATTATTGCTTCACTTCTACTTAAGCTGAAGCCAGTATTCAGCACTGGCACATACTTGTTTTAAATTCATTTGGTAAAAAACAATTCTTTGGATGATGTCTTGAGGGATCATGCATTTCTGGACACTACTTTTGTCATTCCTTTAGAAACAAAGGGAATTTCATTCTGTTTGCCTCTTTGTTGGGAATGGTAGCATACTTCTTGGGCAATTTTCTCTCATTGTGACACCTTCTTCTCTGACTTATATACTAACATCATGTCGACCAAAATTTTACCAGTATGGCATAGTAGACTGTGAGGGTTTTTTTTCACGCTTAATAAAAAGGTGCTAGGCAGGCATCATAAAGAAACACTATTTTAAAATACTTTCATTATATTTTTTGAGGTAATTCTGCTGAAAAGACAATATAAAGATAAAAATTACTCTAGCCACATCACTTTTTTCGGTCTTTGTTTCACACACAGGTAACAGAATCAGTTGTATTGTGAAGATAATTAATGTGTCTGGTATTAGACACTACATTTATGAAACAGACAGTTTATATTAATACATGCCCTTAAGACTCCATAAGTCCTTATCATGGAATTGGCAACATAGTAACACTATAACAGTTTATTGCATGGGGACCAACTTGTAATGCAGGAAACAGCTTTTTTTCTGCTATCTGTTTTCTCACATGTTTCTGTTTTAGCTTCAGTGAAGATCAACATACTTTATCCTGAAGACCATATTTTGCTCTCCAAGCCCATTGACAATGCTTGATTTACAGCGTATGCACTGATGGGGCTGTAAATTCAGGTCTATATTATATATTCGAAGTTTCAAAACTTCGAATCCCATATGTTCAACAACATATGATCGAAGTTTGAAACTTTGAATATGTAATAAAACATCCCAAAAAAAATAAAACTTACCTTGATGCTTATAGCAGGGGGGCAAGCCCCCTTGCGCCCCCACACTCCCCCTACTTAAATATACCAACTCCGCGATTGCACTTCAGTGCAGAAAAGGGAAATTCTCCCATTTTGCACTGTACAGTGCTGTTACATTTAACCTTCAAACTTTACAAAGTTCGATCATATGGTGTCGACCATATGACATTTGAACTATGAAAAGTTTGTTCATGTAATAGGAACCCATAAATTCAATATTTTATTCCTTCTTTGATGCAGGATATCTGTGGTTTGGTTTTGACTAGTACTGCTGCTTCAGCATAGCTCTCATTAGCCATTCCTCATCTCCAATACAATGAGCACTTATCGTGCAGCTATACCTGGACATTTCACCCCTCTGGATCAGGGTCATCAGCACCCCTTCCTCTTGATGACAATGATTGTTCATATGGAACATTAGTGGGCTTGGGAGCCAGCACTGCTGCTCATTGAGGCAGGCTTTCAGTATGTTTGGCCCTGCCCCCTTCCATGCTGGTATCTCATTTTATATGTTGGGTGAGCAGTGGAATATGACTTTGAATGGGATAGGCTCTGTCTTCTTCCATGATGCTGCTGCCACATTTTGTTTTGTGTTTAAGCAGTGAGATGAGGACTTGAAATCATCTCTGTTCCAGGCCCTAGGAAGGTTATGCCTCTCAAACAGTCATGCTCACTCAGCAGGGTGACCATTCTGAGTCCTAGTCTTCACTGAACGTACAAATTATGATCCATCTCAACTGCATATGATCTCATATATATTGCAGTAATTACACTCTAAAATCTGAAAAAAAGATAAACCTGTAACATGCTTCTGTAGTGCAAGACCCGACCATAAAAGCACTTTCAGAGGTGTAACAATTGTTACAGACCCCCTAAGTGCTGTTACATTTGGGTTTCTCCCATGGGACATGTCGCTCGTCTAGTCAGGATAAACTAGACAAGTCTTTGTGGGTTCTGTTCAACCAGCTTTATTATGTACAAACACATCAAGATTGAGGCTTAATAACTTTAACTTAGAAAAACGTATAAACAAACTAGCTATTACACTCATACGTGCTCACTCTCTGGCTGCACTCACAAAATGGCACTGAAGCTAGCACATGCTGGCTATTAATATGCATGTGCCAACCTTGAGACACTTATTAAAAGTACACCCACTATTTTATATCCTCCCTGTATGAGAAATAAGTTATGCAATGTTAGCAACATTAATTGACATGCATTCAATACAAATAATTCTTTGTCATTCAATTATACAGAACTAAATGTATATTAACAATTTTGTCTAGGTTGCTGTGTATTTCACACTAGGTCTGGAAATACGACCAAATCATATGACACAGAAATTAGAATTATGTCTAGCAACTGGGACTGCCTCTGCTGAATGTTTAACTTTAGGGACATCAGGCACATCATCAGGAATGGAAGTAGAAGTTGACATGTTCTGCAACCGGAACATTGTCTGGATTGCTCTGAGATCTAGAGTCTGTATCACAGGAACAAAGCTGCAATACTGATTCTGATATAGGAAGAAGATGTCTGCAATTTCTCCTGTACTCCACACCCTCAGATTCTATGAAGTAGGATCTCGGCTCAGTATGTTTACCTGTTACTTGACCAATCTGATCGAAACCTTTCGACATTTGTATCCTCACTGTCTCTCCTTCTTTCAATGGATGAAGAAATCTGCTTGATTTATCATAACTGGACTTCTGGAAAGAAAGCTTTCAAATAGTTGAGCTCTAATTGTCCTGTTGTTCTTAGCTTTAGGCCTCAACACAGTGAAACTAATAGGCAATGTTGTTCTGGTGTGCCTGGATAGAAGTATCTTTGCAGGCAAGCCAAGTATATCGTCATGGGATATGTTTCTGAGATTAAGTCAATTCAAAAAGATATCAGTATTGTCATGCTTTGACCTTTCATGTAATTGCTTTGCACTCTGTACTGCACGTTCAGCTAGTCTATTTGACTGTGGATATTTTGGACTACTAGTAATATGTACAAAGTCACATTCTTTTGCAAATTTATGAAGCAATTGACTGGTAAATTGAGTACCATTATCAGAAATTACATTGTGTGGCCTGTCATGGACTGAGAAATGATGTTTCAACTTGGTGATAGCAGTGAACATTAGGTTAGGTAGTAAATCAAACTCAAACCAGTTCAAATAAGAGTCTACCAACACTAAGTAATGCTGATTGTTCCACTCACATATATCAGTGGCTACTGTTGACCAAGGTAGTTCAGGAACTTGACGTAGCTGAAGGGGTTCTTTTTGCAAATGAGGTTTAGTACTATTGCATACTGAACAAGAAGAAAGTACTTTATCAATGTCTTTTACTAGAGAAGGCCAAAATACTAGTTCTCTCGCCCTTCTGTTGGTAGATTTGGAACCTGGGTGACCATGGTGCAAATTCTGGATATATTCCTGTTGTAAAGAAACAGAAAATAATGCCATCTTCCATCAATATCTCATCTCTGTAAGGAAAAGAAGTTTGCATTTCAGGTGGTACAGTAGATTGCTTTGATGGCCAGCCAACATTAATGTAGTTACAGTGCTTTTACAAAATTGGATCAGTCTTTGCATGATCTTTCAGCTCATCATTTCTCTTGGTAGAAAAATTACGCAATTCCATTAAGTCAAAGTCAAAATTCTCTGCTTGAAAGTTTTTTCTCAATTTAAGCATATTGCATTTCAGTTTAGGTAAGAGTTCAAGATGCATAGGCTACTGATCTGCCTTCTTGAAGAATAACTGTGCTAAGACCAAATTTTGAAGCATCACAGGAAAGAGTTACTGGTTTATTGACATCATAGTATCTTAATGTAGGTGGGGGTGGCAATTTTCTGCTTAAGGTCTTCAAATGTTCTCTGGTGCTGTTCCAACCAAGGCCATATAACATTTTTGCATGTCATCTCTCTCAAAGATGCTGTCAACTTGAAATCTGGTATAAACTTGCCTAAATAGTTGACCATATCAAGAAAATGTTGTAGAGCCTGAAAATTATCCGGTGCTGGCATCTCAAGAATGGCTGCTTGTTTAGATGGGTCTAGTCTCAAGCCAGTGCTAGTAAATAAATGACCTACATGTGTAACTTCTGATAGTCTGAATTTGCACTTCAGAGGATTGAGCTTTAAGTTCACTTCACGTGCTCTGTCTAGAACTTTCCTAAGGTTACTGTCATGCTCTGCTTCATCATTGCCTCCAACCAGTAAATTATCTCCTATTATGGCACAAGGATAACCTGAATTTTTCTCCATAGCATGCTCGAAGACTTCACTTGCAGTATTTATTCCAAATTGCATACTGAGGAATCCGTATTTGACAAATGGGGTACTGAAAGTAGTCAGTAATGAGGATTTGTGATCAATCATCACTTTGCAAAATTAACTTTTTGCATCTAAGATAGAAAAAACAGTGGCATTTGATATTAGGACTGTGACTTCCTTGACTGTATGCATTGGATAATGTAGTCTCATTAATGCTTTGTTCAAATCTCTTGGGTCAATACATATTCTGATTTCATCTAAGCCTTTTTGTGGACTACTACCACAGACGACACCCATTCAGTTGGTTCTGTAACTGGACAAATAACACCTTGCTGCACCATTTTATCCAGCTGAGCTTTGACTTTATCCTGCATAGCTATCAGACCTTTTCTTGCTGGTCTGACTACTGGACTGACCTCTGGATCTAACTTCATAGAATACACAAGTGGAAGTTTGCCCAACTTGCCATCAAAAACATCAGCATACTCTGAGAAAATAGCTTCAGTAAAATTGGAACTAGGATATGTGCTTATACGATGAACTTCTTTGGTAAAAGAAAGCAAATTCATTCTCAAGCTGTCTCTGAGACCCAATAATGATTGCACAGGTCTTTGGACTACATAGAATAACAAGCTGTAATAGTTCCTAGCCAAATAACATGAAAGGACTAGTGAGCCTTCAGTATGAATTTCTTCACCTCATTAAGCAACAAATTTTGCACAACAAGCCACATTGCATTGTTTATCAGTTTTCACCTTAGCAAATGTGTCTGCTGACATAACATTATACTTTGAACCAGTTTCTACTTTAAGCTCAGTGGATTTACCATTGAACCGGACTGTACAAAACACTTCATTCTTTGCCAGCAAATTAACTGCATCAATCTTTTCATCAATTACTGATACACCATCTATGTAGAAAGTAGAACTGCAGCCCCTCTATATGATCAATTTGATTTTTTGAGAGGCCCTTCTTTATAACTGTGTGAGGTTTACTTCATTTGCTAATCTTTTGAAAATGGTTTCATTTTTTACACTTGTGGCATTGCTGCCAAATGGTAAGCATTTTTCTCTTTTAGACTCATGATTGGCACCGCAATTGTGACAGGTAACAATAAAGCTGGATTTGGGTTTTGCTGACTCACCCTTGTACTGCACTACACATGTCTTTTACTTAGAACTTTCTGGAAAACTATGGGGTTTCCCAGGTAAACCTGTATGGGTGGCAGCTGCCATGTGCTTAGGCCCATACCTTTCAACCTGGAAACTTTAAAAATCTGGACAAAGGCCCATGAAAAATAGGTACAAATCTGTATGCTGATTAACACAAAATTTGCATACATAATTATGTAACCCCACCCATTCCAATGGAATTGTGGGATACCCGCATTCAAACACAAATTGTAAAACGGACAAAATATTAAACACAAAATGTAACCAGAACATTAACATTTCATTTATATCAACATTTGAACTTGTATAAAACTAAAATGCAATTTTCATTTATAAAAATAAAATTAACTGCTACATTAATATTAATAACAAAATATAACCAGAACAATACTGTTTTATCTATAGTTACATTAGAACTTGTATAAAGCTAAAGCACATTCTATACAACTATATAAATATAAAATATGTTCCCAACTTCCACATCAGTCATTGCAATCCAATGACCAAAAACTTCTCTCTCTGTACAAACCTAGCAAATCTGCTGGACATTGTCTGTGCTTGTAAAAGGTTGCTAAGGCCTGGAAGTCCTTACCTGTATCCATCAGGTCTATACCCTCCCTCCCATCTTTCAAAATTGCTCTGAAAGACTTTCTATCTTAAATCCGGTTTTATCAAAACCAGGTCATGCAGTTTCACGAATCTCCATGCAAGAATAAGCTTATTCTTGCATGGAGAAGTCCGTGTCTGTGTAGAGCAGCAGCGTGCCTTGCATATTAATGAAGATGCACTTTTCAGCGCTTACATGGACACAGGTCTATGTGCGAGTGCAGAGGGTGTGTTTGAGAGCAGTGGTCTCACAATAAACACGCCCCTTGCACTCCATAAATGCCTTATGGCAATGTAAAAGAGTGTCCGTGGAATACCTCTCAAAATCTTAAAAAGCAAATTAAAGTCTGGCCCATACAGACTTAAGAAAGTTGATAGAATAACAGGTTACACATTAGCATAATTTGCTGAAGGGTATAAAGTCAAAAGCTCAAATTTTGAAGCATCACAGGAAAGAGTTACTGGTTTATTGACATCATAGTATCTTAATGTAGGTGGGGGTGGCAATTTTCTGCTTAAGGTCTTCAAATGTTCTCTGGTGCTGTTCCAACCAAGGCCATATAACATTTTTGCATGTCATCTCTCTCAAAGGTGCTGTCAACTTGAAATCTGGTATAAACTTGCCTAAATAGTTGACCATATCAAGAAAATGTTGTAGAGCCTGAAAATTATCCGGTGCTGGCATCTCAAGAATGGCTGCTTGTTTAGATGGGTCTAGTCTCAAGCCAGTGCTAGTAAATAAATGACCTACATGTGTAACTTCTGATAGTCTGAATTTGCACTTCAGAGGATTGAGCTTTAAGTTCACTTCACGTGCTCTGTCTAGAACTTTCCTAAGGTTACTGTCATGCTCTGCTTCATCATTGCCCCCAACCAGTAAATTATCTCCTATTATGGCACAAGGATAACCTGAATTTTTTTCTCCATAGCATGCTCGAAGACTTCACTTGCAGTATTTATTCCAAATTGCATACTGAGGAATCCGTATTTGACAAATGGGGTACTGAAAGTAGTCAGTAATGAGGATTTGTGATCAATCATCACTTTGCAAAATTAACTTTTTGCATCTAAGATAGAAAAAACAGTGGCATTTGATATTAGGACTGTGACTTCCTTGACTGTATGCATTGGATAATGTAGTCTCATTAATGCTTTGTTCAAATCTCTTGGGTCAATACATATTCTGATTTCATCTAAGCCTTTTTTGTGGACTACTACCACAGACGACACCCATTCAGTTGGTTCTGTAACTGGACAAATAACACCTTGCTGCACCATTTTATCCAGCTGAGCTTTGACTTTATCCTGCATAGCTATCAGACCTTTTCTTGCTGGTCTGACTACTGGACTGACCTCTGGATCTAACTTCATAGAATACACAAGTGGAAGTTTGCCCAACTTGCCATCAAAAACATCAGCATACTCTGAGAAAATAGCTTCAGTAAAATTGGAACTAGGATATGTGCTTATACGATGAACTTCTTTGGTAAAAGAAAGCAAATTCATTCTCAAGCTGTCTCTGAGACCCAATAATGATTGCACAGGTCTTTGGACTACATAGAATAACAAGCTGTAATAGTTCCTAGCCAAATAACATGAAAGGACTAGTGAGCCTTCAGTATGAATTTCTTCACCTCATTAAGCAACAAATTTTGCACAACAAGCCACATTGCATTGTTTATCAGTTTTCACCTTAGCAAATGTGTCTGCTGACATAACATTATACTTTGAACCAGTTTCTACTTTAAGCTCAGTGGATTTACCATTGAACCGGACTGTACAAAACACTTCATTCTTTGCCAGCAAATTAACTGCATCAATCTTTTCATCAATTACTGATACACCATCTATGTAGAAAGTAGAACTGCAGCCCCTCTATATGATCAATTTGATTTTTTGAGAGGCCCTTCTTTATAACTGTGTGAGGTTTACTTCATTTGCTAATCTTTTGAAAATGGTTTCATTTTTTACACTTGTGGCATTGCTGCCAAATGGTAAGCATTTTTCTCTTTTAGACTCATGCTTGGCACCGCAATTGTGACAGGTAACAATAAAGCTGGATTTGGGTTTTGCTGACTCACCCTTGTACTGCACTACACATGTCTTTTACTTAGAACTTTCTGGAAAACTATGGGGTTTCCCAGGTAAACCTGTATGGGTGGCAGCTGCCATGTGCTTAGGCCCATACCTTTCAACCTGGAAACTTTAAAAATCTGGACAAAGGCCCATGAAAAATAGGTACAAATCTGTATGCTGATTAACACAAAATTTGCATACATAATTATGTAACCCACCCATTCCAATGGAATTGTGGGATACCCGCATTCAAACACAAATTGTAAAACGGACAAAATATTAAACACAAAATGTAACCAGAACATTAACATTTCATTTATATCAACATTTGAACTTGTATAAAACTAAAATGCAATTTTCATTTATAAAAATAAAATTAACTGCTACATTAATATTAATAACAAAATATAACCAGAACAATACTGTTTTATCTATAGTTACATTAGAACTTGTATAAAGCTAAAGCACATTCTATACAACTATATAAATATAAAATATGTTCCCAACTTCCACATCAGTCATTGCAATCCAATGACCAAAAACTTCTCTCTCTGTACAAACCTAGCAAATCTGCTGGACATTGTCTGTACTTGTATTGCTAAGGCCTGGAAGTCCTTACCTGTATCCATCAGGTCTATACCCTCCCTCCCATCTTTCAAAATTGCTCTGAAAGACTTTCTATCTTAAATCCGGTTTTATCAAAACCAGGTCATGCAGTTTCACGAATCTCCATGCAAGAATAAGCTTATTCTTGCATGGAGAAGTCCGTGTCTGTGTAGAGCAGCAGCGTGCCTTGCATATTAATGAAGATGCACTTTTCAGCGCTTACATGGACACAGGTCTATGTGCGAGTGCGGAGGGTGTGTTTGAGAGCAGTGGTCTCACAATAAACACGCCCCCTGCACTCCATAAATGCCTTATGGCAATGTAAAAGAGTGTCCGTGGAATACCTCTCAAAATCTTAAAAAGCAAATAAAAGTCTGGCCCATACAGACTTAAGAAAGTTGATAGAATAACAGGTTACACATTAGCATAATTTGCTGAAGGGTATAAAGTCAAAAGCTCAAATGTCTGTCAGCATTTTCTAACTTCAGTTTTTAAGATGTGTCACTAATTAGCCAGAAAGGCAGAATGTGATTAAAAAAAGGACCAAAAATGCAAGGCAAAAATGTGGACATATAAGGTTTTAATTTATTTTCCAGTCCGGAATAAAGTTTAAGCATAGCTGCTTGGGTTTGCTCGTCATGCAGCATTTAAAACTTCGAAAGAAGTTAAGTAGAACTATACACAAAACAAACAAATGAAACTGGAATAGCGTAGCGGTTAGACCATTCACGTAGCATACAGTCAGGCACAGTTTGAGTCCCACAGCAGGCAGAAAGTTTTCATATGTGAAATACATCTAAAATGTATTTTAATAAATAGGTAGTGAATATATATGCTAATAAACCAGGGTAGTGTAGCAGCTCAAAATGTGAGGTGTCACTGAAATTAAAAGTCAAAGCAATATTTAGCATAGCTAAATGGATTTGTGCACTGGAAAAAAAATCTCGCCTCCTACATAGCTGTCCATTTCGCACACATGTCCACTGGACACATGTAATCTGGCCTAATTGGCTTCACATCACATTATTGTTGTCCTCACCCCTCTTGCAGGGGTTTGAGTGTCCAAATATACCTCCAAATTCAGTATATGTGCACAGCTGTTGCTGTAGAAGAAATGGACAGCTATGGACCTTCACTACACCTGTCCTGCACATCCCAAGCTATTTATCCTATTGTCTTTCCCTTTGCATGCCCCCTTTCCTACTATTTTTCAATCACCTTTAGATGACTATTATCTACAACAATGGGGGGTGGCAATGGGCACTCCATGTGCCAATACGTATGCCAACTTGGTTGTTCTGAGTTGGGAACGGAGTTGCCTATTTCACCACCCCTCTTTTTCTAAAATAAAAGTCTATAAACGCTTTGTGGATGATATTTTTATCATCTGGGAGGGCACTGAGACTGATTTTAAGGACTTTCTAACATATTTAGAAACTACATCGACCTTCCTCAGATTCACTATGGAATGTTCCCATGTAAAGGTTAACTTTTTGGATACAACACTCAGTATCACTAATGATGGCTCTATTGCATCAACACTTTATAGAAAGCCCACCTGGAAGAATACCCTTCTTACCTTCGATAGTATGCACCCAAGATACATCTTCCCTGGTATAATTAAAAGTCAGTTCATCAGATTAACCAGACTTTGCAAGGACGATGATTTGTATTCTGAAGCGAACCATTTAGAACAACTTTTTAATGAAAGAGGTTATCATCCAAATTTAGTTAGTAATATTAAAAATAGTATTATTGGAAACATACAGACAGACAACAAGTCCATCAGGACTACAAAAAGAGAAATTATGGCCACACAAACAAAATTTGTGGCCATAACTATAAATTACACCAGCAACACAAACAGTATAAAGGAAGTTTTTTACAATAATTGGAAGATTTTAATCATGGATCTAAATACTAAGTTGATTGTAGGAGACAAACCTCATTTTATGTATAGGAACAGTCCAAATCTTAAACGGATATTGTGTAATGACATTTATTTTACCCATTCAGCAGCTTCTTCTATTAGTCGAAGAACAGGTACCTTTCCTTGTCATAGTTGCAATAGATGCAATTTTATTTCTGAGGTGCAAGAATTTCACCATCCCACTATGAACTATATCTTTCAACCAAGATTTTTTGCAACCTGTTGCACAAAAAACCTTATTTATCTCGCCACATGTAAGAAATGCCAGGCTTTTATGTTGGGCTAACAAAAGATGTTTGAAGGATAGGATATCTGACCATCTATACGACATACAGAGAAAAAATTAACAGAATGCTCTGGCGAAACATATAATAGAGCACCCTTCACACAAGTTTTGTTTTAGAGTTTTAGAGATAGTTATTACTAAGAAAAGAGGTGGTGATAATACTACACTTCTGAGTAATAAAGAATTGAAATGGATTCTAAGACTAGGTGCCCACATATTCCCTGGTATAAATAGCTACATTTCTATGAAACCTGTCTTAGAAACTAGATGAGTTATATATTTTATTTTATTTTATTTTAAAACTTATCTTGGTTTATATGCTTCTTATCCTTTTTAAATAAAGCATGAATTCATTGAACATAGAGTAACATCTACATGCATACATGCATATATATTTTTACATTTATTTTTATATATTTATATATTTTTATGTTTCTATATACATTCATTTCTATTTTTATACAATTCATACAATTCATACATTTTTTATATACTTTTCCATATACTTCTGTGCTATTCTACTAGCTCCTTAGCATTTTACATTTCCCAGTTCTTAATATCATATTTATTATTATATTTATGTTCACTCTCATCAATATTTGTGATCATGCACTTTGTAGCTTTATTATGTATTAATATATACACTTTTACTTCATGCCTTTATGATTCATATTTTGTGGCGCATAGATTATATAATTTATATTAGTAATATTTATATATATAATTTTAAATTGCATATAT
>NC_056729.1:166908680-166916180 GCF_019279795.1 Protopterus annectens
ATAATGCAGCCAGTCACACTACCCTCTTGTAGACTTTCCATATCACTCTTAATGGTACTTGTCTGTCACAAATAACTCCTGACTCTCCTCCCCACCACACACAACTTACCTGTACTCTCTCGTACATCTCTCCCCCACAATGCCCATGACTCTGAACAGATGTTTCCAAGTAGTTAGACCTATCCACCTTCCAAACGGTACACCCTGCATTGTCACCATTCCTCTATCCCCCACCCCATTCACACACACGTATTCTTACTTAGTCCTGCTGACCATCATTCCTCCCCACTTTACAACATAACCCCACATCCCCAGGATCTCCCCAACCTGTCCCCTAATCTCACTACAGACCACAATGTCATCTGCAAACTGCACAGTCAACAGGGGCCCCTGTCTGATCATGTCTGTCAACCTGTCCCCCACCACTGCAAATATGAAAGGACACAAAGCTGATCCTTGATGTACTCAACCTCCACCTTAAATCCACCTATCATGTCAAAACCAGAAATCACTGCTGTCACACCTAGCCTCCTACATAACTTGTAGGTGTCTGACAGACTCCTCTGGCACCCCTGATCTTTAGATACAATACCACAACTACTCTCCAGGGAGCATATATGCTCTCTGTAGGTGCACATAGACACAATGCAGCTGCAACTCAGCCTCAGTGTAGAGCTCCATCAACACTTGTGGATCAACATTTGCATCTGTACTGCTCTTACCTGACATAAAACCATACTGCTGATCATCAATCATCACCATGTACTCAACCTAGCTGCCACCACCTGTTACCATTACCTCATCCTGTGACTGATCAGTGTTATCCCTCACTTGTTACTACAGCTCTGCAGACCACCCTTGTTCAGATAAACAGTACCCATGCGTCTTCGCCAACATCTCACACATCCTCTCACTTTCCAAGATTACAGTAAACAATCCAGTTAAAAATACAACTGCCATGTCTCATAAACACCTCCATGAATCCACATGTATGTCACCAGGAACAACAGCCTTTCCACTGTTAAACCCCATTCATAGCTATCCTTACAGTCTCCTTGATAATCTGTTGCACCTCCTGATTAACCATACCCACCTCAGCCAACCTTCCCTCCCTCTCCCATTTTCCTCATGGAACAGGCCACCAAAGTGATGTGTCCATATGTTCTAAACACACTCCTAGCTTGTGAGTATGTTCCACCCATATTCCTTTATCACATGCTTGTGCTGCACATCCTTCCTAGCTATGTGCCTCTGTCTAGCCAATAGGTACAGGCCCTATACACCATCTGTACTGTCCAACATTACATACAACCCCAGACTCCACATCTGTATGTCAGACTCCACATCCATAGCCATGTTCAACACTCTCTATGCCATGCACCCCATCATGTTATACTCATGTCTGCTCTCTACATCTGTCTGTCAATCCCACTTCTCCTTTGCCAACATCTTTCTTTGCATACTCCCCTGTACGTCTTCATTCCACCACCGGGTGTTTAGGAGCAGTCACCATCTGGGAAGCATGTCAACCTGTGTCTGATTGAGCATAGTACATCACAGGTGCATTACTGTAATACTGAGTATGAGTACAAATAGGACACATCCACTGAGGGCAATCAGAAAGCCATCCCCACATATGTCTGTAGTCTCACAGGCAACTATCCAACACACCCTGTAATGGAGGTCAGCCACAGCACATGCACACACCATAGCTAAAGCCAACCTGCTTCAGACATGTTTAGGCCAAACATCACCCCCCTGGCTCAACATCAGTATAGGTAGTTATGCACACCACATGCACCCCTACCCTCACCATGAATCAAGTGCAATCTGCCTACTTAAACATAATGCTATGCATGTCCATACAATGCTGCTAGGTACAGAAGTATGATTTGATGTAATTTTGTGGCTACTGATACTCATTACCTGTGAGCAGACTCTGTAAAGAACTATGAACAACGTCTGATGTCCTGCAATGTGTTTTTCCGTTTATGTCTTTCAGGTGTTATGCAGAGGCTTTCAGTGTACAATGTCCAGGAGACAGCAGCCATAACTGAGGCCATCCTAGAGCATTACAACATTTTATTCAGTCGGGGTCACCAACATCACTAGGAGAGGACAGCCCTCTGGGAACACATCACACAGAGAGTCAACACCTTGGGGAACCATGGCCACATGTACGAACAGGTCAGGAACAGAGCAACTGACCTGATTCTGCGTGCATGGCGACGGGCTGCTGCGGTGGTTAGGGACCATTCCACTACTGGTGGGGAGCCAGAAAGAAAGGCCCCACTTACAGCAATGGAGGAGGTCCTTGCCAACCTTGTGATGGCCCTCAGAGAACAACTGGTACAAGATGTAGCTTTCATGGAGGTGAGTGCCACCCAGGAAACCAGTGAGGAGCATCCAGGTAAGGCAAAAGTACACATCAGTGTACTGAGGTTACATTCCAACTGTGTACTAAGAGTCTTTAGATGCATATGTCATTGCCAAAGAGAGTACTGGGTGGGGTTTAGTAATGCAGACAAGTGCTCATCTCTGGTGAAGAATTACACATAGTGTAATATCATAGTGTATACTGTACCTGCGCATATATGTAGCATTGCTCCTGGACCAATGGCTATTGTGAAGCTGCTGACAATACCTCTCCCTCACAATACCTAGGTACTTTTCATCAGCATGAGGCACAGCAGCCTGAGACAGGTAAGTATGAGATCTTCCTGTTGTGGCTTACCAGTACCCCAGGCATGTCAAGGTCATGCATGTGGCCATGCACTGAACTGTTATAGTTGGCAAATCAAATGTATCTGCGTGATCACCTGTGGTTGGGTTCACTTCATGATATCACAGGGGCCTGTTTGCATGAGATGTCACATATCAGTAGCATAACTCACAAACCTGTTATTGCAGGACATCTGGATAATGAATGCCAAAATGTGGGGACAGATTGCCAATAGTAGGGACATTTTGTATACAGTACTGTGATACAGTGAAATAAAAGGGGTACACACACAAGTCACAATGCCAGGTATTTGTGATATATGAAAATGTGAGCACAATACACAATACTAAAGCCATGCAACCTGTCATGTGACCTATAATCTGTACAATGCAAATGTGAAACATACAAGTCTGTTGGGGAACATGTATGTGGAGTGGAAACAGTCCAAGAAGCTAGATGCATATGTGTGGACAGGAGGAGGCTCATACTGGGGTGTAAACATGAGGAAAATAAATCTAAGATGACATCTCTGCTTAATTTAGCAGAAGCATATCGACGTCCAGCAGGAATGGAAATTAAACCAGAAATGGATAAAAAACAGGCAGCAACTGAATGTGCTAAAAACAAAAGAAAGAATATAAGGTGAAGGACCAGGTGAGAAGGCAAGAAATGTGGAAAAAACATAAATATAGTTGCAAGTATAGAAAACTTCTGGAAGAGCCTCATGTTGATCACGTACAAATGCAAGAATGGTTAAGGAGAAATGAATTTGCATCAAGAAATGAAAGGTTAATATCAGCAGCCCAAGATAGTGGGCTACGTACACGCTGGTTTACTAAGTCCATTGAACATGCGGGAGAAACAGACATATGTAGGTTTTGTGGAACCGAATTGGAAACAGTCACACACCTTATTGCTGGTTGCAACTCTCTAATGGCAGAGGGACTGTATACTGAAAGACATTATAATGTGGCGAGATTGTTACACTGGAGATTGTGCAAACATTATGGTATCAAAGTGGCTGAAAAACACTGGAAACATGAGCCACAGAGAATCAGTTTACATCACATGGGATCACCCAATACTAACAGTCCAAAAGATAGATGCTAGAAAACTGGATATAGTGGTCAAAGAAAAGAAGACAAAAGTAGTATTGATCATTGAAATCGCACACCCAGTGACTACAGTGTCTTGCATACAGAGAGACACAAAGTCATAAAATACCTCGATCTGCAGGCAAAAACGAGAGCCATGTGGAAGAAAGATACCCAGACATTTCCAATAGTAGTAGGAACAACTGGTCTTATAAAAAAGAATTTACAATCATATTTAGATGTTACCAATTTATGTAACACCATACCAATTGCAGAAAGAGTCATTACTGGGGACATTGCGGGTGCTGTAAAGAGCACTTTTGACTCACATCAAAGAGTGAAACAATACTAATTTCACGAACTTTAATCGTACTTTGACTTAAGAATGGGGTCCATTCTTGTCATGGTATTAGAAACCTAAAAGACTTGGAGAAATTAAAAACAGGTGTATCAGTGTGTGATACAACCACATCAGTTGATCATATTGGGTACACACCTGCCATCAATCATGGACTCCTGGATTACCTGCAAATAACAGTCAGCTCACATACCAAGATTATCCCAACACAGACCCACTGTTGTCTGCCACAGCAAAAGCCATGGTTCGCATACAGCTTAACATGGTGCAAAGTGATTGAAGGCTATGGACATATACACACAGCATTGCATATGTCATGGAACACAGTGCAGATAGTCATCAAAAGGTGTACAAGAGATGGTGCAACAGTGACAGCTTTAAGAAGTGGACAACCCTACACATATGTTGAGAATATCATCCCAGAAATGTCCAGGGAGGCTTCCAGGAGCCATACAGCAACAGTGAAGGACTATCAGACATCTCTGGCAAGTACTGAGTGTGTACTATGTGTACTACAGTGACAACAATCTTCCATGGACTCCACATGTCTTGGGTAGAGGGTGTGTTTCAACGATAGCAGCTGTTCCTCACAACACACAACATCCAGTTCAGGATAATGTCCAAATCACAATGCATCATCTTTCCAAATGCATGTGAGGAAATGTGTGAAGGTGTTATGAGACCAAGGTTGAACTCTCTTTGTCTACAATTTGGTCATGTAAGTTAGGCACAGTAACAGCACTGCACAACAGCAGAACACTACCCACACAGTGAAGCAGTGTGATGGCAGTGTCCTGCTTTGGGTTTGCTGTCCAGCTTGAACTGGGGCTGTAGCCAATTTGGATTGTATTATGACCACTTCCAAACACTAGTCTCTTGTGGCTATGATCTGTCTGGTGTCTGCCACATAGCTGTAGATGGAGAGGAATCCCAACATTGCACACAACAATGGGCCACACCCTACATCCAAATGAACAAAAGGATGGATCCACAACAACACAACCAACAGTCTGCTGTGGCCAAGCCTGAGGCCACACCTACATACAAAACACAGTCTGTGTGTTGACCTGATAAATGCTGTGCAGAGGGGATGGCCTTGCAATTGGACAGATCTGGAGGTGTTTGGCAAGGGAGAGCTTGCAAACATTGCCATGTCGGCAAGTGCCATGCTGAGAAACACCTCCCCAAGAGGACTGAATGCTGTAATGAGAGAAACAGGTGCTTTCCCAAAGTATTTGTTTATGGGAGTGCACCTTCTGCAAACCAGCTATTGTAACACTAACATGTACAATATGTCAGCCCTACTTGATGTGTATGTTTCTCATTCAGAATGCACAGATTACATGTCATACGAAATGGTGGAACTCGCATAGCAATATTAATGTGATTTCATGTGATATGTCACAAAACCCTTGCATGTTAAGAGAAGTGAGAACAATTACTATATCCACTGTAAGTTTGTGACATTATTTGAGGAAATCCCCTTGTTTTCACATACATGTACTGCAGGTTATGACAACTGGAAATCACAGTATGACATTAAGTAGGGTCATCAGTCATCAGTCCACTGGTCAAACAATAATGTACCAGACCAACATAGGAGGTATGTGCCGCAGACAGGAAGTATGACCCACATATCAAAATAGTTCTGAAAACTCTGTACAGATTGTAGTTATGTTCCCTAGGTTTTGCAACAGTGCTATACAGGTGAACAGCACTAATGTCTACATGGGTGCAGTGTGTTTTAGGTGAAGGCTCAACACCTACTAAAGACACTCATATGTCCCAGTGGTGTAAAGTAGTAGTAAAATTAAGTTGAAAGGTATGCACTGCATGATGTTGACGGCCCGTCTAGAGTGTGTCTGCTGTAGTATGAGTGTGTGTGTCATGATTGTCATCCTCTGCCTAATGTGTGGTCTGTGTAATGTCTGTGGGACACCTTGTGTGTGTGAGTGAGTGTGTGTGAGTGCGTGTGTGTGCGTGTGTGTGCGTGTGTGTGTGTGCGTGTGTGTGTGTGTGTGTGTGTGTGTGTGTGTGTGTGTGTGTGTGTGTGAGTGTGTGTGTCAGTGAGTGTGTTTGTCAGTGAGTGTATGTGTGGGACTGTGTGTATATAATAGCAAAGTGTATAATGATATTAGTAATGTACATATCGTCTTTTCCTCACAGGTGGGCATGGTGGTCCCAATCCTTCCCACTATACAAGTGATGTCAGCTTGTTTGGTGACTCTGACCATGTTGAAAACCATAGTGGGGCACAGGTAGGGTTGTCATAGGCTGCAGCTGTGTCACCGGTTGGCATTCCACCTTTGTCAATCCCATCCCCGCACACAGTCACAATGACCACTCATTCCTTGTCGCCAGTGGCCACAAGTGAAGGACAGCTGGGTGCAGGCACAGGACATGCAAGGGTGGAGACTATGGCAAGTGAGCAGCCAGCCACTAACCATAGCCAGACTGCTGGCAAGGTCACACACAGGCAGACAGGAAGGGGTGGTCAAAGGAGGTTTGCTGCCATTCCAGCCCATGTAGCAAGTAACAATGCAGCAGTTACCAGGCACATGTTTTGGGCTGTAATGGAGGCGCAGGCACTGAATGAACATAATAGCAGACAACTGTGCAGGGTTGTGGCAGAACATCTCCCTGGTGCTTCATGGCTGTATCCAGGACCTTGTTGCAGCCAGGCATGAGGGCAATGAGATCATGGATAGACAGTTGGTTGAGATCAGGCACTCCTCAACCATGGAATATCTGTGCTTGAAAGTTGGGCAGGGGAGAGGCAGCAGCCACATGGATGTAGCTCAGCACCACAATCAGTTAGGGGTCCATGTGGCCATGCACCATCATGCTCCCGTAGTGGCAGTGACACGGCAGTACTGAGGGTGGCATGCTTTCCATGCCACAATGTAGCAGGCTATGGGCATGTGGTCCTGGCTGGTCCCAACAGGGTCACAGTTACAGCAGACATCTGTCACCATTAGGGAGTAGTACTGTCCCGGGTGTTGGGTCTGGTGGTGCCAGTCAGACTGGTGGTAAGTCCAGTTCCCATGTCCATGGCCAGAGATGGTGAACTGTACACCCTGCCATGTACGGCCCACAGCTGTCCACAAAACATCAGTGTAGGGCAGGCACATGGTGTGACTGTGTGCAGGCAGACACACACACACACATACACACACACACACACACACACACACACACACACACACACACACACACACACACTCACATCACAATCAGGAAAGAGGTCACCTCCACACATATGCACCAAACATGCATAGGCCATATCAGTCCCACACCTCAAACACACACCCATAATGTCAACCAAA
>NC_056729.1:166921180-166951180 GCF_019279795.1 Protopterus annectens
ACATACTGTGTGTGAGTCTGTAGGCCATCACCTCTGTAATGCCCCTCACACAAGCAAGAAAAAGGGGTAAGCTCCACATTACAGATTGTCCCATATGTCGGAACTAGCAGCAGTGTCCAGGCTTACAGCACAATACAATGTGAGCACCTATATAGTGGTGTGGCCATAGCAATACCTGACATTTGCACATCTGTACAGAGGACAGACAAAAAGTAGATAACCATCAGGTTATGCATTAGGATGAATGTTTTGAAAAATAGACATCTGAAACTGAAATGTATGTCATTACTACATGCCAGTAGTCCTCAATGACATGTCCAAAAAACATAGTAGTCTATGATTAATATCAACATATCAGATCAATTTCCAATAGGAGATACATAAAAACATACAGCTCAAACCCAAGAACAAGATAGTAGTACTCAGACTCCCAGCTTTGCATGCAGGGGTTTATGGTTCTAGTACTGCAATCTGAAATCTACTTGTACTTGGAAAAGCACTGTTAACAGTAGTAACATAATGATACAATATATGTTAAAATATTTTTGTTAACCAGTGCACTGTAGCTGGTGTAACATGCAAGTGTGACTCCATATAAACTGAGATACTACCCATGTATGAAACAAATAGAATGAGAGAAGATTGTGCTACTACCCATGTATACTCAGGTGTCCCATACAGTATACTCACACCCCTTGCTACTGTAATGACAGCACATAGAAGCATGTTCTGTACATGGAATAAAGTAGACTTATTAAAAATGTCATTATCCTGCTATTTTATCAGACTGAAATGTGATTACTGGTTACCAAAGCTGAGCTATGCTTAGCAGGTTTCAGCATTGCTTAAATGTAAATACTAAGCAGATATGCACACTGGTAAGCGAAGCCTACATGGTGTATGTGCCTATTCGTTTAACCATATGTTAGCATCGGTTACTTTTGCACAAACCTAAACAAACTCACTTAAAGCTACTCAAACTGCCTTAACCACTCTGTATCCACCAGTCCTTGCTCTGCTTAGCAACAAAATAAACAGTCCTTACAGGACCCTGCACACCACAATCAAAGCAATTCACCAGTAAGCCACCTCAGCTCCCTGGTTTTAGGATGTTTTCTCAAGCATACCCTTCTTTACAGCCAGTTTACAATAGGGTAGAGGTGCTGTGCAATTAGGAAGAATTGGTATCTATAATTATACATATCTGAACAAAACATACATAGAGAGATAGATGTAGGGAGATCCATATATGTATACAACTATATATACAAATACATCCTGAGGTGTACACACACACACACACACACACACACACACACACACACACACATATATATATATATATATATGTACACACACACACACACACACACACACACACACACACACACACACACACACACACACACACACACACACACACACACACACACACACACACACACACACACATATATATATATATACACACACACACACACACACACACACACACACACACACACACACACACACACACACACAAACACACACACATGTATATATACATGCACACACGCGCACACACACACACACACACACACACACACATATATATATATATATATATATATATATATATGAAATAAAAACGTTCACCCAGAATGTCCAAGAAACAAATAAGTCCAAAAACAAAACCCAACTAGATGTGGCGTGGTAGCTCTTCAAAAAAATCCAGTAAAAAAGCGTTCATAAAAAAACAGCGTTTAATGACAAGAAGCGTAACAAATAACGTTAGCGCTATCGAGGTTTCCCTCTTCTTCAGACGTTATACATTCAAAACCATCTAACCTCATTTTATGTCCCTTTTCACAATACATCATTTCCTGAAGCCTACAACTAAAACATACATCATTTCCTGTCACCTTAAATAAACCTATCTGCTAGTAAAAACAATAATACATCACATAAATATTTCTAGTCGTACATGCTGCATATGTAAAAGACTGTACAACCTTATACTAATACATATGACAAAAATAAAAATAAAAAATAAAAAATAAAAAATGAAATAAAACAATGACAGTAACTCAATTATTAATAAATATATAATCTGAGTAAACCGGTCTGATTAACAATGGACCTAGTTTTTAATAGATCTAGTTTTTAATTTGGGCTTGAGCGGTACGAAGTCATTCAGACCTCGTCCACGGTGGGCAGCCAACCTCAGAATCCACTCGGATTCTGCTAGCTCAGTGTAATTGACTAAATCACCACCCCTAACCCTGACTGGCAATACTTGTAGCACTTGAAACAAAAAATCATGATTCTCATTCTGAATTCTATGCTTAGCAATTGCACTGTACGTGTCAGATCTCATAAAACAGTAGGAATGGTCCCTGATTCTTTCGTAGAGACCTATTGGTCTTCCCCATAAAACGAAACAAACTTGGCAACAAGCCACATATACCAGATTCCTGGTGCAGCAATCTGCTCTACACCTAATCTGCCATAACCTACCATCATTTGGGTTCCTAAAGAACCTTGATCTGTCCAACTTGCATTGTGCACATGAACCACAAGTGCTTGTGCCAAGGTCTAGTGGTGACACACTATTCAACCATTCCCACATATACTAGGAAAACATAAAATCTGCTTCAGATTGTCAAGATTATTATAAGTATATCTAGGACAGTTGCCCACAATACTCTGAATTTCATCATCGGCTGTTAAAATATTCCAATGATCAAATAATACCCTTTGCACAGCCTGCACGTCTTTGGCATACGGTGGGGCGACAGGTAACCTCCACGGGCACAGATGGCCTAACTATGGTGGTACTCTCTGTGTGAGATACTGAGTAATAGGGTCTCCCCCTGCTCTGTCTTAACCGAGTGGTTTGATTCATAATAGAATTCAAGAGGAACTTATCATAACCTCTACTGGAAAAATTATTCTCCAAGTACTGTAATTCTTTATGGAATGTATTGTCGTCAGAGCAAAGTCGAGATGTTCTCAAGACTTGCCCTTTGACGATGTTGTTAAACGTTCCTGGGTGATGCATACTGTCTGTGGCCAAATAAGTAGGCCTATAGCAATCCTTCCTGTGTATTCTAGTTCCAAATTTACCTGACAGTTTATAAATAGTAGTATCTAAATAATTGATTTCATATGCAGAATGCTCAAATGTGAACTTCAAAAAACAATCTAGATTGTTCACATAACTAAAATATGCCTCTGAAGATTCTACAGTACCTGCCCATAGGCGATGGAGGTCATCTACAAAGCGTCTATAAAAGGCGATGCTGGAACAAGTTGAGATGACCTCCTTCTCCCATGCCACCATCACCAAATTGGCGTATGAGTTGGCACAGCTGGTACCCATGGCAACTCCTGTGGATTGCCTGTATGGTTGTTCCATAAACAAAAGAAATTGTTCTCCAACACTGTTTCTAACAACAATGTCAGTAGATCTGTCTCAGTGTCAGAGAACATCTCCTTCAACAGTTTACTGACCATCCTTATACCGATCTCATTGGGTATACAGGTAAATAGTGAGTTGACGTCCATCGTCACCAGTTCTAACTCATCTACCTGTATCACATTCCTAGTAAAGCTGTACAAATCGGTCAGAAATTGACCTGTATCCTTAAGAACGTATTCTACTTTTGATAAAACCAGTTTAAGTTTGCTATCTAAATAAATCGAAAAAGGTTGCGTGCACCAGCCCTCCCCAGCCACAATTGGTCTAAATGGGGGCAAAAAAGCATTTTTATGAACTTTTGGGAGTCCATTCATACTAGGTAATACTGGAAAATCCACAGAGAAGTAATCATACAGTTGTCTTGTTAACAGTCCTAAAGACAGGCAATCATCTAACATATTTTGTATTTTTAAACAACATTCCTCAATCATCTCAAAAGTAACGGTCTCATAGGCATCTGTACTGAGCATGCTTAGCATAGAGTCAATGTAATAAGTTCTATTCATAATAACAGTCTGTCCACCTTTGTCAGCCGGTCGAATGATGATTTGCTTATTATTCTTGAGTGAGGCCAAAGCATCACTCAAAGTGGAATCCAAGTTGTCAGTCAACTGCAAAGAGTCAAATAAGCCACCTTGATACAGATCGTTCTCTACTGCTTTTATAAACAATTCTAAATTTGGCATAAGTTTAGGATTAACGTTGCTCTTATGCTTAAAAGGACATTCATTGGCATCGTAGATCCTTCATGCATGAGCTTCAAATTAACATTTCTAACGAAAGTCTAATTGCAAGTAAATAATTACTCATACCTGCTTTCTTAGTTGGAATAAAAGAAAGTCCTTTCTCCAAAAGTGTTGTCTCTGCTGCCGTTAAATGATAATCAGATATATTCCATATCAGTGATTTTGCTTCCATTTGTGTCTGTATTGTTGGTTGTATCTTTCCACTTTGTTGTCCGGTTTGGCCACTTGCTCGTTAATGTGATCTATGGATCGTTTCCTCCCGTTCCTTATGGGGAACGGAACTGTTCGAAAATCCTGTTGCCGGCCCTCTCTTAAATTTTCCAACTGTATCTTACGTCTCACAACATTATCCGTTCGAGTCATAGATGTCTCCACGGGTCCTGTTGGCACCGATCGTTGTTCAGCTGGTGTAAAGTATACAGAGGTCACTGATTTAGGACTCAATAGAGCTGAGTTGAAATTGTTAACAACAGCACTATCCAAAGAACTTTCCTGATTCACCAATAAAGGTGATCCAGACCCATTCACTTCAGCCAAGTTCCCTGTTTCCATCCTTTCTCCATCGACAACAGCTGTCTCATTGTTGCTTCGAGGTCGTATATTGGTACCTCTGTTAATGTCAGATAAGACATCCTTGTGGGGCACAATCTTAGAGGGCACATCCTTGGGGGGTACAGTTCTAGGCAAAACAAACACACAGTTGGATTCAAAATCTCGCTTATCCCTGTTGATCTTCTTCCTTTTGTGTGTAAGCAAATTGTTGCCGTAGCGATTAACACGTTCTACTATCTCTTGTAGAAATAGATCTGTCGAATCACCTCCCATCAATCCTGTTAGCTTGTCCTGCTGTTGAGTTAAAATATCCAACAATTCAGTCTCTTTAGGTTTAAAGAAATCCACAAGCAGTCTCATGTAATCCATGTTAGCTTGTAGATTAATATTTTGCCACCGTAACAGTAGTTCCGGATACATGTTGCCGTAACTCGGCATATTCAAGATCCGTAAGCCACGAGGAACAATCTTTAACTGAATGCTTGCCTCCATATGATGCCTCTGGCATTGGAGGCGTTTGAATCTAAACAGGTTATTTTCGATGTCCTTTTTTAGTTGTCTTACTAAAGTCTCAGTGTCGGTATCTACTACAGGATATTCTGTTTCAGTGAAACCACCATCCGTTAAAAGTGGATTAACCAAGTCTTGCAAAACATTGCATAGCGGTCCCATAGTACCAAGTGCTGGTCTCTCTTTCCTTATCACGGTTAAACCTGATTCCACCACCGCATCCATCCACGCAGACAAGAAATAAAAACGTTCACCCAGAATGTCCAAGAAACAAATAAGTCCAAAAACAAAACCCAACTTGATGTGGCGTGGTAGCTCTTCAAAAAAATCCAGTAAAAAAGCGTTCATAAAAAATCTGAAGCAGATTTTATGTTTTCCTAGTTTATGTGGGAATGGTTGGAATAGTGTGTCACCACTAGACCTTGGCACAAGCACTTGTGGTTCATGTGCACAATGCAAGTACGTGGACAGATCAAGGTTCTTTAGGAACCCAAATGATGGTAGGTTATGGCAGATTAGGTGTAGAGCAGATTGCTGCACCAGGAATCTGGTATATGTGGCTTGTTGCCAAGTCTGTTTCGCGTTTTTACGTGGGGAAGACCAATAGGTCTCTACGCGAAAGAATTAGGGACCATTCCTACTGTTTTATGAGATCTGACACGTACAGTGCAATTGCTAAGCATAGAATTCAGAATGAGAATCATGATTTTTTGTTTCAAGTGCTACAAGTATTGCCAGTCAGGGTTAGGGGTGGTGATTTAGTCAATTACACTGAGCTAGCAGAATCCGAGTGGATTCTGAGGTTGGCTGCCCACCGTGGGCGAGGTCTGAATGACTTTGCACGCTCAAGCCCAAATTAAAACTAGATCTATTAAAAACTAGGTCCATTGTTAATTAGACCGGTTTACTCAGATTATATATTTATTAACAATTGAGTTACTGTCATTGTTTTTTTTTATCTTTGTCATATTTATTAGTATAAGGTTGTACAGTCTTTTACATATGCAGCATGTATGACTAGAAATATTTATGTGATGTATTATTGTTTTTACTAGTAGATAGGTTTATTAAGGTGACAGGAAATGATGTATGTTTTAGTTGTAGGCTTCAGGAAATGATGTATTGTGAAAAGGGACATAAAATGAGGTTAGATGGTTTTGAATGTATAACGTCTGAAGAAGAGGGAAACCTCGATAGCGCTAACGTTATTTGTTACGTTTCTTGTCATTAAACGCTGTTTGTTTTTTATGAACGCTTTTTTACTGGATTTTTTTGAAGAGCTACCACGCCACATCTAGTTGGGTTTTGTTTTTGGACTTATTTGTTTCTTGGACATTCTGGGTGAACGTTTTTATTTCTTGTCTGCGTGGATGGATGCGGTGGTGGAATCAGGTTTAACCGTGATAAGGAAAGAGAGACCAGCACTTGGTACTATGGGACCGCTATGCAATGTTTTGCAAGACTTGGTTAATCCACTTTTAACGGATGGTGGTTTCACTGAAACAGAATATCCTGTAGTAGATACCGACACTGAGACTTTAGTAAGACAACTAAAAAAGGACATCGAAAATAACCTGTTTAGATTCAAACGCCTCCAATGCCAGAGGCATCATATGGAGGCAAGCATTCAGTTAAAGATTGTTCCTCGTGGCTTACGGATCTTGAATATGCCGAGTTACGGCATGTATCCGGAACTACTGTTACGGTGGCAAAATATTAATCTACAAGCTAGCATGGATTACATGAGACTGCTTGTGGATTTCTTTAAACCTAAAGAGACTGAATTGTTGGATATTTTAACTCAACAGCAGGACAAGCTAACAGGATTGATGGGAGGTGATTCGACAGATCTATTTTACAAGAGATAGTCGAGCGTGTTAATCGCTACGGCAACAATTTGCTTACACACAAAGGAAGAAGATCAACAGGGATAAGCGAGATTTTGAATCCAACTGTGTGTTTGTTTGGCCTAGAACTGTACCCCCAAGGATGTGCCCTCCAAGATTGTGCCACACAAGGATGTCATATCTGACATTAACAGAGGTACTAATATACGACCTCGAAGCAACAATGAGACAGCTGTTGTCGATGGAGAAAGGATGGAAACAGGGAACTTGGCTGAAGTGAATGGGGCTGGATCACCTTTATTGGTGAATCAGGAAAGTTCCTTGGATAGTGCTGCTGTTAATAATTTCAACTCAGCTCTATTGAGTCCTAAATCAGTGACTTCTGTATACTTTACACCAGCTGAACAACGATCGGTGCCAACAGGACCAGCGGAGACATCTATGACTCAAACGGATACAGTTGTGAGACGTAAGATACAGTTGGAAAATTTAAGAGAGGGCGGCAACAGGATTTTCGAACAGTTCCGTTCCCCATAAGGAGCGGGAGGAAGCGATCCATAGATCACGACAGCAAGTGGCCACGCCCGGACAACAAAGTGGAAAGACACAACCAACAATACAGACACAAATGGAAGCAAAATCACTGATATGGAATATATCTGATTATCATTTAACTGCAGCAGAGACAACACTTTTGGAGAAAGGACTTTCTTTTATTCCAACTAAGAAAGCAGGTATGAGTAATTATTTACTTGCAATTAGACTTTTCGTTAGAAATGTCAATTTGAAGCTCATACATGAAGGATCTCGCATGCCAATGAATGTCCTTTTAAGCGTAAGACAACGTTAATCCTAAACTTATGCCAAACTTGGAGTTGTTCATAAAGGCAGTAGAGAACGATCTATATCAGGGTGGTTTATTTGACTCACTACAGTTGACTGACAATCTTGATTCCAATTTGAGTGATGCCTTAGCTTCATTAAAGAACAATAAGCAAATCATCATTCGACCGGCTGACAAAGGTGGACAGACTGTTATTATGAATAGAACTTATTACATTGACTCTATGCTAAGCATGCTCAGTACAGATGCCTATGAGACCGTTACTTTTGAGATGATTGAGGAATGTTGTTTAAAAATACAAAATATGTTAGATGATTGCCTGTCTCTAGGACTGCTAACAAGACAACTGTATGATTATTTTTCTGTAGATTTTCCAGTATTACCTAGCATGAATGGACTCCCGAAAGTTCATAAAAATGCTTTTTCGCCCTTATTTAGACCAATTGTGGCTGGAGTACGCAACCTTTTTCGATTTATTTAGATACCAAACTTAAACAGGTTCTATCAAAAGTAGAATACGTTCTTAAGGATACAGGTCAATTTCTGACCGATTTGTACAGCTTTACTAGAAATGTGATACAGGTAGATGAGTTAGAATTGGTGACGATGGACGTCAACTCATTATTTACCTGTATACCCAATGAGATCGGTATAAGGATGGTCAGTAAACTGTTGAAGGAGATGTTCTCTGACACTGAGACAGATCTACTGACATTGTTGTTAGAAACAGTGTTGGAGAACAATTTCTTTTTGTTTATGGAACAACCATACAGGCAATCCACAGGAGTTGCCATGGGTACCAGCTGTGCCAACTCATACGCCAATTTGGTGATGGTGGCATGGGAGAAGGAGGTCATCTCAACTTGTTCCAGCATCGTCTTTTATAGGCGTTTTGTCGATGACCTCTTTCTCCTATGGGCTGGTACTGTAGAATCATTAGAGGCATTTTTAGTTATGTGAACAATCTAGATTGTTTTTTGAAGTTCACATTTGAGCATTCTGCATATGAAATCAATTATTTAGATACTACTATTTATAAACTGTCAGGTAAATTTGGAACTAGAATACACAGGAAGGATTGCTATAGGCCTACTTATTTGGCCACAGACAGTATGCATCACCCAGGAGCGTTTAACAACATCGTCAAAGGGCAAGTCTTGAGAACATCTCGACTTTGCTCTGACGGCAATACATTCCATAAAGAATTACAGTACTTGGAGAATAATTTTTCCAGTAGAGGTTATGATAAGTTCCTCTTGAATTCTATTATGAATCAAACCACTCGGTTAAGACAGAGCAGGGGGAGACCCTATTACTCAGTATCTCACACAGAGTACCACCATAGTTAGGCCATCTGTGCCCGTGAGGTTACCTGTCGTCTACCGTATGCCAAAGGCGTGCAGGCTGTGCAAAGGGTATTATTTGATCATTGGAATATTTTAACAGCCGATGATGAAATTCAGAGTATTGTGGGCAACTGTCCTAGATATACTTATAATAATCTTGACAATCTGAAGCAGATTTTATGTTTTCCTAGTTTATGTGGGAATGGTTGGAATAGTGTGTCACCACTAGACCTTGGCACAAGCACTTGTGGTTCATGTGCACAATGCAAGTGCGTGGACAGATCAAGGTTCTTTAGGAACCCAAATGATGGTAGGTTATGGCAGATTAGGTGTAGAGCAGATTGCTGCACCAGGAATCTGGTATATGTGGCTTGTTGCCAAGTTTGTTTAGGCGTTTTACGTGGGAAGACCAATAGGTCTCTGGCGAAAGAATTAGGGACCATTCCTACTGTTTTATGAGATCTGACACGTACAGTGCAATTGCTAAGCATAGAATTCAGAATGAGAATCATGATTTTTTGTTTCAAGTGCTACAAGTATTGCCAGTCAGGGTTAGGGGTGGTGATTTAGTCAATTACACTGAGCTAGCAGAATCCGAGTGGATTCTGAGGTTGGCTGCCCACCGTGGACGAGGTCTGAATGACTTTGTACCGCTCAAGCCCAAATTAAAAACTAGATCTATTAAAAACTAGGTCCATTGTTAATTAGATCGGTTTACTCAGATTACATATTTATTAATAATTGAGTTACTGTCATTGTTTTATTTTTTATCTTTGTCATATTTATTAGTATAAGGTTGTACAGTCTTTTACATATGCAGCATGTACGACTAGAAATATTTATGTGATGTATTATTGTTTTTACTAGTAGATAGGTTTATTTAAGGTGACAGGAAATGATGTATGTTTTAGTTGTAGGCTTCAGGAAATGATGTATTGTGAAAAGGGACATAAAATGAGGTTAGATGGTTTTGAATGTATAACGTCTGAAGAAGAGGGAAACCTCGATAGCGCTAACGTTATTTGTTACGTTTCTTGTCATTAAACGCTGTTTGTTTTTTATGAACGCTTTTTTACTGGATTTTTTTGAAGAGCTACCACGCCACATCTAGTTGGGTTTTGTTTTTGGATATATATATATATATATATATATATGCATACATGCCCCAAAATGCCCATACAAACATATGCTGCTGTTAGACCACTCATGACTGGGGCAGCATGGACAACTGGACACAAAAGCAGCCATGACACTCACATCCAATGGTTTAACTTGCTACATGTGAGGCAGATGCTATTACCACATTACATAAAGTAAAGGCAGTGGGAGGTGGTCACCAGACGTGTATGGTATACATATCAAAATGGTATAAGCCACACAACATGTGATCCTCACACACAAACAGTTGCCAGCGTTAGGATTAGAATGCCTGTCTAGTTAGGTCTACTACAATGCTATACAGTTACCAGATGCACCACAGAGCTTATACATTTCTTCCTATTCCACAGGTACTTATAAGGTGGAAGACATCAACAGGACTACTAAATTGTAGTGAAAGGAAGTATAAAGGGTAGTACATAGGTCAAAAATGGTATAAGCCAAGCAACACATGATTCACTCACATGCCACTATTGGAATTAGAACTCCTATCTATCTAGGTAAGTCTATTATACCGTTAGGCACTTACTGCACATGCTACAGAGCTTATTGAGTTTTCACATGGCCACAGATGCTGATAACTACACAGCTATGGAAAAGTATTAAAGGTGACAGCCAGTCTGCCTTCTGCTCCACCTACACATCATGCTAGTTGTTTCTGTCTTGCACTCCAACTAGCATTATGGCTTGGCACTTCACCAGGTTATTGTATTAAGAGGTGTGGCACACCTGGGAGCCATCAGCAGAACTTGTTCACCACAGATGTAGCCCCAGTACTTACTAGTTCTGTCCACCCCTCCTGGCATGATTGAAGGGCAGTTATCTGTGCTTTCACCCATTAACCTGGTGCACATGTCCATTCTGGGGCACTGTTGCAACTGCCTCATGTACACAGACAACCCTCCCCTGTATACTCCAAGAAGTCAGACCCGTGAGGGTTACCCATATATCATCCAATGTGGACATATGCACTCCCCAGCAAAGACTGGACTAGCAGGCCAGGGGATAAGATCATCACCTGCGCCACAACATGTTGAACATGTAGCTCACCTTGACACCCACTTTAACAACCATGACATACAGTGAAAAGCCACACATCCATCTTCCCAGAGGCACTCAATGGACATGTATCCAAACAGGACAGACTAGCAGGACAGACACCCACTCAGACACCACGACATGGCACATGCCAAGTGACACATATTTAACAAATACAGTGTGCTCCTCAACCTAAGCTTCTAAGGCTAACCACCTTGCACAATACAGTGATCATGAGTAACTCAGTACAGAAGCACACACATATCCCACTCACTGAGTTGCATATGGAGCAGGTAACAGCCAAATATCTATCGCATGCCAGCATCCAACACATAACACAGCCAGTCATGGCACTCCACAGCAACTACGGGTATCACTCTGTATCCATGTGGGTGTGAATGGCTTGGGACATACCACCCTGGACTAGATAACAAGAGACATGGATTGAACTCTCTGATTATGTGGTCCAGACAGGTATGACAGCAGCCCTGGGCAGTGTACCACTGTCACCCAGAATGATGCTGTGGTACTATCAACAGATGATTGACTGCAACATTGGCTTATGTGTTATGTGTCATTCTCCGGGATCCAGTACCTCTCTGGTTGGGATGACATGATTGACAGAACCCAATGACTTGCCACAGATCCCCTATATCTGTCAATGCTGGGTTTCCAGTTACTGGCTAAGTGTCTTGTCACCCCCATGATGCATTATTAGGCAGTGTTCCTAATGTTATTACCACCATAACAGCTACACGTGTATGCAATCTGACGGTCATGCTGCTCAACAGTAGACATCTGTCAGGATGTGGTTATTCATAGCAGTCATTGGAGTGGAGGACACATGTGCCTCTGGGAAGATGGGTGGTTCACAGCAGCAGACAGCAGTCCTGCAGTATCAGGTTATGATGCATTTCACAGCTGTCGTCCCCCAAACATGGACCACACCACACCTCCACAGGTGGTGTCTCCATATTCATTATGGCTAGGAACACCTCCAGACTAGTATCCCATCATAATGCATTGTAGATACTTCCGGTACAACTCCCTTGGGATATTAGTGCAATCCAGACCATAGCCTGCTATAGGTACACATCTGTGTCCCTAGACTGTCAATGCACATTCCTCAACACTCTGCCATGATGGTCCAATGCAATACTGATGTGGTATGAGTCTGCAACTACCCCTCCATCACCTGGGGAAAGTAGCCAAGCACCAGTACAGTGGCCCAACACTTCTGGGATTCATCATTTCCATTGCCCTGGACCAGCTCATACTGACCCCTGGTAGAGGATGCAACAACCTTGACCTGCGTTGACTACTTGAATATGGGATTGTTACAAATCCACAGATCTCAATCCCTGCATGGTGAGATCCACACAGTCTGTAACCAACATGGAAGTCAACATGTCAGCCACACCCCCCACAAAGGTAACCACCTTGCAAAACCTCTCTAAAGCTGACTTTGCAGCCATGAAAACAGGGGTGGATGTCTTCACTGCACCCATGGCAATGGGAAATAGCTGCATGACTGTGGAATCATACACATAGGCACTGTACAAACAGGTACATGAATGCATGGTACTAGCCAGAGACAACAGAGCCCAGGCACTGTCTTCCAAACACTGGGTGACAATGTGATGGCCCCTGCCATTACTAAAGTGTACATCAGAAGGAGGACACTGTTGTGAAGAAAGGTGGTGTCCCATGATTGTTGAACTCCCTTATTAGCCTCAAATACAACTTTGGATCCCTCACAGAATCCCATACAAGCATCCGTGATGGCAGACATGCAGCAGACACTGATAACAGTCACAACAGACTTTGATAGTTACATCAGCAACCACCACAGCAGTAAACACAAGTGCTGCGAGTTACTGCACAATGCTAATACCTATCCTGAGACAACAGATCTTGGCCACAGTCTTCGCAATATATTCAGTGCCAGCTTTACCCCTCTCACCCCCACAAGTGAAGTGCTGAGTGAATGTGTTCTCATATGCTGTATCCCAATTCCTTTCTAGGCATCTGTAGGTCACCAGGATGTGCACCTACATCAAGTCAACGGGGTATAGCAGTGCGATGACTCATCCACCATGTCATAGGCAGGGTAGAGTATGTGCACGGAAAGACCTGGTCTGTAACACAGTGAATGCATATGCCTCACAGATTATAAGGCTGAGGGTTGTACATAGGTATATTTTGATTTACATCTGTTGTAGAATGACGAATGGTACGTATATGGGTTTGGACAAACCTCTGATTGCTGATAACCACAGCCATAGGGGATAGTCATCAACCAAACACACTGAGATTAATATTCACACACACACAGACACACACACACACACACACACACACACACACACACACACACACACACACACACACACACACACACACACACACACACACACACACACACACACACACACACACACACACACACACACACACACTTGCCAGTACTGAGATCCATAGGTCATTGCTTCATAAGTGTGTAGCAGGTGGATGGGTCTGAAGGCTCTACAAAGCTAGCCCAAGGGAATACCCTGGCATGAGGCCACATGGAAATATTCCCCAGTGTGACTCTGGAGTATAGTCACTGGAGTGGTCCCCAGGGGTGGTTTTGTATTCCCCATCCACTCATCCAGATTTCTCTTGTGGGTGGCCACTGATGCACACTGCTTCACATGTATGTGATGTATATACCATAACATGGATAGTGTCTGGGTTTTGCACATGTCCCACATGCATGTTCTTTGAAGTGTGGAAGTGTGCTTGAGGCCTCCATGGCATGTTGTATGGACAGACTGGTATCTTCAGAAGTAGCATTCCTGACCTTTTTTGGTGAGACCTGGCTATGTAACTGAGGTAGTGATTGCACCTACAATGACAGTATGATACGGGGATTCATTGGAGTTATTGGTATCTGTCCATACAGGGCATGTGTATAAAGCATGGTATTCCCTTTGTGGGGTACATTTGCAAACTCTACAGTTGTTGCAGGTGTATAGTGGGAAACATGGCAAAAAGGCCACTGTACACATTGATTGGGCTACTGCGGGGATAGAACAGGGGCCCATGTGCTTTTACTTGCTGGATGACACACACTCAGTCAGGGGATGTAACACATCCAAATACTTTCTGATTTCAGTGGCACTGTTGTGGTCAACAGGCATGTAGTCCACTGCAATCACACTGTGGGTACTATCTGTGAGGCAATTTGCAAGAGAGCTACCGATATAATGGTCTCTGCCTAGCCAAGTGTGTTTGTGTGTGGAGAGTGGTCCCTGAGTATTAAAAGGTTTGCCTATATTGTTAACTAATCCATACTTTCACATAGTCATTGCACATGGCACTAGACATTTTGGATTGTGGATTGTCTACACCAACCTGTAAGGTCTTTGACAACTGTTAGCCTTGTACTGTGGACATTGGGACATATAATAGGTCCTCAATATAATAATGTAACAAAACCCTCCCCCCAATGTATCCTGTTTTTACACAATCACAACAGCATGCACACAGGATATTGATGATAAATACACACACACTTACTAATACTGAGTTTACACATTTATCACACGTGCCACAGAGCTTTAATGTCAGAGAGATGTCCATAGGTATCTTTGAAGGTGAGTGACATCAGCAGTAGTGCTAAAGGAGGGGTGTGGGGAATGTAGTAAGTGTAAATGACCACAAAATCAGGTCTGAACAAAGGCACGCACACACTCTCTTACACAAACATTTTCACAGTTGCCAGGACCAGAATTAGAACTCCTACCTAACTAGTTTGCTACACTATAGTATTACACAGTTATCACAGGTGCCATGGAGCTTATATGTTAGAAAGCTACCCAGAAGTATATTTGTAGGTGAGTAACATCAGCACCAGTGCTAAAGGAGGGGTGAGGGAAGTGTAGTAAGTGTGAATGACCACAAAAATCAGGTCTTTACAAAGACACACACATTTTCACAGTTGCCAAGACCAGGATTAGAACCCCTACCAAACTAGTTTGCTACACTGTAGTATTACACAGTTATTGCAGGTGCCACAGAATTCATATGTGCCAGAGTTGTCCAGAGGTATCTTTCAAGGTAAGTGGCATCAGCAGCAGTCCTAAAGAATGGGTGAAGGAAGTGTATTAAGTGTGAATGACCACAAAATCAGGTCTCTACAAAGACACACAGACATTTTCACAGTTGTTAGGAGCAGGATTAGAACTCCTACCTAATTATTTTGCTACACTACAGTATTACAGAGTTATCACAGGTGCAACAGAGTTTATTTGTTAGATAATTGTCCAAAGGTACCTTTGAAGGTGTGACATCAGCAGCAGTGCTGAAGGAGGGGTAATGGATGTTTAGTGAGTGTGAATGGCCTCAAACACATTCATCTAGAAACACACACACACACACACACACACACACACACACACACACACACACACACACACACACACACACACACTCACACATGACTTTACATTTGACATGACTGAGATTGCACCTGTTACATGTATACTTATTTGTACTGTGGTGTTACACAGTTATCACAAGCACCACTGAGAGTATAGGACTGAGGGCTAACGAAAGGGATTTCTACAGTGACTGACATTGGCACATCATGTGATATAGGCCAATAGGATCTGTACTGGGTGGGAAAGGTCTCATAATGGGATTCTCTCTGTCGCTGTCTGTCTTTCTCTTCCCCACGTCTCTGCGTGTGTATGTTTGACATATTATATTCTGTTGGTCTTAAATATGTGTGAGTATTCCTATCCAATATGTTGTGTGAAGTATCAATGGTGCACAATTTAGTGTGTGTGCACAGACAGCTGCAAATAACCAATATCTGTAGTCCACTGTGTTGTGAGACATGGGCTTCATTTCTCTAAGTGTAGGAATGGGCTTCATTTCTCTAAGTGTAGGAGCATGCCCAGTATGACATTCTATATTGAGTGTGTGCATCCATTCCAGGGAGGGTTGGACTCCAGTTCACAGTTTTGTTGCTACAGCTACCCCTAGCAAACTGTTTCTGCAGGATATCTGTAGATAGGTTGCCAATATGGAGTCACAAGGGGCATAACATACAGAGCATACTGTAACTATTGCTGTCTGTACTGCTTGTGTGACATGTTTGGTTGTAGCATTAGATTTTCGACATATGGTACTGTTTGACACTGTGATGTATCATTTCATCAACTACTGAAAGTTATCATTCTTTGGTGACAGTTATTTACCAAGAACATACAGGATGATTGAAGCTGAGACCAATATTCTGAGGCATATAGACTTCACATTCTGGCACACATCTGCCATTGTGGAGGGGTAACTACAGACAATAGACTGCTGGGTCTGTGTAAATGGTCCAGCACATTGTTAGTATGCTGGCTGGGGATCTCCTCTTTGTGCTTTTCTCAACTTCACAGAATTGCCATATCCTGCTGGGGCCATACCTCTCAGCTGTACAGATACATCCAGGTTATCCAGATGCAGGACTCATATAACTGGTCATTTTACCTTCAAATTGTGGTTTAGAAGCAGTTTTGTGGCTATTCATTCATGGATTTGCAGTCAAGGAGTAGTATGGGCAGACATTAGAATTTCAGACTTCACACACTCCATGACATCTGTGCTTTTACACCCCTCCCTCTGTTATTCCCTCCTCTTCCTAACATTATGCAAGCAATTTTTCAGAGGTATCCTTACAGCTGGGTTTTTATCCCAGTTGTATTTATGGCCTGGTGCACAGTCCTTGCAGTAGGGCATGGGGGGGTATGCTACTGGCATTTGTCAACATGGCCTTGCATTTGTTTTCTGTTTCCTGTGTTAGGTTGTTGGTTAGGACCTCATGACATTCTGTACATTGGAACTATGGGTGCGGTATGGGCCTTTGCCAGAGGACTGTAGTCCATTTGCAAGTGCTGCAGGACATCTGTTACTGTATTTCTATATGGGATTGTGAGGGCGTGCAAACCTGCATGATTTAAACATTTGCAATGACTGTACTGGTATTTCAGTTACTCTGTTAGCTTCCATTTCATATTGTATTGTGACCTATCATGCAGAAAGGAGACATATCAGTAGAGTACACATGTTGGATCTTAATGGCATAAATTTCAGTTTCAAACGTCTTACCCTTCAGAACTAGGATGCAACTGCCAGACATGTTGTAGTATGCCTGTGTAAGTCTGGTGGGGGGGGGCTGTTCTCCATTTCCATCATTTGAGGGCCTTAGCCCAGCCTTTCTTTATGGTCCTCTTTGCACCTGTCCTGCTGGATGAGGCTGGCGGTGAGTATGTGACCCTCACTGTCACCTTCTGTAGTACTGCCTAGTATGTTGACTCCAATATTTGTTATGAATTTCTTGCTGCCCCATATAGCTGTCTGCTGCTATCCCATTCAGCCACCCAATTCCCTTGCATGCTTGCATCCATATCATACACACAAGTATGAGAACATACTACTCCATTCAGTAATTGATAGGAAGGGTGACTTACCTTGCTGCTGGGCCAGTATTGGGGATGGTACTGGAGGGCTGACTATGTTGGATGCACACTGTACACTCCCTATACATGTTTGGCATCACTTTTACTGTATGTGCGAGTTAGAGAGAGGTATTAGACTGTGGGTCCCTACAATGTCAGTGTGTGTACTATACGTTGCCTTTTTGCCAAGGCCAGTGCACACTGGACATGCCTTCTTCTGCCTACAGGGGCATGCTCAAGATATTTCTCTTCTGAGTTCCTCTGTGCCTGTGCTGGCCTTGGCACTAGTGGGGGGCTGTGTGGCCCTGCCCCATGCTGTTCTTGCTACAGCTGTTTCCGCAGGATAATATTGTGTAGCATGGCACATACTATGAGATATGTCAAGGCAGTGGAACCGTGACTTGAGCATCCCAAACATATGCTCTACAATGATCCTGGTTTGTGCGTGTGCCTCATTATGGTGTTCTTGTTCAGGGGTGTGTGCATTTCTGATGGGTGTCATCAGCCATGGCTCTAGTACATAGCCAACATCCCCCATTAGATGGCCATATTGGACTCCCCCCATGGCAAACACCTGATATAGCTGTGAGCAATGCCAGATTTGGGAGTCATGATAGCTTCCAGGGATGCCAGCACACATGTTTATGATAATGCCCTGGGCATCACACACAACCTGGCAGCTGATGGAGGGGAAGCCCTTGCGGTTTATGTAGACCCTACCCCACTCACCAGGTGGTGCTTTGATATGTATGTACATGCATTCTATAGCACCCACTACCTCAGAGTATTCTGCTATATGGTGGAAGAGACACATATTTCCAGTCAATGCCTCACGAGTACTGGGGAAATATATGTGCTCAATGGCATGTGTTGACATGGCATCCAGGAACTGGTGGAGTACCCTGGATGCTGATGCCTGTGAGATCCCCATGATAACCCCGGTTGGTCTTTGGAAGGTACCTGTGACTAGTATGCTTAGGCCTACACATACCTTGGTATCCACTGGGATGGATTCCCCTCTATTAGTTCTGTGTGTGAGGCATGGCCAGCACAGCTCAATGATTATCTGTAGAATGTCCCTGTTCACCCTGTAGTGCTCTACTATATCCAGCTCATGTAGCCCCTGGTAGGTTACCATGGGTCTGTACACTCTTCTCCTCCTCCTCACTGTGGGTCGGTTGTCAGCATTCTCCTCCTCACCGCCCTCAGTCTCTAGCACATATTGATGGAGTAAAGCAGCAGCAGTCTCTAACATTTCTAGTTAGTTTTGCCAGTTAAAAATCCCCAGTCTGTGTACACCGGTGGTGTAGAGTTAGTGGGATAAACCAGTCTGTTGGGTGTTTGCATAGTTTATAGTAGTGTGGTGGGCTTCTGCATGTGAAATTAGCTGATTCGGATATGTTCCACCTGCCAGCTATGCTAGTTCTCCTTGATTGCCTTCCTACTGCTGTTTCCCCTTCCCACATCCTCCCTATTTAAGCCCCGAGGCATGCCGGACATACCCAGTGCTCAAATGTAAACAGTGCTGCCATTACCTCCTTTTTTTTCGTTTAAATCTCGGTGCACAGCATGCACACCCATTTAGGCTATGTACACAGTGCTCAGGCACATCTGACACACCCCCTTCCTTAGTTTTGCTTAGCTTAGGGAAAACATGGGCCACATAGCTCCAATGAGCTTACATTTCTGCAAATACACTATTCTAGCACGGGGACCTGACAGCTTGCTGGATCGCAAAATCACCTCATTTGCATGGTTTTCACCAGCAAATTAGGTGATTTGCATATTTGCCAGTTTTTTGTGCTAGAACAGTGTAGGACCGCTCATGCATGTGAAAACGGCACTGTCCTGAATCGCTCGCCGGCCATTTTCCATGCAGGAGCGCCTACACTGTTCCTGCACGGAAATATCAGCTTCCTGAATCCCGAGGTATATCCCTAAATGTGAACAAGTGCTCTTTCATCCTTTATACCTCCTTACTCTCCCTTCTCCACTTACTTCCTTACTGTTATCAAATTCTTTTTCCTGACTTTCTCTCTAAATATAGCATAAGCCTATTTCTCCCTCACTTCATTTTGCAATTCCTGTTTGTATTAGACTAACTTACTTTTAATTTCTCGAAAAATTATCTAAAACTTCTCTAAATATTAATTGTTTGTCATATAACTTGTATAGATTATTAACAAATGTTTTATATTATCCCCAGGATTCACAAAGCTCCGTGCAAGAATAAGACTATTCTTGCACAGGGTGGTTCGCGTCTGTTTAGAATATCAGTGCCCCTTGCATATGTATGAAGGCGCACTGCTATTTAATCTAAATGGACATGAACCAGGAGTGAGTGTAGGGGGAATGTGTCAGCAGTGCTTGCACATGTAACACACCCCCTTTGCTCAGAAAGTGTCGTATGGCACTTTGTGACACAGATGATTGTCAAGATATATAATATTAGAGCCTGGCTCTAATATTATATAGTAAACGAGTGTCCACAGACACTGAAATGTAAGCAGCTAACATTTCAGTGTCTGTGGACACTGAAAAAAAACAAAAACAAAACACAAACACCTCGAAGGCAGCAGCCTTCAAGTGCACACCCCCAATGTATGCACTCTTGCTCTACATGCATGGAAGCAGTAGGACAAGAGGAAAGCAATAAAAATTAAAACCTGTATTGTTTTTTTTCATCAAATAAATCCAAAATATAAGTGATGTGCAGCTTGTTTGCATGGCTTGCCACTATGCTTAGCCTGGCTGACATCCTGAAAATGATAGACAAGTGCTACTGTGAGAAGAAATGTCATCAAAGCTGCTGCAACATAGTAGTACTGCCATGGTTTAGCATGTAGAACATACTTGGTTCGAAACCCCCTCTGCTAAATTATTTAATAAACTTTTAAGGAATTTGAATAATAGATGTCAATCATTTGTCCAGTTTTGCGCACCAGGCAGCGCCAGTTAGCTAGGGTATAACTATTGCTGGTTAGCTAGGGTATAACTATTCCTGGCTCCACATAGTCTCCTCTTCAATTTTTCCCTTGGAACTAGACAAACGTTCAACTTAAGCACTCAAGCCATTCATTTCTCAGCCCGGCACTTGCTCAAAACTCATAGCAAGCACTTATAAACCCTAGCACTAAACCCCTCTATACTATACAGAAGGACAAGGCTCTCTATTCGACATTACCAGCCATTCAGTAAAACAGTTCACTGTACCTATCCAGGCATGTCCAATGGGAAGTTTCAGGTGTACTCTCCAGTTCAACTGGTGAATCTGGGCATTTTGAGGCAATGTTACAACTGCCTCATGTACACAGACAACCCTCTCCTCCTACCACCAAACACTAATACATGCAAGAGATGCAATTATACAGCCAAACTGGAGGCTAAGCTCTCTCAACCCAAGACTGGATCAGACAGTCAAGAGGAGTAGGGAAATACTTGCATCACACCACCAGTCTCGCATAGACCCATTAAACCAGCTCCGGCAAAAAACACACATAAATACACAAAAACATACTTGGAGGCTCTAAATAAAAATCTGCAAAAGCAACGGAGACCTCCAAAGCAGACATCCAAACAACCTCCACCCCCAACACAAACCATGAACCACATACCTCACAAAACCAGTGTGCCACGCAATCGCAGCCCTTAAGGCAAAATAACATACCCAACATAATAGTAAAAGGTGACTCTATAGTCAGGCAAACTGAAGTCCCACTCACTAGGCTGAATAAGGAGAAGGTTACTGTTAGCTGCCTGTCAGGTGCCAGGATCCGCCACATAACACAAGCACTCAGGTCACTCCAGAACAAGTACAAATATGACTCTGTCATTGTCCATGTTGTTATGAATGACCTGAGCCGTACCTCCCTAGACTACATGAAAAGAGACATGGAAGAGCTCTCTGATCACATAGCCCAGGCCGGTATGACTCTGACCCTGAGGAGCATCCTACCCTCACCAAGAATGATACCACGGTATAAAGAAAAAAATATCAATTCCAACAATTGGCTAAGTTTCTGGTATCATTCAAAGAGGATCCAGTGTCTGTCTGCCTGGGATGACATGCTCGACAAGCCATGCTGCTTCGCTAGAGACGGCTTGCACCTGTCACCCTTAGGCTTTAGAATACTGGCCAAGGCTCTTGCCACCCCCATAGTGCCTTTTTTAGGTAAGCCTCAAAAGACAAACCCACCACCGTAAATAGCACAAGTAATAAAAAACTGAGGGTAATGCTACTCAATGCCAGAAGTCTAAACCTCAAAATGCATGCACTCGAGGCACTCCTCAGTATGGAGAAAATTGATATATGTGCAGTAACAGAAACCTGGTTTAAGGCTCCAGAGAGCACCCCAGCACTACCAGGCTACAATTCATCCCATACATTTCGGCCACAGAACCCAGACCGAAATACAAAAGGTGGGGGCATATCCATATTCATCAAGGATACCCACACCTCCAGGTTAGTAGCACAGCACGATGCTTCAGAGATCATTCACGTGCAACTAACAATGGGCAAAACTGAAATTCATATTGTAGCTTGCTACAGATCATCCACCATGTCCCAGGACCCTCATTCCATGTTTCTGGAAACAATGGGAAACATAAAGGTCCTACCAAACACCCTAATATTAGGTGATTTCAAGTTCCCAAACATTAACTGGGAGAACTACTCAAGTACTAACTTCCTTGCCCAACATTTCCTAGAATTTATAAACTGAAATGCCCTGGATCAGCTGGTCAACACTTCCACCATAGGTGACAACATATTGGACCTGGTCATCACCAACATGGGTGATCGGTGCTCCACACCGGAGGTCAACCCCTCGCTGGTTAGATCTGACCATAAACAAATAACTTTGGATATCCACATTCTGCCACCACCCACTGACAAGAAAACCACAGTGAAAAACTTTTCAAAAGCAAACCACATTACTTAAGACCGAAGTGGAAAGTTTCAAAGCCACCATGCTAAAGGATAATGCTGTCCAAGCTGCAAAATCCTTTACTAATGCATTCTATGAGCACCTACAAGAATGCATGGATCGTGCCATCCCAAGCAAAACCAAGACTCACTCCTCCAAGAAAAAGAAACCAGTTTGGTGGACTCCTGCCATAAACAAGTTATACAACAGAAGGAGGAAACTAGTACAGAAAAGAGTAAAATCCCAAGAAGGGAAGACATCCCTGATCAGTATCAGCAAGAAACTACGATCCCTCATAAAATCATCCAAGGCGAGCTTCGAAAGAAAAATTGCCAAGGACTCCAAAGATAACCACAAGGCATTCTTTAGCTATGTCAAGAATCTAAGTGGCAATGCTCAGATCTGCTCAGAGTTAGTGCATAATGGCACAAAATACACTGAACCGACCAATATCACCAACATCCTGGCAGACAGATTCAGTGCAAACTTCACCACCCTCTCACCCCCAAAAGGGCCCATAACAATACCAGAAAAATGTAAAGCCCCTGAAATCACAGACACTCAGATTAAAACAGCCCTCTCCAAAGCCAAAAACAAAGCATCAATGGGACTGGATGATGTCCCAGGCTGCGTCGTACACACGCTCAAAGACAAACTAACCCCTCACCTAAACACACTGTTCAAACTCAGCCTGTCTACAGGCTATGTACCCATAGAGTGGAGCACAGCAATGGTTATTCCACTCCACAAAGGTGGCGCTACAACAGACCCTGAGAACTATCACCCTATAAGCCTGACTAGATTGGTCTGCAAGACTATTGAGTGCATCACCATGGAACTCATTAACAGAGACATTGGGAACCTCCAAACGCTAAACCCTACCCAGTTCAGCTTTGTTAAGGGCAGGTCATGCCTCCTAAACATGGTGGACTTCTTTGAGACAGTTACCAAGGCTATAGATGAGGGAAAGATGGTACACACAGCCTACCTACACCTCAAAAAGGCCTTTGACACCATTCTCCATTCAGGTATTATAGACAAGCTCACCAGCCTGAACATAAACACCTACGTCAAAAGATGCATTGCCAACTGGCTCAAGGATAGAACCCACATGGTGAGATTTGCAGGAGCTAGGTCCAACTCTAAACCGGTTACAAGTGGTGTTCCCCAGGGCTCAGTCCTAGGACCCCTCCTGTTCGGCATATGCTTCTCAGAGGTACAGACAAGCACAGGAGGACTATGGCTGACCAAGTTCGTAGACGACTGCAAACTCAGGGCTATAACTGACTCTCTGGCTGACACAGACATCCTTCAAAAGGGTCACACTGAGACGGATACCTGGTGTCAAAATCATGGCCTCAAGCTAAATGCCAAAAAGTGCATAATCATCCCCTTTGGAAAAAACAAAGTACCCACAAACTACCACATAGTTGGCAGTCCCTTAAATACGGAAAACGTAATAAGAGATCTGGGGACCCAAGTAGATAGTAATCTCTTCTTTGATAATCACATTGCCAAAGTGGTTAGAAAATCCTTCTATGTGGCCCGCCTAATCAAAAAAGCATTCACATCCAAATCAAAAGAGGTCATTGTGCCCCTCTACTCATCACTCATCAGACCTATCAGCCCCATTTGGGATGTACCTTACAAGACTCCTGCAACAGCTGGAAAGACCACAGAAGCACCTCACCAAGAGGATCACTGGCCTCAAACAGATGCCCTATGCAGCTCGATTGAAGAAACTCCAACTGTAGTCGGTTGCATACCACCTACTCAGAGGTGATCTCTGCCTGACATACAAGGCCATGTCCAACACAGAATTGATGGACATGCTCCACCTAAAGAAAACCTTATTCCCTTGAGCCACATGCTCTAGGGATCTAAACCTCACTACAACAATAAATAGGACGTGCTGGAGGGATAGATTTGTGTCCCAGAGACTTCCCATGCTTTGGAACAAGATTCCTATCTACATTAGGCAGAGCTCCTCGCTAACACTCTTCAAGAGAAACTTTGACGAGTGGATGGGAAACAGAAAGTTTACCCCAGGGATCACTTCAGTGGCACTGCTGGACAGAGGCACAGGGAACTAATCTAAGAGGGTGGCGAAAGCCATCACATTCTGACTAGGCTTATAAATGCCTTTGGGCAGATAGCCTAGTACCTACCTATCAAACTATATGGCTCATGTATAGCACAGTAGGAGTGGGAATATGTAAAATATAAATGTAAAAAATAATTTAGAAATTTAATGGAAAAAAAAATAGATTTAAGCAATGTTTTGCTAGTGTAAGCATTGCTTACTGGCAAACAGCTGTGCTTACCTGATTTAAGCATTGCTTACAGGCAAACAGCTGTGCTTACCTGGTTTAAGCATTGCTATGTGGGTTTGCACAGCATATTAAAACTGGCCAATCAAGAAAAAGTGTGGGAAAACTGCCCTATTTAAACCGCACAGGCGGGAATACAGCTATAACCATTTGGGATTGCTCACAGCAGGACCAAAATGTCTGGTGTCAGTGAAGGTGTTCACTTCCGAGTGCAACATTGGGGCATCCAGGATTCCAGGGTCATGGTTGGGCTCCTAGTAAAATCAATGATGGCAGGCTGCTGCAGGGCCAGTTCCAGGGCTCGCATTCTAAAGCAGAGGCCTGGGACTAGCTTGCATGTGATCTCACCAGTGCCACTGGCACACCTCGGGCTGGTGAGCAGGTACATCACCACCATAATGACCTGAAGCAGAGGAGGGGTGTACTCTTGGACCAGTGGATCCAAGAAGCCCGAGAGCAGGATGTCTCACCTGTCTGTAATTGAATTCTTATGTATCTCTAACTCAGTATGGAAAAAGTTCAACTTGACTGTGCAGGTGTGATTAATGTGTGATGTCTCCCCATACAGCTGCTGCGGAAAGGTCCCAGAATGTTGAGGCTCATGCCCAGCAACTGGCCAGGCTGCATCAGCAGTATGATGAGTACAGAATACCCCCTACTATTAGCAGTAAGAAATAAAAATTATAGTAATGGTAGTACTGCCTGTATATATAATTGTGCTGTAAAATTCAGGAATAAATGCCTGTGTCAGGCTGCCAGCATTACAATGGAGTATTCCCAGCTGCTGTGTAATACAGATGTCAGTAGCAAACAAGGTACAACATGCAGGAGAGATATATTAAAATATGTATGAATGTGTCTGAGTGAACCAGCCAGGAAAGTGCCATGTCAGGGTTACTGTAACAGAAATGAAAAGCATTCCCTTGTGCAGATCATGCAGGAATAGTAATTGTAGATTTCCGAGTTGTACAAAGATATGTATGTCAAAACTAATAAAGGTGATCCCAAACACCGGCATGTGTCATCTCACTTGTACATGAAAAATAGAAATGTGTATGTCCTGCAGAATACATTAACTGAGGTGAACTGAGTTAGTACTGCTTGTCTGAATACTTTAGAATGGGCATATCAAATAAGTGAAAAAAGCAACAGTAAATATTTCCATCAGAATGTGTTTTACTTGTTTTTCTGCCAGCATTGTCTTGTCATTTTCAGCTGTATGTAGCTGTGAATGTACTGAAAAATGTATAAGGCTAACAGGTGCAGACCTAAAACCTACACTGTGTACTCAGGAATCTAAATTGCAGTATGTAGTTGTAAAGCAGTCAAATGTGCAATCCAGCTAATGTGCACATGTTTCACAAACAGTGACACCAATGTCTGTTGTGTATGCACAATTTGTACTGAAAATGGGAAACAAATAATGCAACATGTCATAATAAAAGCACTGTGCACAAAAATATGTACTAGATAGAAATGTCACAAGCAGCACACAACACCTCCCCAATAGCTCAGTCTGATAAGTACTAGGCCTATAGTTCAATTTTGCATACACACCATGGTTCGAATCCAGGGACCGCCACTAACATCTCAGTCTGGTTCTACAGTTATAAATAGCAATATGAATAGAAAAAGTAATGTACTGCAGCATTTCCAGTCCTACAAATAAATGCAAGCTAGACATCCACACTCTGCAATCTGGCCCAGTCAAACCCCTCAAGTGTCACGCTGTCATGGATAGTTTCCCCAGTTGCCAAGAAACCTGCACACAGAGAATGTCACAGTAGATGTATATGAAAGGCACAACACACACTCCAGGGCCTGCAACTAATATGTGAATTGGAAATATGTGTAGAAACAGTAATGTAAAGTGCACACAGTTCATCTACACAGGGCCCACAGGTAAAGAAATTGGTATAGAAACAGGTCTGATGTGTATAACTAAAATAATGTTACAATTGCTCTGATTATATCTACAGCTGTTGGTGTGCTGTAGCAGCCCCATGGCCCAGGTAGAGTGTAAGTGTGGTCATAATGTAGAGTAGTGAATAGTAGTGTACTGACAAATATACTTGATAGCAGTTGTCAATTGAATCTGTTCTCTTCCGCCACCACCAAATGATCCAACCATCACACTGAAGCCAACATGGGTATGTTCCTAAACAAACCTCTACTATTGGGTCTGTTGTTCCATTTGGTTTATCATTGTTTAAACTGTGTGCATACTAATATTCCCTGTTGAATAATCATTTTATTGCCTGCCTGAAATACCACTGCTGTTGCAACCCTGAATGCCATTCCATATATGTATCAGTTCTGTTTGCTATGGCACTGTTATAATTGCACTGTGTTGAGTAAATGGGAATATCCATGCATGCTATTTTGACTAATGTTGGAATGTGTTGTGCATAACTAACCAATATTCATTGTTAATTTCCACACCATAGCACATATGAGAAGGCAGATCCCAGCAGATACACCTCTACCTCCCAACCTGGCCGAGGCACCAGTCCCAGCACGTCTGGGACCCAACCCAGACCTCCCTCATCTGCTGGTCCTGCACCATCCTTGGGTTGAACCGCTGCAGGGGATGAGGCTTGCCCTACCTGCAAGTGGGAGTGGTGGGGATGTTGTCACCCAGGACGAGGTCTGTGGCATGGTGCGCAGTGTCCTGCAGATGGAGCTGGATGACTGCCTGCACCAGATGGAGGGAAGGCTGGCGCAGCTAGAGGGGCATGCAGCCACACCAGCCTAGCCCCAAGCACAGCCACCTTAGTGGCTGTGAAGGAGTTGTGGTGACTGCCATCGGGTGGGGACATTAGTGCCACTACCACCATCTGTGGGGCTCATGAGCCTCGGATTCCCAACCACCCTCCCATTCAAGGTTTTCACCCCCCATGTGTCATGCACCACCCCTGTCTGCTGTCTTGTCTGTCTGCAAATATAACCTCTCCTACCAAACCTCCCTGACTTCACTTACCTAAAATCTTTCCTTAACATCCCACTCTCACCTTAAAAAAGGGGGGGGCATCTGTCCCAACAAAAATCATGTACCATACATAGCTCTGCATTTTTCCCAGAGACATGCACCCATCAAAAACTCTAACCCTACCAATCATCTGTATTGTATGATGCCTACACACCTCCCTGTAGGGTGTGAGGCTCCAAATTCTAAATTGCCCACATTGAAAGCAGCTGTTGCTGCCAAAGAAATGCAGAGCTATGGTCCTTTCCTACACCTGTCCTGCACATCCCTGCCTGATTCTCCTCTTGTTTGTCCCCATGCTTGCCCCAATTTCACCACTCTCCTATCTCCCTTTTTTCTTTTCTTTGTTTGAAATTAGCATGTGTTTAAGTGGCGTAAAGCAGCCGTAAGCGGGTGTAAGCTATGCTAAGCTCACGTAAGCATTGCATAGCTTTGTGAAAACCCACGTAAACCCACTTCCAAATGTTTTAAAGTGCCTTAATCACTCTGTCTCCAAGAGCCCCTGTTCTGCACATAAACAAAATATTCAGCCAAGTCTCAAACTCAGGACCCTGCACACTACAGCCAAAGTGATTTACCACTAAGACATTTCAGATGTAAACAAAGGTGATCTTTTCTCAAACATATCATCCAGCACAGGCATTCCACAGTAGAGGAAATGTATTTATATATGTAGATGAATGTATATGTATGCCTACATATATACGTATATATATATATATATATATATATATATATATATATATATATATATATATATAAAGATATATATAAAAAAAGAAAAAAATATACACAAAGACACACACACACACACATATATATGTATATACATATATATATATATATATATATATATATGTAAATGGGTACTGCGTGTGCACATTGGATACATACTCTGAACTTCTCACTGAAAAACATCTGACCAAAGGCACTGTTAATGGGGGTGAAGGGGCCCAAAATAAGTACCTCTTGTAATTATTGATATCATCCCCTGCTCCACAGCTGAGCAGATCTGCCTTTAAACACATTAACCAACATTTGCAAGTCTCATACCCAGGACCCTACGCAACATAGCCACAACAAGTTAACAGTAATCCATCTCAGCTATATGATGTCAGGATGATATCAGTAACATATCATGCAGAACAGTCAGTCTATCATAGGGAATGTGCAATGTGGAAGCAGTAAATATTCCAATGATAAATAACACAGATATACATGTACATATATATATATATATATATATATATATATATATATATATATATATATATATATATATATATATATATATATATATATATATATATATATATATATATATATATATATATATATATATATATATATATATATCACATATATATTGTGTGTGTGTGTGTGTGTGTGTGTGTGTGTGTGTGTGTGTGTGTGTGTGTGTGTATATATATATATATATATATATATATATATATATATATATATATATATATATATATATATATATATATATATATATATATATATATATATATATATATATATATATATATATATATATATATATATATATATATATATGTATATTATATGATTATATGTGTATATATATATCTATCTATCTATCTATCTATATATATATATATATATATATATATATATATATATTATATATAAGAAGATATATATTTAGAGGGTGCTCAGCATATCGAACAGCCAGTATTCCTACAGTTGCCACCTTTTAAAATGGCCAGTGTTTGATTCTTTCATACAAAAAACAAT
>NC_056729.1:167256180-167381180 GCF_019279795.1 Protopterus annectens
AAAAAAAAGAATGTCATTATTATATTTCAAAACATTATGAATAGTTCCATATTCATTTATATGAGGGTAGTTGCATGATGCCGGTCAACTAAAGCTGCTGGCATCCACCTTTATAATGCAGTGACTGTAAAGGTAAAATGTACCAAATAATAAAAATACAGTTGCCCCATTTTGCATGTGAGGTGATTATGGTCTCTGTGTGTCACATTAGTCTGATTGATATCAGCATGCCATCGTAAAAGCAAGGAGAGATAGTTACAGTGACATTCATTATTAGGTCTCCTGCAAATCAGAGTGAATGTGTGTGTGTGTGTGTGTGTGTGTGTGTGTGTGTGTGTGTGTGTGTGTGTGTGTGTGTGTGTGTGTGTGTGCATGTGTGTCTGTGTGTGTGCATGTGTGCGTGTGTGTCTGTGTGTGTGTGTGCATGTGTGTGTGTGTGTGTGTGTGTGTGTGTGTGTGTGTGTGTGTGTGTGTGTGTGTGTGTGTGTGTGTGTGTGTGTGTGTGTGTGTGTGTGTGTGTGTGTGTGTGTGAATGTAATCAAAATGTAACTGTTAGTAATATAGCAATGAAGAACAATTTGCTGAGAGTGAATTACATGCAATCTAGGGAAGTCAGTTGTTTTAGATTTCATTTACCACAGTACACCATGGAGCTTAGTGAAGTGTGGCTGGTATTGGGCATAGTCCAGTGCTATAGTTTTTGTTTAAAATAAACTGATAAGATCAGACCCCTAACACAGACTTAGTTTTACTGCTGCTAAGATTATTATATTTTATTATTTGTGAAAGAAGTTTGAATTGAGAGAATGTAGCCCCTGCCCCTGACATATTAATTGATTCCAACAGTGTAATATTGTAAACTAGAGTTGTATGGCCTGCAAAACAGTTTTGTTACCAAAATGTGTGTGCATCATTGCAGTAACAAGGCAAATACTCAGGTGTATGCATTTTAGAGCAGTTAGTGTATATTTTATATTTAATTAGAAAGCAAGCAAAATAATCTCAGTAGAGTATTGAGAAATATTGAGGTACAATTGATTAAAGAGTGTAAAACTAAATGACTCTGACATGATTGAACAAGGAAGAGTTGATACTGGCTTTGCATGCAATATAATATCAGTTCACTAAGTCTAAAGACAATCTGGCAGGACCTGTACATTTGCAGCATGAAGCAGAAAAGTAACTCAGTTTGTTCCACAGTGATGCAGCCTGAACTATGGAAACTGGTGATGGATCCAGACATGAAATACCTATAAAGAGAAGCAGCTGAGAGAAGGAAAAATCTTGAGGCACAAAGGAAGAAAGAGTAAGCAGTGTATGAAGCTCCAGAGGAGGAAAGGAAGCAGTGGCACAAACTGTTAATGGTTCCAGAGAGAGGCAGCACTGACATTAAGATGAGCTTGGTCTTTGCCAGATGCAAGAGTATCACGGGTGAAAACACAGGCTGGAATACCAAGGTCAGAACTAAATGGTTTGCTCTTCTTAATTTCTCTTAGTCTTTAGAGATTCTAATACCATAATGTAAATGGAACCTATTCCTAAGTCAGGGTATGATTAACATTCATAAAATCACTATTGTTTCGCCATTGAAGTTAGTCATGAGTGCTCTTTTCAGCACCTAGATTGTACCCAGAATTGCCTCCATCTGTAATACATACAGGGTTGCATGTCCTGGTAGCATATCTAAGTATGATTGTAGATTAATTTTTATTAGACCTGTTGCTCATCCTACTACTGGAACTGTCTGGCTATCTTTCCTCCACATTATTCTCATTTATGATTACAAGTGTTGGTATTTTACTACTTTGAAGGCAGAAATATACAGTGTAGGCAGTGCACCTATCCTAAATTAAAAATTAAATAAATAAGCAAAACTGATTTCTGTTAAAGATGTAGTACAAACTGGAAAAGAACAGGCAAATATGGATGCAAACCTAATTAACATGACCATAGGATAAGTGCATTCTTTTTGGTTGAAGAACAAGGAAGACTGAACAGTAAAAATACTGAATATATTGTTTTAGTATGTGTGCCTGGGCTAGTGTTCATTTCTGACAGACTTACAGTGTTTTTTCCATTAATTTGAATATGTTCCATTTTTAGACTATGATTACTGATTAGAATGATGTGCTCAGGATTATTAAAGTAAGAGACTGTATTTATGAATTTTGTCTCTAGACGTTTCAGTACTCCAAACTGGTTGAAGTGAACAAGTTATAATTTAACTTAGCTTTAGCCATGTCATTTCAATTTATTCTGATATGCACTATTGCATTTCTTCTGGCAACACTGGGTTATACCATTGGATATCATTTTTAATATATTACTGAAGGAGATAATTGCCTTAGAGGTTCCTAATGAAAGTCAAGAAACTCAATATCACCAATACCATCACCAAGAGGGGGAACAGAAGAGGACAATCCTGTCCCTCTTCTCCATTCTTCTCCACCCCATAAACTCTGGATAATCCAAAATAAAATACAAAGAAAAGGTGGGAGAGAGGGTTGTAAACTCATGCCAAAATGTGACACAGCTTCCCCCACTACAGTAATATTAAAACTAAACCCCACTCCAAATCTACCTCACTTCCTCTAAACCCACGCACATTTGCACCCAAAGCTCAACGAACTATCTGCTATCATTAAAATTAACCCCTCTTTCCTTCCATACTCTCTTCACCCCCATTACCTTATTCTAACCCTCCTAAAATGGTCGTGGTCAAATTAGTTTGTCCCAAACCTCATTTGTCCTGGCCCCTTTAATATTCGGGTCTACATTAGAACATCGAAGTTTCAAAACTTCGAATGTTCTAATATTGACCCCTATTCAGTGAAAGCTGAAAACATTGAACATACAGAACAGCAAATTTTTTCCTAGGGGAAAAATTTGCTGTTCCAAAACACATACACACAACACAAGCACACCGAACAAACAGCAATCCACACACATACACCTAAAACCTTACACCTAATCCTACACTAAACTATACACACACCACTAACTATCCATTTATTTTAACCCTAACCCTAAGGTCCGTCACTATCGCACACTCACCTCACCCACGCCCTAACCCTAACTCACCTACCCCCTCTCTAACCCTCACATCCACACAATTGCACACTTACCTGACCTGCGCCCTAACCTTAACTCACCTAACCCGCTTTAACCCTCACGTCTACACAATTGCACACATACCTAACCTGCGCCCTAACCCTAACTCACCTAACCCGCTCTAACCCTCATGTTCACACAATCGCACACATACCTAACCCGCACCCTAAACCTAACTAACCTAATCCACACTCAATCGCACACTTACCTGAACCCGACCATAACTTTTCACCACAGCACTGAAAATACCGAAGCAACAGAAATGTACAACCAAATTCTTTCCCTAGGAAAAAAATCAGTTTTCTGTTGCTTCGATATTTTCAGCTTTCACTGAATAGGGGTTGATATTAGAACATTCGAAGTTTTGAAACTTTGATTTTTTAATATAGACCCTAATAATCCACGCTGACTCCAATGGACATCTGATGACCTTTATTAAATTCCAACAAAACTAATAAACTTTATTTAAAAACTGTAACAAAATAATGATAAAATGACATTCTTCTTAGCATCCATCATGGCAGCATACCCACTCACCCTGTCTGAATAAGCAGCATCCATACTCCACTTATTTATTCTTATCAAGCAGCATCCTGCAGCTCACTTGATCCCAAACTCAATATCACCAACACCATCACCAAGAGGGGGAACAGAAGAGGATAATCCTGTCCCTCTTCTCTGCCAACCAGCCTGATCACAGGCTGTTCCCCCTCCTTTATGCAAGAACTTTCACCATATCCTCTAAAAATAATTTCAAATGTACAGTAAATAAATTTAGGCCGATATCACTCAAATGCACAGCATCAGCTCTAAACCAAATCAAATCGCTGTCATCAAAATCCTGATAATCTATCGTGTACTTACCCAAAGTTCGTAACTGCAGAACCAACCAATGCTTAACAGATCTTCGGGTCCACTCTACAGCCTAAAGACTAACAGTATTCCTCCACCTCAAACATGGCACTATCTCTGACCATAGTATATACATGCCTGGACATAGTGTTTCCAACATATGCAAATCCTCCCATATCCTATCCACCAGCTGCTTCTTAGGAATTATTCCCAAGTCATTACCACCTAGGTGTATCACCAATATTCTAGGAAAACCAAACTGGAACTTTAACACTCTAACTTCCTGCATAAGATGAGACCACCAAAGACCTCTAATCCCATGCCAAATAACTGACCACCCTAATTGGGACAATCACAAATTCATTCCATCCTTCGTAACTGCTACCCTTTTCTCTGCCCAGTGGATACATGAATGGTCCAATGACAATCTGATTTCCTGAAAGACAAAAAAAATATATATATATATATATATATATATATATATATATATATATATATATATATATATTAGTGCAGTTGAATACATTATTTAATATAAGATAAAAAGGCATTAGAAGACCACTTCCCCACTCTTCTAATAACCTCAATGGATCTGCCTTCCTGTGCCAAATCTGAAGCCCTTCCAATATGAAAAGAATGAACTGCAAACCTCTCAGCTGGAAAACCCATACAAAGAAAAGCCTTCCTTATCACCTGTACAAACCAACTGCTCATTACCATCCCTCCCCCCTCTCAAACAAAATAAACAAATCATGAGGACCCCCCCCCACCTGAGTCCACATGAGTTCTGCAGCCCAACCTACTGGACAAAGCCCTGCAGTCCCATCTTTTCTCAAGACTATCAATGCACCTTTCCCCAACTGATCTGTTTTAGATCTCCATAACCCAATGTGAACCACCACTGAACATATCATTACATCCCTCCAGAATAATGACCCCAACAAGTCTGACACACAAAATGCACCAAAATACATCCATACACTCAAAGTAACCCACATAACATAATCAACTGAATCCCTCTCCACTAACGCCAAACCCTTCAATTAAACTTCCAAAATCTGCCTAGTCAGCAGCCAGTGCATATCCAAATTCCCCCAGCTACTCTTCCACATCCTGTCAATATACACCCCACCATCCATGACTTAGTGAGGTCATGCAACCCAGCCACCTGTACAAATACACTAGTTGCCATCAATTCCACCTTAACTGTTTGCACTGCCTTCCCTTGCCCCTAAAATCAAGCCAAGTAGCAAAGCAGCAACTCCTCTGACCAAACCCCTTGATCCTCAGGTAATTGCAGAACAAATTTATCAGATTCATAAAGTGCCCTACCACATGCCTTCCTGGTGGAAACCACCCAGGATTGCTGCATCAACCTTCTGGTTATGTCAACCCAAGAAACCACACCTTGTCTGGCAAAGCCACCAGCACCTCCTCTGCCCCTGAAGCCAACTGTTGAAATCTGTAAAACTGAAATCGAAACAAACTGTCAGTAATCACATTCCACACCCATGCCACATGCACCCCTACGAATGAAAAATTAATTATCAAACTCTGCAAGACCAACTTAAGTAAAAGTAACAGAAACATTTCAGATCTAGCCGTCTTCATCTACAAAACCTGCCCCACTGACATGTTATCTGAATGAAAAATTACCCTCTTTCCCCACAATTTGTCCTTCCAAACTATTGTTGCTAGCCAAATTGGCATTAATTCTCAAAACACAGCATCCCTTTTCAACTCCTCCATCCAATCCAATGGCCATTGAGCCGCAAACCATTAACCTCCAAAGAATGCCACTATCCCAATACCTCCTGTTGCATCTGCGAACAATTGCAGTTCCTCTTGACCAATGCAATTTGTCTGCCAAAAAGAAACTCTATTAATCTGCTCCAAAAAAGATAACCAAATAACCAAATCAACTCATACCAACTTGCTAATCCTAACCCAATGGTGTTTGCTCTTCTCACCTTTCAATAAAAAGGACACTGACCTGCAAAAAGTATGCCCTGGATGAACAGCCCGACATGCAAAATTCAAAAGCCCTAAGTACTCCATGACTGCCCGGATGTGTACCTTACTCTTACACACCACTATCACAATCTTCTCCTTCAATCTGTCTATCTTATCTATGGGTAAGCAAAGCAACGCATGCCCTGTGTCCACAAATAATCCCAAAAAATCCAAAGCTTTGGCTGGGCCTTTGAACTTATGCTGAACCAGTGGAACCCCCATCTCATCACATATCTCCAAGAATTCTTGCAAACCTTTGTGTGCTCCCTCAAATCCCTCACCCACTAACAAAAATTCATCTAAATAATGTACTGCCCTCTGTGTACTGACTCACTGCAGCCACACCCAATGAAGAACCATACAGAATTTCTCAAAGGTAGCACATGCTATGGAGCAGCCTATTGCCATAGCCTTATAAAAATAAAACTTGCTCCCTACTACTATACCCAATAATGGCCACCGCTCTTCTCTTACTGGCAAAAAGTGAAAGGCAGATTCAATATCCACTTTCACTAAACATGGATCTGTAAACTTTCAGATAATCTTCACAGCATCATCCAAAGATGCATAGCCAACTTTAGCATCCGCGACTGAAATGCAATCATTCACCAAGCACCCTGCCAGGAACAACAAATGGTGAATCATCCTAAACTCACCAGCCAATTTCTTCTGAACCAAACCCAATGTAGAAACCTTAAAACTCTGAAAGGGATGGCTGTCAAAAGGCACCGGTAACCTACCTGCCTGTCACTCCTTCTCTACCAAACACAGCAAAATATCCTCCTTACCTCTTACTGATTGCAAATTCCTACAAACCACCCCATCCCCTGCAACTCCCGATTTGATAGAAAACCCCCAAGAAAAAACTTAATTATTTCTTCTTTAAGAGAAACATCAGGAAATCACTGGAGCATACTCTGCAACATCTCCACCTTAATGAGGGAATGTTATACCTGCCCTTCCTCTAGCCCCCCTAAAAGACACCCCAGCCCATAATCCTCGAAAATTTCTTCTACCTGTAATGTTCTGAAACCCTTGGGAAGGGAAAAAGCCCCCTTCAGCTGAAAATGAGCTCAAACTCATTGAATTAACCTTGCACCACCCACAGTGAACCACTGAATGATTCTCTCCACACTTTGAACAAACATGTGAAAACTTGCACCCTGACCAAGAACAACTTCACGCATTGAAAGCCCAACATATTTCTCCGCCTTCTCCCCCTATCTTTGCCCCTCTAGCAATCCCCCCAAAACTATCCATCATGGTAGCCAACCAGATATCTCGATGACAAACCAACCAGCAAAGAAAGAGATCAACTGCTTTCCACTTCTGGAACCTCTGATCATACCATAACCAGGTATTCCCAGGCCTCAAATGTTGAGCTTCTTGGATTGTATGAAAGTCACCCAATAGAGGCAATGCCAAAAATGTATCCTTCCCTAACAAAACTGCCATGTAATAGATGAATCCCACTACCCAGTTCTCCCATGTTCTAGGATGCAGTCTACCTACCCTCCTCCTCTATAATATCACTAAAGCAGCCAACAAATCTTTGCTGTTTGCTGACTCTGATTCCACCAGCCACTGGACCTCTTCTGCACCTATTAATTCAAAAATGTTGACATACTCCACTTTCCAAATCTTCTCTTTAACTGTCACTGGAATGTGAGGAGTTAGAAAAACCACCTCTGTTCCTTGTCCCAACATCTTCATAGCCAACCAATCACCAGGACATATGCTGAAATCAGAACCCACTTCTGAAAATAGACCCAAACTGCCAACTGACGCAACGCTGTCCTCTCTAACTGCTTCTTCCCCGTTTTTCTCCTGACACTCCTGTGCATCCCTCATAGCCCTCCCCATATCCTCCAAACCATGAGAAAGACCATCTTTTGATGTCTTCCCATCATTCATAACACATCCCAAACCTACCCCCCTAACTGAAATCCAATGCCAAATCATTACTTGAAGCTCCGTCCGGAATCATTCCTGCTACTGATGACTCAATTGCAGCTGCCTCTCTTGACAGTCATTGTCTCTTCCCTCAAGTCACAGACCTGGTCCTCCCTGCCAGACATCATGGCCGGGATTCATGAAGCTCGGCGCAAGGCCGGCGTAAGGCTTGTGCTGGCCGTGTGGCGTATATATGGAGTAGTCGCGTCATATGCATATTAATGAAGGCGTGCAACCGCCACAGCCACGTGCATAGGAAATGTGTGCGAGTGCATGGGGCGTATTGAAGTTGCGCATGGAGGTGTGTCAATGTCAGCTGTCAATGAGCAACCTAAACTGCTGAATATTATATTCCGCCTGCAATAGTAATCGCACCTATCAGTGTCCGTGGATACTGAAACGTATGCAAAGCATGCAAGATAGTCCCTGCGAACAGAAAATGAAGGAGCAGACAGAAATGCATGGTAGGGAATAACGGGTCACTACCCTTGAACAAATGACATGAAAACCATGTGCCCATAGTCCAACGTAGTGTTGATAGCTATACCATGTGGAAGTGAAATGTATCATATGTTAGCGTGCCGCCAGTAGATACGTCCAGCCCAATGGAGAAGGTCACCAGCTGACCCATAATGTGAGGGAGGGTACATAGCTGGGCAGATGTGTCCATAACCAAATACACGAGGAGAAATGTAGATATATGTAGTGACCGTATGCCCGAATCATAGCCCACAAGGCATGTAATAGTCACATACAAAAGGTATGTCCGTATTTCACATACCAAATGTGATAAGAAATAGAATGCACATGTAAACGAAACAGAAGGAGCATATAAACAGCTACAACAATAAGGACACATGTAGGCCAAAAGGAACAGTATGATCCGTACCGTCGACTAAGATTACCACCTGTCCCATTTTGTGAGTGACAGTCCCTCTGTGGGCAGATGTGTCCTGACACAAACTTGTAAAAATGGCAAATGTCCAGAGATTATACGACAAAATTATACCTTAGACGTCATGTAATAGTTGCATTAAACAGTTATTCTCTGTACGTATATTACATAAATGTCATGAGAAACAGAATAAGTCACCGAAATGCTACAAGAATAAGCTTAGATATAGGCAAGAATTGTACGTTCTATCTGCCGAACTGACCATGGGTATGTGTCGGCCTGTAAAATGTGCTGTGTTCACTGCAAATGTCACACTGTAGCCAATTGAAAAGGTGGAAACACTACCGTCGACTGTGGGGAGGCATTGTCCACAACAGTCGGATATGTGTAAGGAATAGCTTGGACATAGGAAAAGGTGCCATCCTACCAACGAGTACAACAGGCTGGCAAAATCCGGAAGTCAGCGGTATAAGCCGAACTTGCATGTGACACAGTCGAATGGGTAGTACCCGGGTATACCAACCAAGTAATGAAAGTGAAGTATGGGCGTGTACCTATGTGCGTGAGGTATAGCATGTGGAAAGCAAACATGGCAGGGTAGTCCACACAACCATAAAGGTACCTGACACATGTAGGGTAGTCAATGTGTTACTCTGGCCATGTCATGGGCCAACAACCAAAGTAGTGATCTATGGGGTGTGAGGAATTCGAGTGCGAGGGGTGGATGGGTAATGGTAAAATCCTCAAAGGCGATACTGTGTCGTATGCAGAAAAGGTGAACTGGAGGTGTATGAGGGGGCAGCGGGTGAAGTGGAAAGAAACACAAACACATGTAGAAACAGCTGCAAGACAAGCAGACAGGCCATAGTGTAGAACACAATCCCACAAACATATGAATATGAAAATGTGCGATACAAATGTATAGATATGTCACCGTCACATACCTACAGATTGGTCCTGATGGAACTGGCCATAACAAATGCAACACACCTGGATGCATAATGGCCTACCCAGCATACCCTCCACATCACACAACCCGCCCCCATACCGGAACGTCCACCAAATCCATCCGTACTTGGCGTACTGGTTCGTTGCAGACACAACTACACATAGTGACCCCTACACATATGTAGTAGGTATTGTCACCCTAGGCAGTGTCAGGATTGCAAACCATGTATCCCCTGCATGTAAAATTCCCTGCATATTTTTGTAAAGCCACAAAAATCTTCGGTATCTGCCTTGTTTTGGTCATGACCAATTTTTGGGATATCCCTCATGGGATAACTAACCTGTCTAAATAGTAGAATGGGTATGACGAGATGATGTCCAATCTTGTAGATATCTGGACAGACGTCAGAACGTGCAGTAGAGGTCCATGACGCTGTCCAGCCCTAAGTGGTCATGCATAACCTACTACCCAGGATAAAACACCTTCCTGTGATGCATGTGTCCCAACACGAATAGGCGAGAGAATATATTGCATACATTCATATAGTGGCAAACGGCATAAGGGTGAGGAAGACACTGACGTAAACAGGATAACGCTGATCAAGTGTGAGGGACACTTGCTGTATGCAGGCATGACCGACCATACCTGTCAACCTGTGTGAGCAAGATATCTGGACAGAGCCATGAATACAAGTGAGACAAAGGTCCAAAAGCAGGGACAATTTGTAAAGATAGCTCATAGAAGCATAGACATATGATAGAATAACAGTTTGCACATTGGCATTAATGTCCGGAGTATGAAGTCTGAAACCCAACTGTCTGTCAGCATGTTCTGACTTCAGTCTTTAATGATGAGCTACTGCTGTGCCAGAACACAACAGCGTATTACAGAGGTCCGTACCATACCACTCAACTGTCCAGATATTCGCAGAATGACCAGAGTTTTGCCTCATATTATTGTTGTGTGCCTCCGACAATCTGCACCTGTCTAGTAAATAGCTGAGGATTGATGTCACTAAATAATGAGAAATATTTTGAGTTTAAGACTACACATCCTTCAGAAAAGTCATGCTAATGCAAAACCTAGTATTCTAACAACGTTCTACGCTTGTAAGAGCAATAGTTAAAATGTGTCCCTATTTGTCCCCCCCATCAGGTAGGTTTTGCGTAGATTTGTTGCTCTAAGAGGTTGAGAGGTATGGTCCATACATATTTACAGTAACAACCCTTCACATTTGTGTAATGTACAACTGCATACCTGTTGTCACTTCATGTCCAAACCAATAATCCCCGTATGACTGAATACAGGTAATAGTCAAATGTGAATGGGAACACCCCTCACCGTGGAGTATGGACTGTAACAACCCCACCCATAATATGTATTGCCAACAGAATAAGCTGCTGACAGGTGCCCAAACACCTGTATCTGTAAACACAGTTAAAAATTCATAATAGGGAGAAACTCCCCATCCATATGCTTTGTCTGACATTTAAACTCGGCCAGGGAAGTTCCGTTCACCAGGCAGACAAGCCTAAACCCAGATCACTACATGAACACCCTGATAATCAAAGGCTGGTATGTGCCAGGACTATATGCCTTGGTGTTCTGCATATCCTTGGAGTGATTAACAATCCAGCTGGGGTCCACAGCAGTAGGCAATAGGGAATGTGTAATCTGTAGTACCGTGTTTTTCCCAGCAGGAGAATGGATGCCTGTGTTGTAAGTGAAGCGGTGAGGTGTATGTTGATGTAGCTAAGTACTATGGGTATGCATATCAATGAGGCAGAACACCAATAGAATAGTGGTTCCAGCATCCGGCCAATGTGAATGCAGTCCCGGTTGACCTATGACCACTGCACATATAACTTTAAAGTGTAATGAATGCGTTCGTGCTGTACACACATTTAAATATGTAACGGTGAAAGTGCATTTCGCATCAGTCCGTAAACTGGAATACAGATATGTAACTGTTATGGTCAGAACTATGAAAGGCCACGTAAGCACAAATATCTATTAAACATATGTAACCCACAATAAGGATATGCAAGTGCACCTGCGCGTGTGTAATCCGCTCACAGCATAGCAAATGAATGCTGTTTTCTCCATGTTATATATACATGGCTCATACCTGTTAACCCCGTAAAGTACAAAACCGAACAAAGCCATGAAAACAACTGGTACAAATAGGGACAATCCCCAGATATTGCCCTAACAAACATAGAAAGTGGATAGAATAACAGGTGTGTCACTAGCATGGATTCTCTGAAGGGTATGAAGTCGTAACCTGAAATGCTTGTCATTATTGTCCAATGTCAGTCTTTAATGATATGCCACTAAATTGCCAGATAGACACAGGGTTATGAAAAATGGACCAAAGATAAGAGGCAAACAGCTGTACAGTCAGCGTAAATCTGTACAGTTGAAAGGTATGATATGGATATATATATCTGTGTATACACATATATCCACAGACTTAAACCAAAGCTAATTATGAAATGAGGAATGTACAGACATATATGGACATATGTATATATGTACATATATATATATATATATATATATATATATATATATATATATATATATATATATATACACACACGATACATTAATAGATATATACACAACAAACATATGTCCCTGTAGATATAACACATGTACATAAATAGGTTACGGTATAGCTATTATGGATAGACAGGCAGACATGCATGAAAGGTGAATACACTGCTGCTTTCCAAACCATTTCCCGGAAAGTACCAGTTTGACAGGCCTGCAAGTTCTACACTTTAAACATGAATATAGGTGTCCTTTGCAGGACCCCAAAAATTGATTCCGTACAAAGTGCGAACCATCATCGATGCAAAGGAGGTCACAGCTGCAACTATGATATAGCTGTACATGCAACAATAGCAGGTGCAAGGGTAATAACACATGGGTCGATAGAATGTATGACATACGACCTGATATCTGGAGAGTGGGGAGTGCTTAGAAGTGTCTTCACACTTTATTATCGCTCACATTAAGCATGTCTAATGGGTACTGTGGAGGGGTGTCAGGTATGGGAACCATGGGTATGCAGAAATGCACCTAGGTGTTGGTTGGCACAGATTTATTAGGTCCGCCCCATGGGAGTGATCAATATACCTATGTGGGTATAGCACATGCCTACATTCCCCAAAAAGGTTCAACCCATCTACTGGATATTGTGTAAACCATTGAGGGAAGACGTAGGCACCTATATCAGTGTCATGTAGGTGATTATCATGGATGGACATGTGTATGACCAAGATGGTAACCATACCTTCCAAACTTTCAGAATAAGACAGCTGGACTAAGGCATAGTACATGAAATGCAAATAGGGACTATATTAATTATACCCCTGACAAAGTGAGAACATTGATAGAATAATGGCTTAGTCAGGAGTACGAATGTTATGAGGGTTAGTAATCATGAAATAGAAATGTCAGTCATTATTATTTAACCTCACAGTCCATCATGCCTTGACAGTAATTTACCAGAAAGGCACATTATTATGACAAATGTAACAAAATCATAGGTCAAACCTTGGGGCTTTTACCCATAATGTGTACAGGTGAGAGGTATGAAGGTAACTCGTCCTAAATAAATGTACAGAACTAGTGATACTAGGTGGACAGGTGAGAAGAAAGACATCAGGACAAATGACAAAACATGTACAAGTCATAAGCATGTACTTCGACAAATGTGAATGACAATGTATGCCCTGTGAAAGTCAATGTGGAAGGTTAATAGACCCAAAAGAAATGTGTCCCTCAGGGTGTCATGCAGTGTCACCGATACAGTGTCCAGTCCCCCATACTCGTACGTGAGCTCTGCCACTGACGGAAAGCGCAAATACCAGCGTACACATAAGGTACATGATAGCATAAGTAGTGTGGATAAGCACCTGTTGACCTCTGTGAGGAATACAACCCTCTGGGTGGGTGTGTCCTGCAATAGGAATGTAATGGCATCTGGCCTGTGATGCCGCCAAATATTGTGTGTATTGGTGTAAGAAACTTGATATCCTGTATCAGAAACATACCTCGCAACTGTACAGATTTTCGCAGAATGTGCAGATTTTTGCCTCATATGTTTGGTGTGTTCCTCTTACAATCTGTACCTTTCTGGCAAATACCTGAGAACTGAAGTCATTAAATAATGACAAACATTTGAGTTTAAGACTCCAAATCCTTCAGAAAAGTCATACTAATAATGCAAAATCTATTATTCTGTCAACTATCTACATTTGTAAGAGCAATATTTAAAATCTGCCCCTATTTGTCCCCCCATCATTTTAGGCTTTGTCCAGATTTTGTGCTCTAGCAGGTTGAGAGGTATGATCAGAAACAGATACATGTCTGAGGAAACAGCATTATCGACTGCAAGATAACTCAGAAGGTATGACAAGCGCTGCAGTAGGAAGTTCATTATTGGCTGCAGGTATGTGCTGACATATCAAATGACACAGCAGTCTACATGACGTACCTATAGGGCAGTCACCTTTACAAATGATGACAGTGGGACATACCCACAGCCATGCATACACCACAAATAGACATAGCACACAGCAAAGCCTAGGCCATGATACATGAATCCTCCGGCGTGTACGAGTAGAGTGAGAGTACAGCAAGGAAAGATGTCCGCCAAGCTATTCAGCAAACTCCTGTAGGGGCGTGTAAGACCGCCCGTAACACGAACATTGCACGGACACTGTTGGGATTTGCAACATACCCCATTTGTATGTGAAAGCTATGCAAATGATGTAAATATGCGATACATGAAACAGTAAGCTGTCCATGCAAGAGCAGAGTTATGTGCAGAAATGTACCCGGATGTTAGGTGACTAACGTTCTGCACATTGCCAAATAGAGCAATGACAGCTGCAAATACAGTATGAATACAGTCAAAGAAGCATGCCAATGTCCAAATCTAAGGCCAGTGGCATTATTGTCCATTGGATATCAATAAAACTGTAGTTGTCCTCCCCTGATCTCTGGTGTGGAAGCGTAGCGCAGAGCCACGAGAATGCGCTGCGCTTCAAAACAAGGTGAATATGTATAATATACATACAAAATGTAGATTTAGTTAGATGTTAGTACGCCATGCAGATGAATGGCAAGCTGGAGACAACATGGCTACTGCGTACTGGTTGTTATGTGTGGAAGCGCTCTGTCAGGGATGTAACGAGGCATTTGTAGGCAATCTGATGCAAGTGAGGCTGAGGATAGTGAATCACAACATGTCATGCCATATGGGCCAGGCCTCTACAGTGTAGTGTAGGATAAGGGGACTATTAGAGTAGAAGATAGGTGACAACATGAGTGTGCATGTATAAAACACTGTAATCTTACTGGAGCAGTGTCACATGTTTGCTGTCAGTAGTCAGTGGAAGAAGCGTGTTATGAGCTATCCTAGGGAAAGTCAGGAGACTGACGGTGTACACCATGGATACCACCGATGTTACCTGCAAACCTGCCCACAGTGTGTCCACGCCCATGCGCGCCAGTAAGCCCGAGTAAGCATGTGTGCGTGCGTGTCAGACCGTGTGCACGTGTTGAAGAACGAGTAAGCTAGTGTACGAATGGTGAAGCCTGTGTAATGTTGTGTATGCCAGTGTACGCGTTTGTAAGCATGTATACATGTGTGCTACACACATCACACGCGTACTGCACACTCAGACACACGTGCTGCCAATACTACACACATCAGTGAAATGGCAGATGGATGGAGAATACATATTCAGAATTAACAGTGCTGTAAACTATGCTACAGTGATGGTCATAGCTGCAATGCATCATGCCTGCTGATATACACATGGAAGTATCACACTTTGTGTTAACAGCATTCTAACATCAATACAGTGGAATAAAGCCACCGTGTGCATCAGCACCAGGTTAGTCTGATCCTGCATCAATGTTACACATCACAGGTGGTGGCACAAGTGACATCATATGCACAGGGTGTGGTGTTACATTTCCAGAGCTGTCATTGAGCCATCTAATTTACATGTAGGTGTGTGTGTGTGAGGGACAATGGTTATTGCATGGCCCAATGGTGATGCAATGGGTTTGTGTATCTGATAGCCCTAGCTGTTTGTGGTAAGTGTGTGTGTCTGCATATATACAGGTACAGCATGTGTCAGCCATATACAGGAGGTTGTGGGACAGTCACAGACCGTACCTGCCAGGCTGTAGAGATTGCCATTACTGGCCATGGACACCCCTCCATGCATCCAACACTAACCCAGTCCTGCACCTGTCAATGTATACACATACAGTCCTGGGATCTGTGCCACAACCTGTGGATAAACGTGAGTCAGTAATGTTAACCTGAGTGACATAGAGTTGTCAGTTACTACATACGGATATGAGCCATACTCACTCTCCAAAGTAATAACCACTGCTGGCTGTTGCCGAGATGTGCATACGACCATTCAAAGGTGCTGTACTAACGTTGTATCCAATGCCACTTGTAATACCCAGCAACACAATAACCGGTCACTACACAAGTATAACCCACGATCACTACAGCACACAGTATGTTCACTATCACAGAGCCATAGCAGATGTACATACATCCAAGGTGATCATGTACAGATAATGCAGCACATTCAAGAGTGATAATCTCAACATACATATCTATATACAATATATATATATATAGATATATATATATATATATATATATATATATATATATATATATATATATATATATATATATATATATATATATATATATATATATAGATACATACACATACACACACACACACACACACACACACACACACACACACACACACACACACACACACACACACACACACAACACAACACATGTGGCAGGGTTGGGAGCAGAACACAAATGTAACCACTGTACCACACAACAGCATTACGCAGTTACAGAACGCGCTACTGTGATTAGTAGATCACAGCATTCACACAGGCATACGTCTAGCCTGCAGACAGCAGCATCAAAGGCAAAGACGCCGCATGGATGTTATCGAGAGTGAATACTGTAAAAGCAATGTACTGTTGTCATGCAGCTGGAAACACACACACACACTTGGCAGGGCTGGGAGTCGAACATACATCTAACTACCCTTTCACACTACAGCATGACACATTTACAGAACGCACTACCGAGATTACTAAACACAGCAGTCCCAGAGGCATACTTCTAGGCACGTGTCATCATCCGCAACGGCAAAGATGCTGGTAGGAAATATCTGTGTTGTGAGGCATCTAAAAGCATGACTGAGTCCTCAGGTGGACAGGAGTATGCGCGCGCACACACACTTGGCAGGGCTGGGAGTTGAACATACACCTAACTACCCTATCACACTACAGCATGACGCATTTACAGAATGCGCTACCAAGATTACTAAACACAGCAGTCTCAGAGGCATACTTCTAGGTGCGTGTCATCATCCGCAATGGCAAAGACGCCAGTAGGAAATATCTGTGGTGTGAGGCATCTAAAAGCATGACTGAGTCTCCAGGCAGACGGGAGCATGCGCGCACACACACACACACACACACACACACACACACACACACACACACACACACACACTTGGCAGGGCTGGGAGTCGAACATACACCTAATTACCCTATCACACTACAGCATGATGCATTTACAGAACGCACTACCAAGATTACTAAACACAGCAGTCCCAGAGGCATACTTCTAGGCACGTGTCATCATCTGCAAAGGCAAAAATGCCGGTAGGAAATATCTGTGGTGTGAGGTGTCTAAAAGCATGACTGAGTTCCCAGGCAGATGGGAGCATGCGCACACACACACACACACACACACACACACACACACACACACTTGGCAGGGCTGGGAGTCAAACATACACCTAATTACCCTATCACACTACAGCATGACGCATTTACAGAATGCGCTACCAAGATTACTAAACACAGCAGTCCCAGAGGCATACTTCTAGGCGCGTGTCATCATTCACTAAGGCAAAGATGCCGGCAGGAAATATCTGTGGTGTGAGGCATCTAAAAGCATGACTGAGTCCTCAGGCAGACGGGAGCATGCGCGCGCACACACACACACACACACACACACACACACACACACACTTGGCAGGCTGGGAGTTGAACATGCACCTAACTACCCTATCACATTACAGCATGACACATTTACAGAACACGCTACCTAGATTACTGAATACAGTGGTTCAAGAGGCATACTTCTAGGCATGTGTCATCATCCGCAAAGACAAGGATGCCGACAGGGATTGTATAGAGAGTAATCAGTCTGAAAGCATACAGACATATTACTGTCCCACGGTAGATGTAGACAAACACACGGCAGTGGTGTGATCGGGGCAACTTAAGATTTATGGAGCACTACAACAACAATACATAGACACGGGACGCACCACAGACAGTACACCCTTCAAGATAGTCGACCAGTGTGTACTCGGTAGGCATCCATCGTGACGTTGAAAATGGACATCTGTTGCCTGGATGAACACCATGGCTATACAGGATGTCAACGGCCATGCCCATGCACAGAGGGACATCACCAACACAAGGTGTCACTGGCCATGGCCACACGCTTAGTAATACACATCCGTTCTGACTGTATTGTGTGTCGATCTACACAATGGTGTACTGGGCATGCTCACACACTTAGCAGTTGCAAAGAGCCATCTTGCATGCAGACGGAGTCTCAACATGCAAGGGCTCAGTTTGGACTGTCCTGTGTGTCTATCTACACAACAGCGTACTGGGCATGCTCACACACTTAACAGTTGCAAAGGGCCGTCTTGCATGCAGAGTCTCAACATGCAATGGCTCAGTTTTGACTGACCTGTGTGTCCATCTACACAACAGCATACTGGGCATGCTCACACACTTAGCAGTTGCAAAGGGCCGTATTGCATGCAGATGGAGTCTAAACACGGAAGGGCACAGTAAGGTATAACTGTCCCCACGCACAGGGCGGGTCGTCTTGCATGCAGACAGAGACTAAACACGGAAGGGCACGGTAAGGTATAACTGTCTCCATGCACAGGGCGGTCACACACATGCAGCTGCCATCACAGCTGTCACAGGTGCAGATCACAGATGTACACACCGCAGTCCACACTGTAGCCCTCAAGACATCACTATGTCATTGGTGCAGCAATACACAGCCATACATTAACACAACACCATGTGACACATGACCAGTGGACTGTACAGAGGTCTACAGCAACTGTGCAGAGTACAGATGTACCGATAGGGTTCCAACAGGTGTTATGCATTGCAATGATACCACTATACATGTCCAGGTCTGCTCAAGATATACCAGGGGCCCCGGGTCTTATACAGCTGTGACAGATGAGTGTTGTTGTACACCAACGAACACACATGCTTGGATATGTCATACATGTGATTGCAGTGGATGTGTGCATGGACCACACACACAACACATATGTACATAACATAGCCTTTGCTGTCCCCCATGCAGAACAGTGGCCTAAGCAATCATACACACGCAAATGGAAGGTGGGTCCATGTCTGTGGAATGCTCACAGTACAGGAGGTAGCAATGTTGACCGAGGACACATTCCCCTGTACTAGTCGCCCATGACACCCGTGATATAATACCACAGTCCATGTGTTATGTATGTCAATACACATGTCCACCAATAGCAATGCATACAAACATGGCTACAGGAGACACATGTAGGACCAACACACATGTACAATCTGTACTGTGCATGCAGCAACCATGCATGTGCGGTGGCCAATGTCCGTAACACAGCTGAGCCTAACTACGACATGCAGTCGCAATGCAGCCCCATCATTGACACCTGTATATGGTGACATACAGACAGTACGGTTGGTTGTACATCACGTATGGAGGGATGTGTGTACATAAAGTGGTGATCCACCTGTGTAGATGTATGTGTGCCGGGGATGGCTCACAGGTGTGTCACATGCCATCCTACCATGCCATGTGAAAACAGTACGCTATGTCACTGTTACTTGACAGTGATGGCATAACGCACCTGTAACACTTACATCCTCCCGTGTGCATATAGCAGCACAATTGCCACACACAATGCGGACAATACTGCTGCATGTCTATCAAACGTCTCATCATATGGCAGGTGTATCATTCCCAGCACTGCCATGTGTGTCCACTTGTGTGACCACATATGCCACATATGGTGGGGATTACTTCCCAGTTGGTACACATCCCTGTACACCATTGTAGAGATCTGTACATACTGCAGTGTGGAAAGCATGACGGCGGCAGGTGTGGTGCATCACACACATCGGCTATCCGTATACACATTTCTGGTCACCACAGTGTGTGTGTGTGTGTGTGTGTGTGTGTGTGTGTGTGTGTGTGTATGTATGCATGTATGGCTGTCTGGTGCTTGGTGTGAGGGTGTATGCTACCATACAGTGAAAACAGGATCACTAACCCCTCATGGTGACTAACCCATCATGGTGATGCAGTCTACTACCCTGTTGATGCCATCGGTCCCAGCCGTACTGGCTACCTGTGCATGTCCCTTCTCTGTGTCACATCGTGTGGGTGCAAAGTATTGCAAGGGTGATGACCACATAGGCAAGAGTCCACACCTCAACACTATAGGGTGTGCGTTATAGTGGTGTAGACCCCGTGAATGTGGCCATGTTCCTGTAATGTGACAGAGTATTACTGCTACACATTGTGGCCTCATGCTATCAAGTGGCCTCTAACATCATCATTGACCAGACCACTGTGTATAACCCCTGCACCATGTCAACGTACCTGTAATGTTTCCTGGTATGTATGTTACATATCTGTCCGCCATAGCCTGTTCAACTGACCACATGCTTCAGGTGCAGTATATGTGTGGACATCTGTGTCATGTTAGACTTTCCAACAGTCAGGTTGAGGGTACGTTTAGTATGCTGATATTGCCATACGTGCCTGTGAGTACTCCACAGTTACACATGGGGGACTGCAAACACTGCTACCTGTAGGCACATGCCAGTAGACCATAGGAGTGAACCAGGGCATCATTACCAACATGCTGTTACTGTTGTAACCGAGACACGTACTGTGAACATATCACAATGCATGCTGCACCCGGACAACATGGTATGACAGGTGCATGTTGACAGTACACAACCGATGTCACATACACATCTCTCAGTATTCACACACAACCAATGCAACATACACATCCCTCACTATGCATACACAAGTAATGTTAGATACACCTCTCACTATTCTGTTCACCCTGTGCATCAGACCATTTGAGCATATCCCTGCACCGATGGTGTGGATGACAGGGATGTGGCACAGACTTCAACATATGCACAGGGTGATACTGTTTGCCAGGGGCATAGGCTGCACCAATGGATGACATTGTGTGTGTGGGTAAGGGCCGGTGATTTGATTGGACATGTCTGTTCCGTATTCATGTGGGTGTTGTGGAGCCCTACAGTTGTGTTTGCTGTGTGCGTGTATGTGTGTACACAGTTCTGTCATTTGTGAGGCCTACACAAGGGTGTTATTGACAGCTCCAGATTGTACAGACTAGGTTGTACAGCTCACTGTGACCGGCCATGGCCACATGTCCTGTGCCTGCCAGGGGTTGCACAGGCACTACCAGGTGGAGGTACAGAATGGCTACTGTCTGATGACACATGGCCACTGGAACCGTGTCCCCACCGGGAACATCCAGGGCCATGTCCACGTGGCCTGCTGTGTCCTGGTGTGGACAGCGCAGCACCAGCTGCACTGCTACTGCTACTGGCACTATGGGAGCGGCCATGTGAGGTGGCACGCTTACGTTGACCTGCACTAGGGGGTGTAGCTGGCCTACGTCCACGTGGCCTATGCCTCACCCCTACCAGATATTCCAGCACAGACAGCTCACGCTCGCGGATTGCCATGCCACGGTCAAGGATTCTGACTATGTCACCCAATCGCCTGTCCAGAACATCAGCAATCTGCTGTTGAGCACCTGCCAATGCCTGGATGTTGTTGTTTAGGGTATGGATAGCAGCCCTCTGCAGCCTCTGCCCTTCTCTGTTCTGCCGTTCGGCATGTGCCTGTGCTGCTATTACAGTCTGGAACATGTGTCTGGTGATTTCAGCTGCTGCGCTATGTCCTGCAGGTGCATGTCTGCCAGAGGTCCTCCTATGAGCAGCACCAGCCACATGCCTGTGTGGCACATCTGCAGTCAGTACACTGCCACCATGGTGTGGAGATACACCTTCTGTAGCCTCCACACATTCCTGTTCAACACTAACAGATGCTGATTGTCCTTCCTCTATGGCCACTGGTGATGCGGTATGTGTTGGCAGCTGAACTGTGTGCGGGGAAGAGGGGGACATAGCTGGGATGGCAACCGTTGGCACAGACTCAGCCCCTGACATCCCTGCCTGTACCTCATGCATATGTTCATCACTGCTAGCATCTGTGGGGACACTATCAGATGGACAGCAGGAGGGTAACGCACCTACATCACCTGTGAATGCAAAGACAGAATCTAAATTACAATAGACACACACACACACACACACACACACACACACACACACACACACACACACACACACACACACACACACACACACACACACACACACACACACACACACACACACACACACACACACACACACACACACACACACACACATACACACACACACACACACACACACACACACACACACACACACACACACACACACACACACACACACACACACACACACACCATGCATGTGATATGACAGATGGCATGCAGCATGCTTGTGATACAGCTGACAGCATGCAGCTCAGACATCACTAGTGTTTGTAAGCATACCCCCTGGAATGCGTACTACAGCAGGCAGGTGTCATATCATTATCCATGCAATTCACACGATCATGGTAGTATGTATGCATCCCCGTGATACACCATGTGGACCAGAACAGGATAACAGTACACATCACTGATGTGACCCTGACATGTAATCTGCTGACGTGTGCATTAACATGCATGCATGCCTGACACAATGGTGTCCTGACACATGTACAGCATCATACTGGGTATCACATTGTGGTGTTGTCCATATGCCCTACAGATAGAATGCATGTTGAACAAATGTGCATGAGCATGGTAGGGGACTGTGAGCTGTCTACATTGCTGTACAGTGTGAAGTACAGACACTGTGCCATTGCATGGCATCATGAGGCGTCTATATTGCTAAACAGTGCATGATATGTATGCATTGCATATCTAGAACTGCATGCATACCCATGACATACCTGTGGATTGTGACCCACGATGCTGAGGTGTATACACACCACACCAAACTATGATGTGTCATGTGACAGGTCACTGGAGGACATACAGATGACATCCCTGCACGATGACTACAGAGTGTTAGCTGCCTGGCAACCATGTCCACACATAGCGGACCTGTGACATCACCATTTCACACATGACATTGATGTACCAAGCGCACAAGGTGCACAGCTAACAGTGATGTCCTACGGCAGCAAGGGAAAAGTACAGTATCTGTGGCCTGGTGTCACTGTCAGTGGAATCTGTAAAGGTGACTACTGTCATGCTATGACACAGACGTCATGTTCAACACATCTTATGAGGTAGACGTTACTGACACCTCCACTAGCTGTGCACAGGCATTTAAGATGTGCAGTGTACCACATCACCAGTACAATTGGTCTAGTACGGCTGTAATTGGACCATTTGTGGACAAAGTGGGACAGGGTGTATCCACATCCCATCTACTGTGTGGCCACGTGTCTCTGGCCATCCCCCATGGCCATGTGTGCACATGTGTTGGTCATGTATGTGATGGCCATCTATCACACATGTCTAAGTTGTCCCATATGACATACACCCATAGATGTTGGATATGTCACCATCCACAAAGCTATGCAGACAACAGGTGTATGTGGGGTATGGGTTATGGGAAAGTGTGAAAATATTGCAACCAAAACGCTATGTGTCTGAGACATGTCGGATGGAACATCACAATGTGTGACACCTGTGGTCTGCCCATATCACTACTCACTGCGCGGTACTGTTTTGTGTACCACACGTTTTGTTCCACTGTATAGTACATATGCCTCCATTGTAGAACACCTCCACAGTTGTATGCACAGCTGGACACACATGTAGCAATGACAAATACTGTGGTGTCATGTCTGTGTGTCACTTCATGTGTATATATTGCACATGGGTGGCCTGTGTGGATGATGGGTGATGCGACCTGTATATCCATGTATTAACTGGCTACATGGTGAATAGATCTATGCTTTGATATGCATACCGATGACAGTCTCACCTGCAATGGACTCTTGTCTGTGCGGCACGCCAGAGGTACCTGTATAGGGTGACACAGCAGTATGAACATTATCCATGACTGTATGACAGCCACAGGGTGCACAGTGCAAGCTAACACATTCGCCTGTACAATAGCATATAGTAAGCACATGTGTGCATACCATACCTCTCAACCTCTTAGAACAATAAATGTGGACAAAGCCTACTATGATGGGGGACAAATAGGGACAACTGTGACATATTGCTCTTACAAACTTAGACATTTGCTATACTAATAGGTTTGCATGCACATGGTTTTTACCCGGAATGTGCAGTCATAAACACAAATGTATGTCATCATTTAATGTTTCCATTCCTCAGCTATTTGCCAGAAAGGGACAGATATTAAGGGGAACACACCGACAATATGAGGCAGACACCTGGACATCCTGCAAATACCTGTACAGTTCAGAGGCATGGTGCATACACAGGGTAGCATAATGTAGCAAGCAGCATGTGTGTCCACATACCTTGCATATGTTGTTACATTACATGATGTACACTGACACATGCACGTACGTAGGATATACTGGCCATATGTTCAGTACTGACTTACCAGGCAACCGCAGACTCATTGGTTGGGAGACACCCACCTCCACGATGGCAGCTAGTGTTTGTGGGAGCTGTTCCAAGGGTGTCCCCAGACTGGCCAGTAGCTCCTCTGTGTGTGTGAGTGGAGGCTGGGTTCGTGGCCCACCACCTGTTCCACCTTGTTCCCTGGCGATTGCAGTGGCACGCTGTTTTGCATGAAGTATCAAGTCCGTGCAGTGTCTGCGCACCTGCTGGTAGGTGCAGTTGTGGCCACCCACTTCGTTGTCCCTCCTGCGTAGATCCTGCCACAGGTCATCCCTCTGCTGTGCATGCTGTGGCACATGGCTAAATAACACCTCGTAGTTCTCATGGAGGTACGGGATTAGGACATCATCCTCCTGTCGGCTGTATGCTGGTAGGCGTGTACGAGGCATTATCTGTAAGACATGATGAAGGTGACAGGTCATATTTACAGACATGTACAGTGATACTGCTGCACATATATTTCTAGTACATCTGCACAGTTATCTTTGCAAATCAACATGACACTAACATGACTGGCATGTATGTGTCACACATGTAACACCCATTATGCATTGGATATCATCCCCATATATGTGTGTCACCTCATTAGTGTTCCTACTGCATGTGATGTCTGTCTTCATGTGGGCATGTCTGTTTGTCTGCACTGGTGTTCCTACCTATCTGCACATGCCTGGATGTATCCACGGTAATGCTGTTGACCTTGATGCTTTGTATATGTCACATATCAGCACAGACACAGCCTTAAAGGACTTGGGCAGTGACAATGCACCAAGTACGCATGGAAACCTGTACATGCATCTGTTTTGCCATAGACATCTACACTGCACTGTACAGCTGTTCAACATCCTGCCACGGATCGCCTGTGTTGCACATGTGATAGACATGGGACAATGGCTAGCCGGACGTCATTCGCAGGTAAGGTTGTCGGCTATAGCATGTATGGGCAGGGTTTACTAGCTGTATCCAACACCCATTATGCCACAGCAAGGGGCATCAGTGACACATTACTGATCCAGATAGTTGATACTACATCTACCATACGGCCATCACACCATGTATGACAGGGATGATATGTGCAACTATGTGGATAGGGTTGCATGGTATGGTGGGAGTATGTCACAGGTATGGCACAGGGATCTGTCTAGCATGTGGCCATCCTAGTCATAGGTTGGCGGTTGTCCATGACGTATGTCTTTCAGATCAGGCTATGGACATGTAGCATGTCCAACAGCATAGTGTGGCATATGTCTGTATGCAAGGTGGATAGCATGCTGCATACTGGAGGTGAGTATTGTAGAAGCTGGTATCGGCCATCCACGCATGGGCCCTACCCCTGGAGGGTGATATGTGTTCCAATATTGGTCACACGGGTGCTGTGTATGCCTGTCCAATGATCTCCGTGCTCATGGATACCACCCTGTCATGTCATGGGTACCTCGGATGACTACCTAAAGGGCCAGGGAGATGTCTCTAGCTCAGGGAGCTGTACTGTACAACACCATCCCTAACACAGTGTCCATAATGTTGACCACAGCCTAGGTGTTACTTAATGGGTACTGGGGTATTCCCCTAGTGGTGTCATTGCTGATATCATCCACCAGAATGTGGACATATGTTACACACCTCACACACACAGCCCATTCTGTATGTTGTTCACACCACTGTGACAACTATTGCCCATAGGTCATGGCCATTCACATCCTTACATACACAGATGGCTGACATTTGTCTGTGTGGTATGGGCTACAATGCGGGTGGGATACAACACATTAACCCTGGTTTACTATCGCTGACACCATGTGATATGCACATGTCCCTGTAGCACCTTTAGTAGTTGTGAGTCTGTCAACAGGCCACTAGTAGAACACTCCTGTGACATACAAAGACATTTGTAGTCAAACATCCGTACTGTCTTGTACATCTGTACTGCTAACATCTACATTGATAATGGTTCATGGACTTGTAGACCATACCTGGCAGTGTTCTGATGCGGTGCCACCAATCATGACTGTCGTCAACATGTGTGGGTTGATATTATCCAACACCCTATCTGTATTGTATGGGCATGCTCGGCACTTGTTCAGAGCTTCTTGGCATGTTATGAGCTACTGCTTAGTTTAGCACCCATTTCACACCAGTCCTCACAGGTACACTGTCTGTCCATACATTTCCAGCTTGCTTACAGTACAGCAGCTGTCATACACACATCACTCACATATCTCGTGAGACATGGTAGTTTATACGGCGTGTCCACCTGGCATGTACCACTTATATACAGGCATGTCCAACTGGCATGTACCAGTGCTATTGCCTGTCACTATGATGACTATGTTGTACATGTGGCAATAGAGCTATTCTCATGTACACAGTCAATGCACACCTCCCAACATACAACAGTACAGCCTGTGGGGGATGCACATATGCAGCCCTGCTGGGGGTTATACTGTCACCAACCCTGACTGCACCTGACAGTCATGTGGGGATGTGCAACATTTGCAACACACCCCACTCATCACATAGTCCCATTTGATCCCCACCACAGGCCACACATATGGAGACACCTTGTACAGTACCCCTCCATACTCTGTGTGGGTACCAACGGCAGCCCACATCACCAAACACAATCCCATCAACCTATAGCCCACAGACACGTGCCCATCACATACAGCTAATAGGGTGTCATAACATACACAACACACCTGCCATAGGTGACTGTCGGTGGTCACACTGCTGTTCCACTCAGCAGGCTACACAAGGCGATAGTCACTTACATCCTGCTGTCAGGTAATTGGTTCTGCAACATAACCTATGCACACATGCCACAACTCAGCAGGTACGATGTGACTGTCATTTTCCATGTTTGTGTGACTGAAGTTGTATCTCAGGGCACAGACTACATGTGCAGGGACATGCGATAGTCCACCAGTGTTGTAGCCCTGATGGTGTGGTCCGAGCCCTGGGGAGCATTTTGCGGTCATCCGGACCTGTTACCACTGTACAACAAGTGACTGTGTCACTCCCAACAGTTGTCCATGCTTCTGCTGTCATTCCACAGGCGTCTGGTATACGTCCACTTTGACAGACCTGGTCAAACAACATGATGCTGTGGCACAGTTGACCTACACCTGTCAGCCCTGGGAGTATGGATCACATGTTGGACTCTTGCTGCTTTTATACTGCCTGTCTTGCACAGTGTCCAATAACAGTCACCACCAGAACGGGAACTGGCTAGCAAAACATGTGGTCATGTAACACAATGCTTGAAATCATCCTCTGTGACGCACGCAGGCAAGGCACACCTGATACTGCACCACTTCATTATCTCTGCAGTGACTGGGACCTCCCTCTTGGCTCTGCAGAGCACACATGCAATGACTGGTTATAGACAGACCGTACCTCTCAGGCATGTACCTGGACTGGCACACCCATGTCTGAGGTGTCCCCATATTCCACTATGTTGTACACACATCCCGGCTGGTTACTTAGCACAATGCATCACAGGTGCTCCACGTGCAACTAACTGTGTCTGGAACTACTATTAACAGTATTACCAGCTGCGGATTCAACATACCCCATGGTTACCAGACCTCATTTCATGGTTTACTGGACAGTTGGGCTCATACTGCTGCTACTGATGTGAGACTGACAGTAACCCACACTTAACTGTGATAGCCGCACATGTACTGACACATTAGGTGTACGCTGTCCATGAGTCATAACCTCCGCTCGGCTGGTTCGACCCATACACACCACCTCCAAGACCAACAGTATCCTTGACATGGACACTACCAACATGTGACTGCTGTTCCACACCTGGAGTTATCCCCTCATTGCTGGGGTCCGAACATATGCTACTCACCCTTGTTAGCCACATACTGGCACCACACACTTCACGGCATACACAGAAGATGGGTACTACAACACCTACTACAGATGTCGTATGACAGTGGTACGGGACGTCATGACACACGTGCAGGTGGACAATGCACATACAAACGCTGAGACATACCCCAGTGCACTTCTTTAGCACGTACATGACAATATGGATCATGCTATTCCACACTGAGCCATGATGGTACACACCAGATAACAGATGCCACTCTGGGGGTGCGGTTCCATGGACATACTTTACAACAGGTGGGGGCTGTTGCACAGTGGTGTACATTCCCATGGGTGGGGTAACCCACTGGTCAGCCTTGGTAGGGCCACGGGATCCCTCATCACATACTCCATAACTAGCTATGTACACATTACTGCGACACATTCCGAGATGTACCACAAGGCATTATGGTGGTATGTCAGTCGTATGCAATACCCACATCTGCTCACACATACAACTGCCACTCTAGAACATGACAGTAACAAGTGATGCTGGCAACATGCTGTCTGATGGCTTCAATGCTAACATTATACCCTCTCACTCCCTACGGGGCCACATTCCTTGCAGGAACATTGCGGTGTACTTGCAGACACACCTACACAGTACTGACCTGTACTCTATATGTCCTAGGACACTGGCCCCTTGTCACCCTACAAAATCCCAGGTTGTGATGTCCACAGACCTCTGAACAACATGTCTCCCCACTGGGACACCATATTCAGTAATAGCCTTGTACCAGACATTGTTGCCCCTGACTGGCACACAGCAACAGTTACGCTCCACACAGGTGGTGCCACAATGCACGACTGGGACTATTGCCCTGCACACCTCACTGGACTGTTCTGCATGGCTATAGGGCACATCATCATGGACAACATTCGCTGAGTCTTTGTTGTGCTCCGGTCCTTTGATGCCAGCTGGGTTGGTCTTGTTGGGGCTGCAGCATGCCTCCTACACCTGTTGAACACCTTTCATACAGTTGTCAAAGTAGTTGATGACGACACGGGGGTCCACACAACCTACATTGTCCTCTTGCTGCCTTACAGCACCGTTCTCCATTGTGGTATTGACAACATACATATCCACCTGCACATCAAAACATATGTGTCAGGATGTTATGCAAAGTGGCTAATGGACGGGACACACACACTGAGGGTGGCATACCATATCACATACTGCATTCCAGTTACACTTGGCATACCACAGTCCTCAGTCATGGGGCCCTCATGTTCGGTATATGCTTCCCTGAGATACAGGCTACCACTGAGGGGACTTCCCTGCCTAGCTTTACAGACCACTGCATACCAAGTGCCATTGTTGATCCACCAGCTGATACAGATCCCATCCATATGGGTGTCACTGTGACGGATACCTGATATGAACATCATGGCCTCAACCTGCATGACACTTGGTATGAACATCACCTTTGCAGTACACCATCCACCCACTGGTTATCACATAGGTGTCAGTCCCCTACATACATGTCGCATTGTACGTGTTCGTACTACACATGTATGTCGCACATAGTCCTGTGATTACCACATTGCCACTGTTGAATGGATATCCTTCTACGTGTCCACACTTGTCTGTACTGGATGTGTAGCTGGTACATAGGCACCTATTGTACCTCTGAACACCGGACTTATACACACATCCATGGGTACAACACCCTGCTTAGGGTGTACCTTACACAACAGCTACAGCTTTACATCACTCAACATTAAAACGCCATGATGTTTATTGAGCTACAACAGTTAAAGTTGGTGGCTGAAGTACAGACACCACATCTGTACACATTTGCGGACTACATACTCAGGGGTGACATCTGCTGCAAAGACAGGGCCCATGTCTGCAAATATGTTAATGGATATACTCCGCATACGAGACATACACAATAGCCACTGTGAGCATGATGCTCATGGATATGTGCACACACGCGACACTGTGTGGATGTGCTTGGGGGTTGCATTCCCAGACCGGACACTCACTATGCTTTGGGACAAGATTCTTATGTACATCACACATGGACAGTCAGTAGCAGTGTTCATGTGATACCTCACTTGGTGGATGGTGGACACATGTATGCCAGGGATCACTGCAGTCGCTGTACTGTGCAGAGATGCAGGTTATACATGGCTCTTCTGTTCACAGGACACTACCCTAGAGAGGTGCCACTGGTGTGCACACTGTAGTTGTTGTTACACATAGACTTGCCAGACTGCATGGTACCCCACTATGAACCTGTGGAGCTATTACGTGTCCTCTGTGCATGGTTACTGGAATAGCCCTTCCATTTAAATTAGAGCTGTCACGCTATTATAATGTCCCGTGACTACAGGCCTTATGTATCCTGTTATTGTACACGCCAATCATGTTCTTCTTTGTCTGTCACATCTCTTCTGCTATTCTAGTATGGGTGTAATGTTTGCGTCCTTTGCACAGAGTGGATTACATTATTTATTTTATCATAACTGTTTATACATAAATTAATTACATACTACTCACATCACTATACGATACCTTTGGTATGCATCATATGCCTGTTCTCCTGTGTAGCATATCTGACATATCAATCTATTGTACTATACATTACACGTATGTTACATGGTATCCCATAATTTAAAGCATACTTGCACAGCGGGACCACCTTAGACATGTCATTGATGTTATATGCCCATACACATGCGTACTGTTACAATATATCCACATATACTATCCCCTGCTATGGCACGTACTTGTTGGACATACACTGCCACTGACGGCGGGTCGTATGACATTGTTCTGTTTAAAGCCATCATGTTGCTTCCCTTGTGGTGTCTGTGCTGTTTACCTTGTGGCCCACTGCTGGATGCACAACTTCTACAAGCGTTAGTAAGATCAGCAAGACATCACTACATAAATACCATTTCCCACTTTATGCATGGCAGACACTTTTAATTACTGCAAACCAGGCTATACATACACTGACATAAGTTAATACGGAACATACTATACATACAGCTAGTGTTCTACATACCTTGATATCATTCTGGTATTTCGCCTCTATCTCGCTCTTCTGTATCACTCTTTAAACTGTTGTATGGCATGAGCATACAGTTTGCATATATGGCAAGTCATCCTTATATACGTCGATACCTGCAACATGTGGTTTACTGCCGCCAATTGGTATTCTGGTGTTACTAATTACGTGCACTTCAGCTGTGCAGCTACTCCATTCACCAATTACGTGGCAACAGTGGGGTATAATTGAATTCTCCACTTGGGCATTGGCCATTTGCCCTGCCTTCGGGGAGATGGCCTGCATTGTGTTTTGTTGTGTGTAATTGCAACTGCTATGTGTAGAGCCAAGTGTATTTTGGCGTCACGTCCCCCATGGATTGTGTGTGAAGGCTTGAGTATGTGGTTCTACCTGTGACTGTACCTGTCATCCCACCCGTCTGATAATGGACTATTGCAAACACCTGTAACATCGCCGTTTGTACCGTTATACAACGGATACAATTTTGCATGGTGCCTTTAAATGTGTCTCTCACAAGGTATGTTAACGGTTCAGCAGATGTAATTGACTAAGTGGATGTTTGTGCTGTGATTACGGTCTGTATCGCTATTGTTTCCAGTGTGGGGGATGTAGGCGGGTGTACTTAGCATATACGGTTTTGTGGGGCTTGCATTTCTACGTAGTCCATATATATGTGTGTGGGCCCCTTCCCTAATTACAGTGCTATCACTTAGTAGACTTCTGTTACGGGAATTTACTTTGGGCCGTTGTTAATTGGTTTCTATATGGTATGCAGGTGAGGTTGATACTTCCATACCTCCGGATGTACGGCGATATGTGCAGGGATATTTCTGAATGACCGCTATCCCGTATATGTCTGTCCCAGATATTTGCAGTCATTGCAGTGGTGTTGGTGTCAGACCCTCTGTGGCATAGCTTGCCACCTTTTCATATGGCCATAGTTGGACACTTGCGGGTCACACAGTGGTGTTTACAGGCTGACATATAGCCACTGTCAGTACACAGGATGGCACATACTTTTATCCTCATTACATAGCAATTGTTCTTGGACCTTGCCTACTTATCAGTTTGCATGTAACATTTCTGTTTTTTACATACAGGCATGAGTATTTCCTGCAACTATTGCATAATATTTGGGACATACTAATGTCCTACACTCTCGGACATTTGCCCTTTGTAATGTTTCATGTCAGGACACACCTGCCCAGGGAGGGCTTGTCCCTCCCAATGTGGGACAGGTATTTCCCGCATGCCTACGGCTAGCTATACCTGCACCTACCGTAATCATCTACCTCTGTGTTGCCACCTACAGACACACAATGCGGACACACACACACACATTACAGTCACACAGAAACACACATGGCACCCTCAACACACACATACACAGGCTACATCACTCACAACCACAGTTGTACACGGTTCCTACGTGGACCACACCGCCTGCAGCGGTGATTACATGTCCTTACTATCGTCATATTGCTCACCGTTCTACTGTTCCAGTACTGTGTTCTTTCTGTCTTTCAGCCTCCTGGTTACATGTGTCGGTGTGTGACACGTTCCATAGTTGTGGTATTCTATTTATTTGTACCACCAAGGTGTTTTGAATGTCGTTGACCTATCTATATATTTGCAGATGTCAGTGACTCCTTATATATCGACATATATCACACTATCACCCTTTCTATCTGTATTATATATGTGTAGATATATATATCTATGTGTGTGTATATATATATATATATATATATATATATATATATATATATATATATATATATACATATATATATTTATATTTACATATCTCGGACAGGGGTGGTGACAGGCATGCTACACCTTTCATTGTGTGTTTGTCAGTGTATACTGTGTTTCCTGGACTCCACACGTTTGTGTCTGTACCTGTCACATTACACACCTGCCATTGGTTAAGATTACCTCTCGTCCCACTTTGCGAGGGACAGACCCTCTTTGTGCAGTTGTGTCCTGCAAAATATTTGTGAACATAGCAAATGTCCTGCGACTTTGGGACAAACATATTCCCTAGAGTTTATGTAATAGTTGCATAAAACACTTATCCTGTCCCTGACCCACCTACATGTTACAGGACACGGAACACGTACCAGCGACCCTTACTAGAATAAGCGTTTTATCTATGCAAAACACAGATGTTCTGGTTTTCGTACTGGCCGGGTGTATGTGTCGGCCTGCAGACATCTGGCGTATATCCCACATTGGTCATTTGAAATGTGGCAACCCTACCATATGTACATCTTGGCTAGCAATAGTGTTGGGTGATTGTATAAATGATTGCCTGTTCCACTCCTGGCAATGATCGTTTTACCCTTCAGAGCAGGTGCTATTTGTTCAGGGGTGACTAATGCTGGTTTCACCTGTTCTGTACATCACTGACCGTGATCTGTGCAGTGGTCGGTGAAGCTTAGCCCTGTTTCGCACATATCAGTATAGTCATATTTAAACATCGCTTACCAGCTGTGGGCAACGCTTATTCCCGCTAATGTGTGCTACACATATTCTGATGACCTACATCCGGAATGCATTACCCGTGCCGTCGAGATTACATTACATCCCTTGCCGGACATGGGACGGGGAACATGCACGACAGTCACTGCATGTACCACTTGGACATCTGGGGGTTGTACACGTATTATGTCACTTTGTATGTGAAGTACACTACAGCAGTTACTCCACACTACACTCACATGGATAACTCCGTTAGTTTGCTAATTGATGAGTCCAGTTAATGGTATGTCCATGTGATGTTTACTGGCTGTACTCCGGCATTGGGTATGTATATCACAATTAGCTACACCCGATAATGTGCTACACCTTCATATGACCATGGATGCAGCATGCTGGGGTGACGAATACCTGTCATGGGTACATCCCCTGCCTTGACACAACATCCATGATTACATTTTGTGGAGCCCCTCAATAATGCAGTGGGGAATCCGTGCTGTAGGACAGTGCTTACACACATGTGCTCCCGCGATTGCCTCTGCTCCAGTAAGCGATAGTTGCTTACTCGATGTTGTGGTGACGGGAGTCACTGTTTGCCCTGTTTGGTGTTTTGCCTCTGACAATCGGGCATGCACCTACCGATGTACCTGAGAACCTATATACACAGCACCGACAGATGCTGATAGGCGCATCTACTCTTCAGGTGTTGACATTTCCATGTTCTAATGGCTGTTGCATGTACAATGTTTGAGGGCTGTCTATGTAGGATTCCACAGTGGGCCACCTATACATCACAATTTACAGGTGGTCGTGTTTGTGTGTCATCCATTGTACTGTGTGTGCAGGTGGAGAGGGGTGTCAGTCCGTGGGAGCCTACACTGTCAAGGTATGTGCTATATGTTCCCTCTTTGCCAAGGCGTAGGCATATTGGGCATGCCTCCGTCTGCCTACTGGGGCTGGCACAGTGTGCCACGGTCTGAATCTCTCTGTGCCTGTGTTGGCCTTGACAATTGCGGTGGGCTGTGAGGCCCTCCCCCATTTTGACCCAGCTGAAGCTGTTTCCACAGGATCATATTATGTAGCATGGCACATACTATGAAGATGTGGGCACACGTGCCTGGGGAGTACTGCAAGGCTCCACCAGATGTGTCCAAGCACCAGAACCGTGATTTCAGCATCCCGAACATATGCTCTATGATGATTCTGGTTTGTGCATGTGCCTCATTATGGCATTCTTGCATTGGTGTGTGTGCATTTCTGATGGGGGTCATCATCCATGGCTCCAGTGCATACCCTGACAAATACCTGATACAGCTGTAAGGCATGCCAGATATGGGAGTCGTGGTAGCTTCCAGGGCTGCCAGCACACACATCCATGATAATGCCCTGGGCATTGCACACGACCTGGCAGTTGATGGAGTGGAATCCCTTGCAGTTTATGTAGGCCTACCATACTCACCGGGTGGTGACTTGATTTGTATGTGCATGCAGTCTATCGCCCCCAGTGCCTCCGGGTAGTTTGCCACACGGTGGAAGTGACGCATATTGCTGGCCAAATCCTCCTGAGTTTGGGGGAAGTGTATATGCTCATTGGCATGTGCTAACATGGCATCCAGGAACCGGTGTAGTACCCTGGATGCCGATGCCTGTGAGATCCCCATTATATCTCCAGTTGGCCTTTGAAAGGTACCTGTGGCTAGTATTCGCAAACTTACACATACCTTCATGTCCACTGGGATGGGTTCCCCTCTGTTGTTTCTGGTTCTCAGGCGTGGCCGGCACAGCTCTACTATTTGCTGTAGGATGTCCCTGTCCACCCTGTAATGCTTTACTATCTCCAGATCGTGTAGCCCCTGGTAGGTTACCCTTGATCGGAACATTCTTCTCCTCCTCCGAGGCCTACGGTGGTTGTCGGCATCATCCTCCACAACACAATTGATCTGTAACACATGCTGATGAATCACAGCTATGGCAGCTCCCAACATGTACATTTTAAAAGTTCCCCATCTGTTTACACCTATGGTGCAGTGTTTGGGAATACACAGGTGTGTGTTGGGTGCTTTCACACTTTATGTTGTTTTGCTGTGAACACCGATGATGTCATAGGGTGTGTATGTACGATCGTGGCTACAGGGTATCTTCTGTGTTTTATTAACAGAACCACTATTGTGCTGCCTTTGGTGTTGCATTACATTTGGCTGCCGTGAATTACCTCCTGCCCTTCCGTTTACATTTGTGCACGTTACACCTACCATTTGTTGGCATGCATCAATGCTGCCTGCTTTCCTTTGTACTTTCCTAGACCTGGCTTATCTTGCATAATGTGTTCTATTGCTGGTCTACTGTGGGTTTGCTTTGCTCTTCTATGACAGTTCTCCTATCTTTGCATTCCAAGTCCTCCCCTCCTTTCTTTGCAATCCTATGCCTCCCCTATCCTGTTTTGCAGGTTTCTGCATGCAGGCTTGTCTACTGCCATCGATTGGCTGCCGTGAGTTGATTGGTGTTAATTGCTCATTAGTATGCCAATTACCCTGCTTTGGCATTTCCTTCTTTTCTTCCCATGACCTTCCTGTTTATGCTATTGTTCGCGGCATGTGCATCCGCTTACCGGGTTTCAGGCACGTTTCCATCCCTGTACACATGCGCTTTCGGGCACCATGTGTGCTCTCAGCTAAACGGTTCTATACCTTCCTCCCCACCCCTGTCCTGCAGCTTTGCTTAGCAACGGCCAGGCCAGATTTGCATTGCTCCAATGTGCTTACTGATACGGTGGCACACCCCTCTGCTGATGTCATGTATCACCTCTGATACACTCCTCGGTGTTATAGCGCTGCACTGTCAGGTACATCCTTAATCCGGCGGGACGTTTGCGATTCAATATTCCCTGCCTCATTTGCATGGCATTGACTACTAATTCATAGTTACAGCGCCGAACACTGTCACGAGCCCTTGGCAACCCTTGCACCTTGCTTGTGGTGTGCCATGCCTACCATTGCATATTATGGTGAAATCCTGATTTGTCTTACATTGCAATTTTATGACATTTATATATATTTCCTTTGTATTCCTGTTTGCGCACACATGCCCTGCAGTTGTACTGTGCGCTACTGTGGACATGACATTAAATGTTGTTTTTTAGGTGTTGTGCATCTTTTCTTGTGCCATTGGCTGTGTATTTAGCCATTGGTATATGTTAACTTTGTAATACATGAGTCTGGTCTGCTTCCATAACTCCGATGTTCTGTTCGGGTAAATGTAAACCATGTTTTTTGGTTTACATTTCCATGGGCTTGTGCTACACCTGCACCACTTCGTGAATCGCTGTGTGCCTTCATTAGCATGGTGCGACACTGCGCATGGGGTGATTTGCATACCTATGCTGAGGGTTGCGTAGATCTGACGTATGCCGGTGGTGCACATGGAATTGGTTCGTACCTGAATCGCTCAGCGGACATATTTGGCTTTATCCCGCATACACTACGCCTGCGCCTGGCGCAAGCTTCATGAATCTGGGGGCATCTCTTTTTGCTGTCTGCTGCTGCCTGGTCCACCATCCCAGAGTCAACATTAGGCACTTCTTGAAACAACTCTTCACCCTGCTCCACAATGGCCTCCTGGCATCACCACAGACTCTGTATGTTCGCCATCTGCAAAAAAATAAAAGATCATTAAAACAGTGAATAAATAATGAACCTATATCAATTAAAGTTGCTAGGCAGGAGGGTGACATACAGTTTTGCCCAGCCCCTTTTAATGACAAACCAAGAAAAAATAAATAAATTGCATTAGTGCAGCCACCTGTGGGGTCCTATGGGTGTGTTGTGGAACAGAACAATCACATCTGCTTGATAACATTCAATGTAAAATTAAGTCAGCTAAGCCTAAGGGAAAGGGCGCCTAACTCCAGCCAAACATGCTGTCCCTCCAATCACCCAGAACCAGACATAGTGAAAGTCCAATGGAGCACCTCACAATCAGAAAGAAGAGAAACAAAAGAGAAGAAAATGAAACCCCCATACAGGCAAATGGGACGGTCATCCATGGTAAGTTTCTGGCAGCTATCATGTTTTATTCCACTAAAGATCTTCTGTAAATATTTAGTCCTTGACCTACTTCCCTGAGTCATGTCTATTGCATTGATGACAGGTGTCCTAGTATTGCTTTCTGTTGCTGATCAATATATAAAACGCTGAGAATTTTATAGTTGTAGTGTGAATATTTTTGCAATTCCAAATATATGGAATTTCAAGAAAATACACAGAACAAGAATCAGCCATGTTCAGTTATTTCAATTGGATTAGTGGCATATAGAGCTGCATTCCACAGGCACCAATCCATAATTGCACCCCACTGAATCACAAGGCAAACAAAAGTTGTTGTTTCATCCTCAGCATCACAGACATCCTCTGTGTAATCGCACAGAACTACATATCACTTGTTGGAAAGGTGCTGTCCACCCGATGCAAGTCCTTAGTTGTTTACAGTAGAAAACCAGCGAGGACACATGAAAAACATCACACCAGCTCGACAGCCCTTGCAGGCACCCCAGCCATAGCTCTGACCCCTACAAAATGACACTTCAATCTCCATAGCCTCAGCCCTGACCATTGAATGTAAGCAAGGAGAAGAAAGAAAAACATTAAAGGCTCCCATACCTACAGCAGCCCCTGCTCACAAATCACCAGCCCTAACCTATACACAGTGTCTGCAACAGTCCTCAGCCACAGCATGCCGCCAAAACATTGATGGACAACCACTACCAGTCAACCCTCACATGTGCAGCAGCAAACCAAAGCACGGCTGCTCCCCAGCCCACGGAATAAAAAAATAACGCACCTCACAATACCCAGCCACTCACCACCAATGAACTACAAATTAACCATTTATCTCCACAGACTATAATTCCTATTTCTTCTACACCCACTGCTGGCACCCAGCCGTCCACACTCCACCAATGACCGCAATGATTCACTACATGGAATTATTCTTTGAATTTAACCATAAAGGCAGGAGTCCTGCAAAACCACTAAAAGGGGGCACACAACCTCCTGCACCAGCATGGAGATGAATGACTGCACTCCACCGCTTTCCAGCCCACAGAAAAAACCTGGAAAGCTGCTGCTCATGCCACCGGAAGTAACCTATGAGTAAAATTGGAAGGACACCTACCCAAACAACTGTCAACTGACGAGGAAACATGAACAAGATTCCTAAAAGCCTTAGTAAGGCACCCATTCAAACATTTCTAAATTTTAGAATAAATTTAATACAGTAAATAATTATCCTACTGTGGAGACACAATGATTAACCTTTAAAATATATGAATAAGCCTTTAAATAAGCTCAGTAAACCCGCATTAACCAGCGACCATGAATGACAACCACCACTAATTAACTAACAATCACCTCATACACTAGAATACTAATTCCTGACTAAAAGTAGTCCAAGGCCTACCTACACCCCTGTAGCTACAGGTTGTCATGGACGTGATTCTTTCCGTTGCAAACTCATGCCAAAATGTGACACACCTTCCTCCACTACAATAATATTAAACATAAACCCCACCTCAAATCTACCTCACGGCCTCTAAATCTGCACACAATTAACCTATTGCCACCCAAATCCCAACTAACTATCTGCTATCATTATACTTATCCCCTCTATCCATCTATACTCTCCCCTACCCCCATTACCTTATTTTAACCCTGCTAAAATGGTCCTGGACAAATTAGTTTTTCCCAAACTTAATTTTTAAAAGCCTGAACTTTCTGAATAAAAAAGTAATAGTAATAGTATGTTAAGCATATCGCCTACTCAGAGGTGATCTCCACTTAACATGCAAGGCCAGGTCAAACCCAGAGCTGTTTGGCATGCAACACTTAAAGAAATCTCAAATTGCTCAGAGCCACATGCTCCAGGGATCTAAACCTGGTCATTACAATGAACAAAGCATGCTGGAGGGATAGGTTCCTGATCCAGAGACTCCTCATACTCTGGAATAAACTGCCCATACATGTCAAGCTGAGCGCCTCTTTGGCCCTTTTCAAAAGGAACCTTGACAATTGAATGGGAGATAGGAAATTCACCCTGGGGATCATGTCAGTTGCCCTGGTAGATAGGGGACCAGGAAAGTAAATATTCTCTGAAGAAATAGCCAGGGAATTGTTATGACTAGGCTATGGCTTGTTATCGATAGCCTAGTACCAACCTATGAACCTATAATGACTTTGCAATTTAGAACTGATAATGTGTCTGCACATGAGATATGAACTTCTTTGAAGGGTATATTTAATTCAGTGGATCCAGTGAAGAAAAAACAACAGAAGAAATTTATGGACTGTGGCATATGCCAGAAGGGATACTTTGAATGCTCATTGAATGGAGTACTACACTAAAACAGTAAGAAATCCAAGAAGTACTCTGTCAGTGCCAAAGGGCTCTGTAGCAACAAGGAGATACATTCATTTGAAAATAATTTTATTCATGTAAGCAAATTCATCCTCTTAAACATCTAGGGCCTCATCAAAATTAAATTATTTACCATTCATCCCAATATTTAGATAAACCAAGGCGAATCATCTGACTTAAATAATTAAGGAAAAATACCATATTCCCAAATAAACTAATCAAATGAAATGGTCAAATTTTTATATATAAATATATGAAAAATACATATGTATGCATATCAGTTTATAAACTGTTCATTACAAACATTTGACAAACATGTCAAGAAAACTTAAAAGAACATTTGAAAAAAAAATCTGAATTTAAAATAAAATGTCTCCCTACATCTTTAAAAGTATATTTAAGTTAAAAATGAAAAAATTACAAATACATTAATGGTGAAAAATGAATGATATTCTGAATGTAAGTGAAAATAGATTGCAAGATTTCCATTGTGTTTTATTGTAAATGACAAAAGGAGGATTTTAAAATAAATGGATGAACCCATGAAAAGTGGAAAACTCAATTAACAGTAGGTTAATAAACAGAAAGAAGAAAAATGAAGGTGTTAAACATGCATAAGTAGGCAAATATTTCTCTTGTAAATGAAATTTCCTGGCAGAGCATGGGGAAACTTGAGGAGACATTCTTCATGAAGTAGGCAAGGGATGCTTGAAGAAGCCATCTTTTGGGGAAGTCAGGAGCATTTCAGCACTGTAGATATATTTTACACACCACCTATTGGCTGCTACTGGGCATTTCTGGGGGTTGGGACAGCAGTAGCAGTAGCATGATATGAACATGGGATGCCTCACTGGCCCCAACCCTTAGTTTGAGGTAGTCTGGGTGCAGCCAGAAAGGGTGGGTAGGACTAGCAATTAAGGAGTGGCACTAAAGTGACAGTAGGAGAAAAATATATGGAGAAAAAAATAAGCAAAAGAAAGGAAAAATGGAAGAGTGTTTTTATATTTTATTGGTGAATGTGAATAATTTAAAATTAATTAATGAGGTTTGATGTTTCTGAATGGTGCACCAATTTAAATATGATTAACAGATATAAGATTTTTATATGAGAAATGAAGAAAAACTCCTGTACTGTGAACAAAGTTGTAATGTGGAGCATTAGAAAAGAAGAATATTGCAAAATAGCAACTTTTGGAAACAAACATGAGTTTAATGTTTTTGGATGTTATAGGAGAAGAGTATAGTAGGGGTTGAAAGGGTGGCTTAATAGCTAAGGTGTTTGCCTTACCAACACAAGGTGCAGGGTTTGAGTCCCACAAGGGATAATTAACTAGGCTTAAAATGGCTCACAAGGGCAGTTAGCTTAGTACTAAACTATGAACCTATGAATATCATGAGAACTTGTAGTATTAGAGAAACACTGGTAAGAAATTATACTGCAAGCATAAATATTGACGCTATACCAGCATGTATACATAGGAATAAGTGCAGGCCAGACTCCAGAAACAACCATAATATCAACAAGGAAAATAATTTTGACCAAAAGAAGTGTAATTCCCAGAATGTTAAAATCCTTGTCACTGAAATAAGCAAACAACTCAGGAGCTTAATAAAATCCAGCAAAGCCAAGTTTGAAGCTGAAATAGCTACCCAAGCTAAAGACAATCACAAGGGATTTTTTAGTTATGTTTGTAATCACAAAAGAACAATGAAGCAATGTGTTGAGGTGATTATGAGCAATGTTATCTACATGGAGGCTTACAATATGGTGAACCTACTGGCCAATACGTTTAGCTCTAATTTTACTCCTCTCTCCTCTCTATCTCTTCCTCAATATATACCAGACACTAGCTCACCTCTAGCTGTCACGCCATACCAGTTACTAAAGGTGTTATCAAAAGGTGGGCCCTGTCAATATCCCTGATGCATCTTAAATAGCATGAGGCATGATTTAGCCACACCTCTAACAACACTCTTCATCCTCAGCCTCCATACAGGTTTTGTACCAAGTGAATGGAAAACAGCTACAGTCATTCCCCTGCATAAGGGAAGACCTTCCACAGACCCACACAATTACAGATCAGTAAGACTGACCAGCCGCATAAGCAAAGCCATAGAAAGACTTATTATGGAACTAATCAATCAGGACATAGGGAAAAGGTCATCAAAGCAATGGATGAAAGCAAAATAGTACACACCGCATACCACGACCTGGCCAAAGTTTTTGACACAATTCTCCACTCAGGCATATTAGATAAGCTAAATAAACTGGGTATAAACCCCTATGTCACCCACTGGATTGCAAACTGGCTTACAGATGGGACACAGGAAATCAAAATAGGGGATGCTACCTCCACAGAGACCAGTCACCAGTGAAGTCCCCTAGGGTTCTGTACTGGGATCACTCCTGTTTAGCATCTACTTTTCTGAAGTAAAAGCCAGTGCCAAGGGGCTCTGACTGACTAATTTTGCATATGACTGCAAGCTAGGAGCAATCATTTAATCGAGAAATGACTTAGCCATCCTGCAGGAAGGTCTGTCTCAAATAAATAATGGGGGCCAAAAGCCTGGACCAAAACTAAATGCCAAAAAAATGTATTATTGAATCTTTTCGGAAGTCATCTACTTCTGAGTTGACCAAGTTGTTCAGAATTTAGGAACTTGTGTGGACAATGGGCTCCATTTTCACTAGCTTGTGTCCATTGCTGTAAACATAAGGTTCTTCTATAATGCACAGCTTATAAACAAAGGCATTGTGTCTAGATCTAGAGATGTCATATTCCCCCTTTCCTCAGCCCTGATTATCCCATTCATTGAATATACTGCCCCCTTTGGCATGTATCTGTTCAGACACATGCAACAATTGGAACATCCACAGAGATACCCTACTAAAGGTTACAAGGCCTAACAACATGTCTTACATGAACCAACACAAAACCCTGTCACTATACTCAGTGATGACCTGTGTCTGGCATGTAAGTCATCCTCAACCATTACTGATGGATTTACACATCACATCAGCAAGTCAAATTGCATCAGAAATACTCAGTCTATGGATTTTAACATCTGCAACATCCACAGATTGGTTTGGAGGGACAGGTACAGCTCACAGAGAATAGCACTGCTCTGGAGCAGACTCTTTGTCCACATAAAACAAAGTTCACCCCTGTTCATATTCAAGTGCAACTTAGGTCTATGAATGGGGAACAGAACATTTACCTCAGGACTGTCTCCTGTACTACTAATGGACAGATGCAGCTCCTAAGTGCTTTATCCCATGCATGGGTCCACTCAAATTATCTATGGTACAATCCCAGTCATTCTCATTAGGAGTAATATATAATTATCAACCATGGGATGGGTAAGGCCAATCTATTACTAGATCAGATGGGTTATTTTGAGCATGGAAATATAAATAGGCTTAAAATGCCCTCAATGGCAGCTAGCCTAGTACTTACCCATGAACATATGAACTTGTATACAGATATAAAAAGAGGACAGAAATGAATGAGGGTATTATGACGCATATATGACTGAATATGAATATTATTATGGAATATTTCAATTATAATATTAGGGCAAAAAAAAGATTGTTGATGTTGAAAATACAGTGAGAAATTGTTGAATGCAAACATACAGGTTGAAAAAAGTTGAGGCTATAAACATACTGAGCTAATATAAAGCCATAACTAGATTAACAACTGTTTTCAAGATGGATAGAAGAAGTTGAAGGAAGAATAAATATATTAAGTTTTTTGGATCATGTTGTAATATAGGCAGACTTTGAAGTTAAACAGAATGTTATTATAATTGAGAAAGGAAATGTGAAGATATTAGGTCGATAATACCAGAACAAGACAGAAAACAATAGTAAGTGGTCATATTGTTATGAGCGATTTTTTATTGTGGCTGGATGGAGCAATTCAGAGGAAAAAACTAAAACAGTGGATAGGGAGACAGAAAGGGAATAATATCAGGAAGGAAAAGAAGTATGTAAAGGACAATGGAAGGGATTGGATTAGGCTGCAAGAATATCCTAAGCTTTATGAAGAAAATTAAAATTTCAGAATTAAATGCAATTTAAGAATGGTTTATGAAGGCAGACATATTTTATTAAGAGTAAGAAAGAAGAGGTATCACTTTTCTGAGTAAGATTTTAATAGCAGGGGGATGTGAGAGAGGTGAAGGAAATATTTTTTGAGTGTTATAGGTAGTATACAGTGCCACCCCCTCTCCTAATTCCTCCTAATTCCTTATCCTCCAATTACCATCACCAGACTAAGTACCACTACATTACCTTAAAAACCAAAAGCAACAAAAAAAATCATAAACACATTTTTAAGACTCATAAGCAACATAAAAATTAATCTTATGAAAGATGGACACATCCACCTCAACCCTGGTCCATCCACAACAGTAGACTCAAGCACACCATCTAACAACCTAATGTGTACTACCCAGATTGATAGACTTCCAAACTCATTTCTGGTCTGTCATCTCAACATCAGAAGCCTAAACAACAAGATCCATAGCCTACATGGACTCTTAGCTGTTCACTCCCCTGATATCTTCTGCCTCACAGAAACCTGGCTAAAACCAGTAACCAAAGATAACGAAATAACCCCCCCACAGTACAACATCCTTAGACTGGACTGGATCTCCAGGAAAGGTGGCAGCGTAGCTGTGCTATACAAGTCTACCCTAATAATAACAATTGACACCCAACAGCCACCCCAGTTTGGCAATGCAGAAATTCTCATCACCAAACTAATAATAAACAAAAATAAATGCAGATACATTGTCTGCATTTATATTCCACCCGGCAAGAATGATAATACTCTAGAAAATATCTTACATTGGCTAGCTTCTAACTATCCCCAGGAAACCATTTTCTTGGGGGACTTTAACATTGATTGGAGCGCCTGTTTCTCTGAAATTCCCTCCTCCCATTTAAACCTCCCCGGTTTACTCAAATCATTGCCGCCCCCACCAGATTTAGCAAAAACAGAGTCAAAGATAGTATCCTTGATTGGATAGTTATTAACAGCCACCCCCAAAAGTACAAGTCAGGTACATTACCCAATGATCTAAGTGATCACTGCATTACCTGTATTATTAGGCTCAAGCTGACATTCCCAACCAGCCCACCTACAAAACTATAAGAAACATCAGGAACTGTAACCTTGACAACTTCCAAAAAGAAGTCAAAGCATGCAATTGGAATGTCTTGAAACAACTCCCATTAGAAGAAGCAGTTGAGTCCTTCAATACCAGATTTCTAGCTATCCTTAACCCCCATGCTCCTACCCGTACCATCCATGTGAAAGCCACAGTTGCCCCGTGGCTATCTAAAGAAACAAAAAACAAAATTAAACTACGAAACAATGCCTGGGCCAGGTGGCATGTTACCAAAGCACCTATGGACCAAGTAAGATACCAGCAGCTAAGGAATCAGACCAACAAAGCTGTCATTCTAGACAAAAAAAGTCACTACACCCTCCTACAACAAAAATATCAGCTAAAACTTCAAACGTTCTGGGCTGGTATTAACAATTTTCTCCACCCATGCCATTCCGCCACTCGTACCCCATCAGCTGCCCTTGATAAATCCCCTGTAGAAATTGCAAACAGCTTCATCTCCTTCTTTACTGAAACTATCCAGTATCTAGCTACCCATCTCACTCCATCAGACACAAACACCAGCTCTGGCACATCTAGCCCTGATCCACCCAGCACCCAACCCACCTTTACCTTTGAAATTGTACCTACCAACCTGATCCAGACCTTACTCAAAAAGCTAAAACCTACTACACTAGCTGCTGACCACCTCTAAGTTGAATATCTTCAAAAAGCAGCTGAGGCAATAGCACTTCCCATTTCTATTCTGATCAACAGATCCATCTCAGAAGGATCCATCCCAGCAATATGGAAAATATCACATGTTATACCTCTCCATAAAGGAGGAAGGTCCACAGAATTATCTAACTTTAGACCTATAGCCATTCTTTCACCACTAGCTAAAATCATGGAAAGATGCATACACAAACAAATCATGCACTTTCTTATTCAAAACGAAAAGCTTTAAGCCATTCCACAGTACCACCACGGCTCTTCTATATTTCTCTAATGTCATCAATCTTCATCATAACAACAACAAACTATCTTCAGCACTTTTCCTAGATCTCTCAAAAACTTTCGATATGGTCAACCATCAGCTACTGCTCAATACCCTACAAACCACTGGTTTAGACCAACATGCAATACAATGGTTTCAGTCCTACCTAAACGGTAGACAGTAGGCTGTCTTAGGCAGAGCAAGCTGTCATCCCAACTTCCTCTAACCCTAGGTGTCCCACAAGGGTCCATACTATGTCCCCTTCTTTTCTCTATCCTTATCAATGATCTGCACACCATCATCCAAGGAGCCACCTGCATCCAATATGCAGATGACTCAATGCTAATATGCTCTGCCTCTTCTCCTATACAACTTCTAACCCTCACCCAGACCACTTTCAGCATGGTAGAAACATGGCTAGCTAATCGCTGCCTGCTTCTAAATCCTAACAAAACCAAGCTACTACTTTTCTCCCCTAACCATAGAATTTCTCCTCCTTCCTTCAACATCAAATCTAGCAATGACACCATTATCTCTCCTGATGACCATACAAAGCTTCTAGGCATAATAATAGACAACAAACTTAAATTTTAAATTACACTATTAAGTCTGTCAACAAAAAACTTGGCTCCCTGTACAGAGCCAAACCTTTCCTCGCCTCCTCCCCCCAGCTAGGGCAGCTATTGCAAGATCACACCTCCTCTCTACCCTTATGTATGCCTCCCCTGTCCTCACCAACCTATCCAAAACTGATCTCAACAAATTATCAGGATGTAACAATCATATAGCCAGATTTGCTACTGGCATGGCTTTTAGGACCCACCATTGTCAGAACCTCAAAGCACTGAGATGGCTAGAGTATCCTACCCTTCTACAGTTCAACCAGCTTATAGTAGCACATAAAATACTCCATCAACCTGATAACACCCCTGCCCTCAAAAATATTCTCTCCCCTCATAGTACCCCCAAGCCATTATGCTCAGCTGATAAACTATTAATACTGACCCAAAAATCCAAGAACTCTGCAGGCGATGCTATATTTCCCAACTCAAATGGTAAAATCTGGAATCTACTCCCTACTACCATTACAAAGGAAACCTCACTACCTCTGCTTAAAAGAGAACTCAAAAAAATACCTCACATCTCATTGGCTTGGCTCTTGTTCTAACCCTGACTAACAACTTCACTAATACATGTCTTGCTACCCAACATACTGTTTAGCCAAGTATCTATGTCTCATAGCATTTGAATGTCTAAGCGTTGTGAATTATGAAATCTGATTGTATTCTATGTTCACATTTTCTGATACGTCTCTGCCAATCAGATGTAAGTCTTCACATTGTGTATATTGATATCTGCCTGTATTCTTTGTCTATATTTTTCTAAACATGTCTGCCTGAGTTTCTCACTCAATGATGTATGTATTGTCTCTTTTTTGGTATGTGGAGCTTTTTTCCCCAGGCCTCTGCTGAAAATGGCCATATATCCAGTCGGACTATCCCGGTCAACAAATATAAAATAAATAAATAAATAATGAAAGCATTTCAGCAGTACACCAAGGAGATTATGATAACTAATAACTAAGTGGAGGCGGGTGAGTAAGAGGTAAAATATGTAAGCAGATGAGAAAAGAGATGGATAAAGAAGTGGTTTTAGAGAAATTAGAGATAGTAATAGAAGATGGCTAGTAGGATAGTGTACATGGCATTGATGGAATAAGTTATGGGTTTTATAAGGATGTGGACAGAAAAAAGAAGATGGTTTTGGGAGGTTAAAATTAGTGGTTAAAATGAAGGATAACAGAATATGAAGAAGGTTAACTGAACTTTTGCGGTAAAAAATATAAGTTAAGGAACTGTAAGCCAGTAAGCCAGTTACGATGTGTAATGTTGATTAGAAGATATGTATGATATTGTTACAGAAGAGATTTCAATTACTTCTTGGTAAAATTTTACAGGAATGTATATATGAAAAGAAATTTAAAGGAAATGTTAGCGTGTGTCTACATGTGTGTGTGTGTGTGTGTGTGTGTGCGTGTGTGTGTGTGTGTGTGTGTGTGTGTGTGTGTGTGTGTGTGTGTGTGTGTGTGTGTGTGTGTGTGTGTGCGTGTGTGTGTGTGTGTGTGTGCGTGTGTGCGTGTGTGCGTGTGCGTGTGTGCGTGTGTGCGTGTGTGTGTGTGTGTGCATGTGTATGTGTGAGAGAGAGAGAGAGAGAGAGCGCAAATTTGTGGTTGAGAGAGTTAGTAAATGGTTCTGGAAATACTGAGGCAAGGATGAAAAAAATGGTAAAAGAGCAGTGTTGGACCAGTGAGGTATCATTCATCATAATTATGAATGATACCATTAGAAAAGCAGAAGTGAAATGAAGGATTCTATGACGTATATCTTGGAGAAGTACAACTGCCATTGCTTTTTGAGTTACAAAGATGATTTAGTTATGATGATTAGTAATTGTTTGTGATTGAAAGAAATAATGAAGCTAGTAAAATACATTTAAGTTTGGTTTACAGTGACCAAGTAAGGAGAAATGGGAATATATAAAGGTTAGAGTCAGAGGCATGCATTTTAAAAGTAGAATCATATAAGTGTTAGTAATTAATAATGATGGATTAGAGGTTTGATAGTGTGAAATAATCTTGTAAAAAATAAAAGACATAGGATAGTTATGAAGTCCTTTAGGTTAATGAATAGGAACCAGTTTGATACATTTTTATGATACTGGGGCAGATAGCTTATACAATGAAGTGTATATGTTGCCTACAAAAAAAAAAGAAAATCTGTTAGATGTTATATTTTGAATTTTATGGGGATGAATATAAAACACCAAAAATGCAGCATTTTATATGTGAAAATGGATAAAGGCACCATGCTTAATTAATCCATTGGTATATTTGCCTTCATTAAGTATGTATTCAATATTTTGAGTGGTAACATGAAAAAAATAGGAACAATTATATTAAAGAGTTATACTGGAGAGATGTGAACTAATCTGGGAGAGTTTATAGCTAAGGAAAGGCAACTGCATGAATTATGAAAGACAGATGCATGAGTTTATATAAAATGTCAAAGTTGAATATGAGGAAATTTTCAAAAGAAAGAAAAGAAAATGGTTCAGTATAATTCTGGACATATATAATAAAATGTACAAACCCACGAGGGGCTTCAAAAATGAAATATTAAAAAACAAATCTAAAGAAAGAAGGAAAAGAGTTGGGGTAGTGCATGTGTGGGAATATTTTGTTTTGTGAGGCAATGATAAAGAAGTTACCAGTAAATACAGAAGAGGCAGAGGAAAGAATTGTCATATGTGAATAGAAGAGGAGACATGATCATTTCTTCTTGAATGCTATAGGGCTACTTATTTTGGAATAAGAGGCTGAAGGAAGGAGAATGCGTAGATAAAATAGTTTGGGACATGATAGCGTATAGGAAGTATGGAAATGTTTGTGAAGAAAACGTAGAAAGGGGGCATGGTTTATATGAACGGATACTTGCCGAGAGCCGCTGTGCACTAAAATATGATGTGGCATATATTTTGAAAAAAAGTTTGCTTTATATGGTGAAAAATAATGATGTTTCATAACATGTTTCTGTATGATATGCTTTTTGTCTCTTTTATTTGACTAATTATTTAATGTTTCATAGCATTTTACTTTCTTGATATACTTTTCTTTTATTTGACTATGTATGTCATATGTCAGCATAAGCATTGCATATAAGATGTTATAAATATGTGACTTTATTTCTAAGTATATTTTAAATAAATCCCCCTTAATCTTTCTAGGTGGGGTAGAAAGGAAGATGGTATAATGCCAAGATAAAGGAGGAAGACCAGGAGAGAAAAAGGGATATTGCTGAATGTTTATGAATATATCAACAACCTGGCCTCCTTTAAATAATTCATCAAACTGCATCTCTCCTCAAAATGGTTATTCTCTTGCTCCCCAACACATAACCACAACTCCTGATTTCCCCCCCAGTGCTATACCCCTATCACATTGTTTCCTTTACTCTGCCTACTTCCTGCTTCCCTGTCACTTTAACCTGTCCTTTCCTCCCTCTGCCCTTCTATCTCCTACTATACTAACACTGTACTTAATCTTATTTATTTTTATTTTATTTATTTATTTTACATTTGTTGACCGGGCTAGTCTAGCTGGAGATATTTCCATTTTCAGTAGAGGCCCGAGGAGAAAAGCTCTGCATGGCTATGCACCTGCAGATATATTACTTTCATGTGTTGCTTGAATACACTCTATACACTTTGTAAATATATTTCACTAACCGGTTACTGAAATATATACCATTAATTCTTCTATATGTCAATGATTTTAATCTTTTCACTGTTGTTTCTATTACCAGTTTCATTCAATGTAATAGCACTGTATGATTTTTTTTTCTGTTTATGTGATTATATTTTTCTTTGTATGTAATTTTGTGGAGCTTTTCTCCCCTGGCATCTGCTGAAAATGGGTTCATTCCAAGCCCAGTGGATTTTCCCGGTTAACAAATGCAATAAATAAATAAATAAATAAATAAATAAATAAATAAGATGAATATAGTCAATACTCAACAGATAATGTTATATCGATGTACACTATAGCTGAAGGGGGTCTGCAGGATGTTGATTTACTTAGATGTCATTAGGAAAAAGGAGCCTGTCGACAGCACTACAATTTCTTGAAGTGTTTCTGACTAGAAATGTTTATCTTTTCCAGATGACTGACTTTGTGAACAGTGTAGTGTTGAAATTGTAAAGGAAAATCTGTGAGCTTCTAATGCTACTTCTGATAATAACTAAGAAGCACTTAAGAAATGCCTTTATCAGTGGACACAAGAAGGCTGTGATATATTGCATGAATGACTTTAGGCAAATGTCAGTAAGCCAAAAAGCTGAATATGTATGTGGTAACTGCTTCAGGGCTACATATTTTTTGTTCTGTCTCCAAAGCTGAAACAGTGGTATGTGTTAAAAATAAAACTTAAAAATTGATACATATGTATGGAATGTGGTATAAAACCAGTATAGTAGGTCACATGGCCATGTCAGTACACTAACTCCTTAAAACTAGGGTCATAAACATTTCCCCCCATCAAGAGTATCTATAAAAATAAATACTTAGACTAAAATAAAGTTTGTTATACAATTCTGAATCAGCAATGCGTCTAACACACACTTGTAAAATATTTTACGGATTATTGTCAACTTAAGTATGAAGTGAACCAGATAGTGGAAAAAGGGTAACTGTGGAATGTGGCCTGAAATATATAGATTTGTTTTTGCCTGTTCTTGATTCAGAATTTCAGCATTTCTGTAGTACTATGATAATGGGTGGCAAGAGAGGCACTGTAAAATAAAGGAAACAATCTAAGTCATGTTATTTGTGTGATAGTTTAATGGATTTAATTTAGGAATATCCTAAACACCAGTTTCCTGGATGTAGGGGACAGGGGCATGTGTGCAAACCCTTCATGCTAAAATAGTGTATATAATTTAGTTATCCTTCACTTACAGACCAAGCAAATGAAAGAGATGTAGAGCATGACATCAATGATAAAAGTTTGATACAGGATGAAAACAGGAATTTGAACTAAAAATTGTTATGAAAGATTCTGACTTTGAGAAAAGCTTCTTGTAAGGATATAATATACACACATTGTGCATGCTCTGCTGATGTCTGGACAAATTTTACAGAAACATGAAGGTGCATTTATTGTAAATTATGATTTAAGCAACGAATATAATGTTAGAATCAGAAAAAAGAGAGGAGAGAAGAGAGTATTGATACCATCACTAAAAAAAGAGGAAGAGGTTTAAACGCAGAGTTGTTAAGGGTAGAAACATAAAATGAAAGATAAAACATTAAAGATTCAAGAAGAGATATGGCAGCAGATAATGTAAACAGTCTTAGGAATGCCTTAAGATATTTGTTGATCTTGGGTTGCAACAAATGTTATATGCTTATTATATATTAGATATGATACAAAGGGTATGGTTTCAGAAATTATGGGGATATCATATCAAAAAACGCTTGTTCAACATTTATGTTCAGAAATTGTTCTTAAATAAGACAAAAATATCTTTGTACTGGATGTCAATGTACAGTGGTTTAATGAAAGAAAAATTCATGTAATGACAAGTTATGGTTCTATTAATGTAAAAACTAAGGTATCAATGATGGCATGGAAAATAATGTTTTGCTTAACGCTAGTACAGTGGCTGATAAGGATGTTAATAGTAATTTGAACTTAAAAATGGTCAAATTTTGTATGATGTTAAAGCATACTTAGTAATCGCGAAATATAGTAAGCTGGGTATTGGAGAAAGATAATACATTTAGGTGTGTTTATTTTATTAAAAGTGGAACAGATTTTTTTTTAATTTTGAAAGAAAGTTTTTTTTTTGGACCACTTGTCGATCTGGAGCATTATTGTTGATAGTAAGGAAGCCCTTAGAGAGGTTAAAATTATTAACTAGGCAATGAGGGTAATGTTTCTCAAATTAGGAAGGATTGGAAAATATTGTGGATTGATCATATCAGTATTTTATACCTTGAACGCCTATGCTTAGTGTGAGCCATTTTGTATTCATTAAACAGCTCTCTACGTATTGCAGAGCCTCAAAACAAAGGTAAGTGACAGAATAAGCTAATTATGTCATAAGTAGTTAAATGACCTTGTAATCATTCCATTACAGAGGCAGAGAGAGAAAGAAACATATAAGTGTTTTCATTTCTTGATCTGATTTCAAATTCATTTTAACAGTCTGTATCTGCTTTAGCTAGGGTCTTTAAGCCTGTTGCACTGTATTTTTGCTGTTTAAGTTGTCTAACTGCTGTTACTAAACCCTAGTTTCATTCTTCTGTACTGAGTGTATGTCAGGCTAGTTCAGGACTTGTTTTTATAGTTCCAGCCAGTCAGCTCAGTTGTATTCGCAGTTGTGAACTTAAAATATGTGTATCTGTTATTCACTGCCCTTTATGATAAATTGACAACATAATTCCCTCCCCCTCCTTATTTATTGGGTGCTGACAGTAAGCACATAAATATCACTTTTCTAGGCTAAAAGACCTTTGATAAAATTGCTTATTATACAGTGACCCCCCCCCCCATTAATATTCCAAAATGTGCACGCTGATTAGCCAGCGTGTCCGTTGTAAATCCCACAATATACCAAATAAAGTCCTCAAAATATATATGTTTAAACAAATTTAAAAAAAAAAGAAAAAACAGCAACAGAGACTTTCTTTTCTCCATTGCTTCCGTTTCTAAGCATTGATGTACTGGGTATGTGCGGGACACAAGTCCCATATGCATGCTCAGTACATCAAAACAGGGAAGCAGTATACTACAACCAACGGAAGAACAGTAATGCATCATTATATAAAGACATTCCCCCGGATTCACGAATCCTCCGTGTAAGACTAAATAAGTCTTATTCGGAAACTGCAGTTGAACGGTATGACATCAGCGGGCATGCATATTCATGAGGGCACGCTGACTCCACTCCAAGTCTAACACGGACCGTGCAGGAAGGCAGGGGGCATATCTGACTGCCGAGCAGTCCAAAGGTCCATGCCCCTGCAAGTGTCTGAATTGTGAAATGTCAACACACATGAGCGAGTCCGCTCAAATATCTACATACCCAACACTAAACTCACACACATTGTAAACCCCCAGTACAGTTATAAAATGTAAAACTTTTAATTTTTTTCTTATAATTCCCGATATAGCTGCCCGTATTTGTACGTGTTTGTGTGGGTGTGCCCATTGCTTGGCTGCAGTTAGCAATGTCGACATTGAAGAATATAATAAGAAATGTTTATGCAAATTAATCCAAATAGGAATAGCGTAGTGGTAGAGCCTTCGCACAAAGAGGGGGCATTCACGTTTCGAGTCCCACCACTCCCCTTTCTATTTTATGTTTTAAATTAGTATATGAAATAATTCCTGACATATATGAATACAATTTTACTAAAAAGCATTGAAATGGCCTATGTATCAGTGAACAAAATGTATATATATAAATGTAAGAAGGATCTTGACATATAAATGCCCTTAACTAAGCAGCACTTTGCCCAGCGCAATATAGTTGCCAGTAGTTAAGCAGCACTTTACCCAGTGCAATATAGTTGCCCATAGCTAAGCAGCGCTTTACCCAGCGCAATAGGTTTGCACGGAGCTGCACACTGCATTAACCAGCACACCGTAGGGCAATGTCGAGCAACATAGAGCAAAGTTGCCTAAGCACAGCCACACCCCCTAGCCTGTCTGGACAGTAGTAAAATAAAAAGCAATGACAAGGTTCGAACCCGGGACACTGTGCACTATAACCAAAGTACTGAACCACTAAGCCATGACAGCTAGGATAAACATCCACTGTTAACATGCATATACGTATAAATGGTAGATTAACCATTGCTAAGCAGGTCTGCAGTCAGCCGAGAATTTTCAAAAACAGCCAATCACAAAAAAGTGCGGGAAATGCGGCATATTTAAGCTCTATAGGTGGGAATACTCGCCATAACTGATTGTAGCTCCCATCTGCAGTTAGAATGGCTGGTGCTGGAGAGGGTACTTGCTTTTGAGTGCAAGGCTGGGGCATCGAGGAGTCAAAATACATGGTCTGGCTCCTTGTCCACCATCATGAGTCAAGACTCCTGCAGGGCTAGTTCCAAGGGACAGAGTACAAAGCAAAGGCTTGGAACCGGTTAGCTCATGATCTCACCAGTGCCACAGGCATCCCTCGGACTGGTGAGCAGATCCGTCACCACCATGCAGACCTGAAGAGATGGAAACAGGACCTACTGAACCAATGGATACAGGAGGCCCATCACATGCAAGATGCCCCACTACTGAGTAGGTAGCCATGGAATGCAGTATGTAAGACATGCTAATTTAGTCTATATAATGGATAGGTATGTCTCAATATCCCTTCATTTATTTCACAGCTGCAGGTGTCCGTGCTGTGAATCAGGAAGCCTATGCAGATAGGTTGCTAAGGCTGCACCACCAGGCAGGTTAGTAATTATTCTGCATGTATTGTTATATAAAATATGTGAGAGAGCCTGGAAAAAGTGTTGTAGCCCAATAATACAGCCATAAAATGCACTGAATAATTCCTCTGCATGTACTGTTATATAAAATAAGTCAGAGAGCCAGAAAAAGAGTGTAGTAATCCATTAATAAAGGTAAAATAAGTCCTGAATAATATCTCTGCATCTACTGTCATATAAAATAAGCGAGCAAGCCTGAAAAAGAGTGGTGTAGTCTATTAATAAAGGTATAATATGTCTCGAATAAGTCTTCCATATGCACTGTAATATCAAATAAAGGAGAGAGTCTGTAGAAAAGTGTGTAATGTAATTAATAAAGGTATAATACTTGGAGTGTGTCTGTGTCACTTACTTTGAAATGTTGTTGTACACTTGCATTATATAAATAGTACTGTTGTATTAAGTGCTGTCAACCCACAGTTGGGCAGTCCCATATAAAGTGGATGAAGGAAGTGCCAGTAGCTGTGATGCATATATACAGTCCTCAACAGTCGGTTAATGGCTGGCATGCATAAGTAAATCTGGCACACGAGTAGCTTGTTAATGTGTTCCCCAGAAATGTGAGTGTGCTATATGAAATGTAGGGTTCTGTAGAAATTTAACTGAAAATGTCATGTGAACACATCCAGATATGTAGATATATAGATATAAATAAAATATATAACTATGTAGCAGTAACATCTGCATCTTGGACAGTTAGTATGTCAGATATAGGTCAGGTATATAATGAACTAGGCAAACCCATTACACAACCTAATGCATGTTGCCTAGTGTAATAATACATGTAGGGGATATACACCTGCAGTCAATAGGAATGTAGTGTAGACTAAAAGTACTTATAAGATGTTAATGGAGGTTTTTTTTACACCCTACTGTATGTGCATAAACAATGCAATTCCACACCTCATTGGATATGTCTAATCTCAAAACATTTGTTGGGACATATGTTCTATTGTTCTATAAATATCTGCATTTACTTTGATGCATGTGCTCTGTTCAAACACCACAATCTTGGTGGCCTGTTGCCACCAATCATCCCTGCATGCTGTTGTAATGTCCACTGTCGTTCAATATATGCATGTGTTATTCTTGCTGTTCAACTGTTGGAACCCTGGTGTGTTGGGTTAATGGGAATATTAATGCATGCTGTTACAACTAATCTGGAATGCTGTTGTCTATGTTGTAATTAAACACACCTAATCACAAAACGTATGGGAAGGCTGGTCCCAGTGGACCCACCTGTCCCTCCTCAGCTGGCGATTGCACCTGGCACCAGCAGGTCCTGTGCCCAGCCTGGGCTGCCCTCCTCTGTTGGTCCTGTGCCACCTTCGGGTGGAAGTGCTGCAGGGGATGGGGCTCATCCCCCCTGCAAGAGTGGGCAGAGAAGGGCCACCTGTCACCATCCGAAGGGTCTGGGTTGTGGTGCATAGGGAGATCCAGAGTTTAGTCACTGATCCCCTATGCCAGCTTGAGGCGAGAGTGGCACAACTCATGGGTGAGCCTGCCCCTCCTAAGCAGCCCCCAAAAAGCCATCCTCTGGGCTGTGAAGGTGCAGTGGTGACTGCCCATGGGTGGGGATCTCAGTTCCACCTTTATCATCTGTGGGCTCATGGGCTTGCGATTTCCAAACATACGTCCCCATCAATTGTGTTCACCCACCCCATGTGTCATACTCCGCCCCTGTATGCATCTTGTTTGTCTTATCTGTTTACCTCCCCAACCTACCTCTCCAAATATATCTACTTCCTCTACCTCACATCCCACTCTCACCTGAAAAAAAAAAAAAAGGGCAATCTGTTCCCACAAAAAAATTACGCCCCATACATAGCTGCTCATTTCACACACATGTCTGCTGGACATATAAACTGATAATTATAATTGGCAGTACAACATATTTTGTTGTCCTCACCCCTCTCTCAGGGGTGGAAGATTTCAAATTTCACTCCAAATATGTAACATATGCACAGCTGTTGCTGGTAAAGAAATGGGCAGCTATGGACCTTCCCTACACCCATCCTGCACATCCCGAGCTGGTTTCCCTACTGTCTTTCCCTCTTTGTGCCCCCTTATTCACCACTTTCCTATCTCCCCATTTTCTTTTCTTTCAAAGAAATTAGTGCGGGGGTTAGCAGAAGTAAGCACTTTTAATCAGTAGTTAGCAGGTGTGAGCGACTGTGCACATGTGTGCGCTTAGCTAAGCATCGCTAAGTGTTGCGCAAATTCACGCAAACCCGCTTACAACTGCTTAAAAGTGCCTTAGTCACTCTGTATGTCAGGGCCCTTGTTCTGCTCAGTGCTGAAATAAATATATCATGCAATACAATGAGTGAATGTAAAGGAAAAATAGGAAGGCCATTACACAAAGCTTGTTCTGTGGATCTTTACCAGCAATTGTTGTGGAATTGCAGTACATGACTGTGATGAGAGAAGCAGCCATTCTAGCAGCAAATAATGTTATAGAGGCACTTTAAAACCCCCACACAGTATCATAGCAGGACAAACACTGGCATATCTGATTAGGGCAGAGGCCATACTTCATAACTGTGACTACTTTTCAGGGATGCCCCTGATTGTGAAACATATTTTAGCTGTGTCCCTCTGAATCCCTCAGAAAAGTACTGACATTAGTCAGAGAGGTGGGGTATTACACAATGAATAATAACAATAATAACAGTAGACACTGCTTGTACTTCATAAAAGATGTACTAATCCATATGCACTGCTTCACTCAAGTCTACACTTACTGTCTTTATTATTTGGAAGGTGTATCTCACTTTTGACTACCTATCCCTGACTCCATGCAAATATGTATCTGAGTGTTTCATAGGCCTGGCAGAGGCACAAACACACAGGCATATCAGCTTATGTGCTGTTACACACTCTGCAAATAGTTTTGGGAGGACTTCCACAAGCATACCCTTATGTAGGAGTACAACACAGAAATACCAAAGGATGTAGCCATGTACTGGTAGCAACTGACTGTAACAATGCCATTGTAGCAGTGCTGAAAACACCTGTGGGTTGCACAGGCAAAAAATAACAGGCTAACATCTGGCTACCATCTGGATAGGTTCACAGTTGGGAACTATGCAGAAAGACCACCTGCCTTGATAAACTAACACGTATACACCAATCCTTTAAGTCCAGTAAGATAACACTCACACAATAAGACATAATGCTCTCTGTATGTCTGCATCCCCCCGCCAAATTTTAAATAAACGTGTGCTTAGGGTCTACCAAGGATGTAGGTAGGCATAGGAAAACAAAACCGGAACAACCCACCAAGCTAGGATCAAGAACAGCACAGAAATGAATGAAAATGCGAAGCAGCAACTCTGCAAATCAGTTTTGTACGATGCAGGTGTCCGACCTGTTCTCAAGTTGACACAAATTTGAAAGGATCTTAAATAATAAGGCAGTCAATCTGCAAGACAGTTGTACAACAGATGTAAGTGGTCTAGGCACAATACCATAAAAAGGTGTAGTCCCAACTTGTAAATGCAAGTTCTTTCCTCAGTGAACGAAAATAGATGCAAGGAATTCACCACAAAAAGCTTTAATCCACAGCTGTAAAACGCCAACAAATACAAAACACCAAGCGCTTTCACCTGGACACTTCCAGGCTTTTTCAAGGTTAAAACACTACTGTGGCCAGTCAGTATTTATACATTTGATGATCGGCCAATTAAGCTGTTAAAAAGTTAATTAGTTCAAATAAAACAGTCATTTCTTAAAGTGCAATAGTGCAAATTTTGTTGCTAGTATTTTGTTCGTTTAAGCATAAATATGCTAGTAAAGTTATACATGAAAATATAAAATGCATAACTACATAAAATTTCAGTCATTACCACATAAATATGTGAAAGTATAATATAATTATCTTTCTTTAGTTCATTATGAATCAAAATACATAATTAACTGACTGTTCTTCATAGAATAATTTTGTTTTAAAGAACTTTTCATATTGATTTATATAAAGTAAAAATCAAATAATATAATAATTGAGTATGGTAATTATAATAATAACTATTCCTAAGTCTGATTCATATCTATAAAAATCTGTTTTAAACAACTACGAATAATAAAAAATAATAATACATAAAGTAAAAAATAAAAAATAAAAAATACATATGACTAAAAACACTTAATTGTAAAAAAAATTTTTATATCTGATTCATTACAAAATAGATTCATAATTTGTTTCTTCTCATTTTTAATATACTATTTATACTAATAGTTTCATTCATGCCTGGCTTTCTTGAGGCGTCTAATCTAATTTGCCAGGTTAACTCTCTAGTCTCTAAATAAGTTTCCCAGTCACCTCCCCTGGGATCACTAATAACTTGTTCTAAGACAAAGAATTTTAAATTCATGTTATTACAAATGAGAGAATGCTTAAAAAAAGCGTTTGTGTTCTTCTTTTTTTCAATTTCATATGTGTGCTCATATATTCGTTTTCTGAGTGACCTTATGGTTTTTCCAATATAAAAACCATTACAGAAAGTGCATGTGCCTAAATAAATTATACCCATTGTGTTGCAGTTGTAGTGCCCTTGTGCTCTAATAGTACAATTCCTAGCTGGAATAAAAATTTTTTCATCATTTAATAAGTACTTGCATTGTTTGCAAGCACCACATTTAAAGGTCCCTTTCTTTCTATAGGGGGCCATAGTTCCAAGGGTATTCCTAGTGCTAAAGTGTTGTTCAAGCATACCTTTTATGTTGATATCACGTTTTCTGATGAAAGTTAATGTACTAGGTATATAATCTTTAATATCCTCCTGTATTGTAAGTGTAGGCCAGAATGCCTGTAAAGTTTTTTCAATAAATGCAGCATCCTGAGTGTAAGTATAACTAAAACTTCTGTGTGCATCAAACGTGGTTATACTGTTCTTATTAAAGGGTAACAAACCCTGACTAAGTAAAGGTGGAAATTTAGAGTCTCTTTTTCTTGTAACTTCTTCTCTGATAGCATTGATGAACTGTGTAGGATAGCCTCTTTCTATAAACATGGTAGTCAAAGTCGTTACTTCCTTTAAAAAAGTTTCCACAGTACTACAAATCCTCGATGCACGAATAAACTGACTTCTTATAATTCCCCTTTTGGTATAAATGGGGTGCGAGCTCTCAAAGTGTAGAAATGTGTTGGAATATAAAGGTTTCCTATAAACAGTGGACTCAAAATGTTCTCCTTTACTATCTTTTGTAAGCAGAATATCTAAGTAATGAAGTGAAACTGTACTCAGTTCATATGTAAATGCAAGGAAATCTGTGGTAGTATTAATGTATATGAAGAATTCTTTGAATTGTTCCTCAGTTCCATCCCATAATAAGCAAATGTCGTCAAGGTAGCGTTTATAAAAAAGAATATGTTGTTTCCATTTAGAAGAGTGGATATAAGTTGACTCCCACTTGTGTAAGACGACATTGGCATAGGATGAAGCACAAGGGGAGCCCATTGCGACCCCCCTTTTTTGCCTAAAGTATTCTCCATTGTAAAATATATAATTATTGTTAAGAATAATTTCCATAAATTCTGTCAAAAGATTAATCTGGTTGTTACTTAGTCCACTTAAATTTACTAACACTTCAGAAAACCAATTTATTCCTGTATCATGAGGTATGCTTGGAAAAAGTTCTATTACATCTATAGTAATCAATAGAATATCCTTGGTACAAATGTTCAACGGAATACTTGCCAGGAATTCCCAGGAGTCTTTACATACAAAAGGTAGCTTAGACATTAATGGTTTGACCTTGTGTTCCACAAATTTACCTAAGGGTTCAGTAATGCCATTAGCTCCTGCTATTATTGGTCTGAATTTCAATGGAATAGTTCCTTTATGGACCTTAGGTATCCCAAATAAAATCGGGGTTTTAGGATGTGGAACATTCAAATAATTAAACAATTCTTCATTAAATACCCCTTGTAATAAATGATCTTTCAAAATATATTTAATATTCGCTTGGGCAACATTAAGTTCATTGATAGAAGCTTGTTCGTAAGTGTTGTGGTCCTGCAGAATATCATGCATAGCCATGTCATAGTCCAAGATCGACATAAGGACCATCCCACCCCCCTTGTCTGGCTTCATAACCCTGATCTTCTGTTGTTTTAGTTGGTTCATAACTTCTAGTAAATTCTTGTTGAAGTTAGGTGAATTGTCCTGCCTATTTGATGTGTTAAATCTCAGAGTGTTTTCTATTAGTTCTTCAAAAATTTTTAAACTCGGATGTAGGGGTGGGTTGAAAAGGCTAGATCTAGTGATATTGTCATTTATAGTGGGTTGACCTTTGAAAAACAATGAAAGATTAAGATTTCTAATAAACAATTTCAGTTCTATCAATAATTTCGGGATATAAGCTGGTCTAGCTGGAACATAATTCAATCCTTTTGTAAATAGCTCAAAGTGTGCTGGGGTTATTTCTAAATCAGTATAATTGTAAATACTGAAGTTGTTTGATGTAACCACAGTGCAATTAGTGTTATGAATGGAATTTAAACCTATTATGTTATCCATCATGGCCTCTAATTGCGTGTCCTCCCCCATGCTTGTTGGTATGGGGCATTCATGTTCCTCCCCATTGGTCTCCCTTGGGGATAGTGAAAACCCTGTGAGGTGTTGTTATTTTCTCTTTGTGCTATTCTTTCACTTCTCCTCAGTGGTTCTGAGTTTTGTAAGTTTCTAACATTCTGACCATCATTTCTACTTGCATGTTCAACATCACTAGTTCTCATGACTTGGTTCTGTTTGGACCCCAATGGGTATGCTCTCCCTTCTCTATATTCTAGAAGGTCTCTATCTAACTTTTTTATTTTCCTATCAATGACCTTTTGACAATGTTGATCTACTTCAAGAAATACTTCATCGTATTTCTTTTTATGTCTAAGAAAGTTTTTATGTTGGACAATGTTATCATTAAGGGTAGTAAGTTCATCTAAAAAAAACATTACATTTGTGCTGATAGTCTTTAACCATCATGTCTAACATTTCCAACCCAGTCTGATTAAATAACTCAGTTAACTGTGTGTATAAAGTCGAACCTATAGTAGCATTATTAGGGAATTTAAAGCATCTGAGGCCTTTCGGCACTCTTTTAACATCAATACATTCCTTTAAATAACTGATTTCAAGTTGACAGTTTTTGTATGCATATAATTTGCTGCTGAAAGAATCAAAATCAACATCTAATTGCTGTACATTATGCTGGTAAGTACCTTTGTTAAACTCCGGTCGGAGTTCAGTCCATTTTTTAAAATTAAACATATTGTCCAGTGCTTCACCATTCGGTGCAGTATTGTTGTAATTTCCTTCTCTTTCATGGACTGTACCTGTTCTTAAAGAGCCGCTTGTATTAGCGTCGCCGTTCGGCTCCCCTCTCGCGCCGTCTTTGTTGCTGTGATGTTGATTGTTGCTGGTTCCCCGGAGGGAATGAAGAGTCCGAGGTTTCCCGGTTTAACTGCCCTAATAGGGTCTTGTTAATGTTAGTTAAAAGGACAAGTACCTGATTGAACTCCGAGCGGGTGACCGGAGTATCATCATTAACCTCTCTTAAAATAAGAGGTGTGTTGAGTAAATCCGTAGCTGGAGGTTCCTCCGCCATAGTGAGCAGGAAAACTAACGAAGCGGGTAAGAAACAGGAAAACAAAACCGGAACAACCCACCAAGCTAGGATCAAGAACAGCACAGAAATGAATGAAAATGCGAAGCAGCAACTCTGCAAATCAGTTTTGTGCGATGCAAGTGTCCGACCTGTTCTCAGGTTAACACAAGTTTACAAGGATCTTAAATAATAAGGCAGTCAATCTGCAAGACAGTAGTACAACAGATGTAAGTGGTCCAGGCACAATACCATAAAAAAGTGTAGTCCCAACTTGTAAATGCAAGTTCTTTCCTCAGTGAACGAAAATAGATGCAAGGAATTCACCACAAAAAGCTTTAATCCACAGCTGTAAAACGCCAACAAATACAAAACACCAAGCGCTTTCACCTGGACACTTCCAGGCTTTTTCAAGGTTAAAACACTACTGTGGCCAGTCAGTATTTATACATTTGATGATCGGCCAATTAAGCTGTTAAAAAGTTAATTAGTTCAAATAAAACAGTCATTTCTTAAAGTGCAATAGTGCAAATTTTGTTGCTAGTATTTTGTTCGTTTAAGCATAAATATGCTAGTAAAGTTATACTTGAAAATATAAAATGCATAACTACATAAAATTTCAGTCATTACCACATAAATATGTGAAAGTATAATATAATTATCTTTCTTTAGTTCATTATGAATCAAAATACATAATTAACTGACTGTTCTTCATAGAATAATTTTGTTTTAAAGAACTTTTCATATTGATTTATATAAAGTAAAAATCAAGTAATATAATAATTGAGTATGGTAATTATAATAATAACTATTCCTAAGTCTGATTCATATCTATAAAAATCTGTTTTAAACAACTACGAATAATAAAAAATAATAATACATAAAGTAAAAAATAAAAAATAAAAAATACATATGACTAAAAACACTTAATTGTAAAAAAATTTTTATATCTGATTCATTACAAAATAGATTCATAATTTGTTTCTTCTCATTTTTAATATACTATTTATACTAATAGTTTCATTAATGCCTGGCTTTCTTGAGGCGTCTAATCTAATTTGCCAGGTTAACTCTCTAGTCTCTAAATAAGTTTCCCAGTCACCTCCCCTGGGATCACTAATAACTTGTTCTAAGACAAAGAATTTTAAATTCATGTTATTACAAATGAGAGAATGCTTAATGCTTAGGTAGGCATACCCATTACTGGAAATGTCCAGTTTTCCTGAGAATCCTGTGCTAATGTCAACAATAAAAAACACAAACCCTGCAGAAGTGAGTACATCAATATGCACAGTATAACAGTTCATGAAACAGTTCATGTGCCAAAAGAATACTTCTCAATAACTACTTTTGCATGGCAGTTAATTACATAAGTAGAAAATAAACTACATACTCACATATATCTTGTGTAAGCATTTGTTGGGGTGAGTTAAACTCTACACTGATAGCTCTGTACTGGAAGTGGCAACAGTCAGGTCTGAGTACAACATGTACATCACTGTCTGCACCTCTAGCTTCAGCTATAAGAATTATACCAACCTTCTGACTTAAACAACAGTGTACACAGCAAACAAGCATGGGCCCCACTCTGGAAATCTGAAAGGGCTACGCCTACAAAACTTAGCAATTTATAGCATTGGGTTGCTATGACAGTGAGTACTGAAATTACCACATAGCAGGCTGTATGCATTTACCAAATGCTGGGCACCAATTGTTGCAGAGGGCATCACATGCACATGTGCAGATACCTATAAAAGCAGACTGTACTTGATATCCCCACATGCAATCATTACATTACACGTGTTATAGCATCTGTAAACCTGGGGAGGAGTAAAAAAAAATTATTACTTAATAACACAAAAGTTTAATTAAGTAAAACAAATTGACTGAATTACTAACCAAAAATATTAATTAAGTAAAAAAAAATGCTTAATTAATAACCAAAATATTAAGTAAAAGCAATCTTTACTTAATTAATACCAAAACAAATAAAAAAATTGTCAAAACATACACAGATGGAGCTGAAAGTGACAAACAGGTATGTAACAGATATGTGGTTACCGGCAAGTAGTAGATGTTTATGAAGAGTACTGTAAATACTTTGAAACATGCATATGTGGCAGCGGTAGGTATGTATGCACTGATGCCATGCATGACTACTGCCATGGACAAATTAGTGTGTAGCTGTGTGCAGTGGGACATAACTGTGACATATGTAGCTCAGCATTTAATGTCAAACATCTGATCATGTCATCTATGTTCTGTACAGTACTGTGTATAATGGCTGTTTGGGGGAGTAGTGCAAACAGCTATATAAACCTGGATGTGACAGAGTAACACATGCATGATAGTCATATAATGTGCAGCTTAGCATTAGCAACTGCTGTACCAGGCTAGAATAGTAATGTAGCATTAGAATCTATAAATACTCCCTGTAATATTACTGTTATGCACACATGTGACAACTGTTCATGTTGTAGCAAGGCCCAACAGGTCATCTGTGAGGTCTACAGACTTACAACAGTGTGGACCTTGTGTGTGTATGGCACACACATACGGAGAGATATTTATGTGTCAGATATATTAGCATCTTAACATGTACATAGAGCAAGGGACATACTGCAACTGTTTGTGAAGGGTGGACATATATATGTTGGTGAAGGTTGTTATGCGCATATTTTTATGTAGGTTGTAGTGTGTGGCAAACAAGACAGCATATAGTGCTGGTATATGACATGTGGTGTTTAAACGCTGTGGGTATGATATGTTAAGTTTTTAGTCTTCCAGACAGGGAGTCCTGCTAAAGATACATGGGCTGAGAATACCTTTAATGCATTCTGCACAAGACTGTGCAAAATTATTACATAACTGTATCCCTCTCAACCTTTGCATAATTGATATTCCCACCATGAAAGGTGGACTGTATATGTGCCTACATGTAAATCTATATGTACACCAATGGATGTTTATATGTACGCTCAAGCTCAATGTTGTAAATGTATTGCCATCCCTTTAGTTAAAAACCCTGTACCCATGAACTACCACATAGGTGGTAGTCTACTCAACACCAAAAGTGTGATAAGAGACCATGGGACACAGGTGGAGAGTAGTGTCCCTTTTGATAATCTCAGTGCCACACTAGTCATGTAAACTGTGTACAGTCCACATGTCATCAGAAAAGGTGTGTCATCCATGGAATAAGAGGTCAGTGTTCCACTCTACTCATCAGTCATAAAACCCATCATAGAGTATAATGGCCCTTTTGGTATGTACCTCAGAAGACATCTACAGCGACTGTAGATGCCAGGCACAAACCTCACAACGAGTATTACCAGACTCAAACAGATGCCCTATGCAGACTGTCTTACAAAACCACAGCTACACTGTGTCACATACCACCAACCCAGAGTCAACCTCTGCCTAACATACAAAGCTATGCCAAACCCACAGGTGTTGGACATGCTCCATGTAAACAGATCAAAATCCCTACAAGCTACACACTGTACTGATCTAAATCTTATAACATCAAAAAGCAGAACATGCTGGAGTGGTACATTCTCATCTCAGACACATACCATACTTTGGAGCTAACTACCTATCAATAGCAAAGAAACATACTCATTAGCAGTCATCATGAATAGTCAAGATGAATGGATGTGAGATAGGAAATACAACCTGGGAATCACCTCTGTGGCTGTGCATGACAGGGGCACATGAACTTAAATTACATGGGTGTTGAAGGGCAGTGTACCATATGGCTAGGCTTCTATAGGCCCTACGGCTAATAGCCTATTAGCTACCTAGGACCCGATACACATACGCATGTACATGTTGCATTAATTGCTATGTGAGGTTGACTGAGTGTGATGGTGAATGTGTAGGTGAATGTGTCAACGTTGTGTATATGTGTGATAGCCTAGTGGGAAACTGTTCATATCATGGTATGTAGTGTTCTAGCTCTGATCCCCGCAAAAGATATGTATGCTATTGCTAGGCAGGAAAAGCAGTATGGCATATGGTGTGACGTAGTCCCATGGTGTTGACTGCAGTGTGCCATTGTAGGCTAAAGCAGTACATGTATGCTTATTGATTGTTAACACTAGTGAATACAAATCCCGTATGAACTGTAGTACTACCTGAAGCTATAGGCCTAAACAGCACAGTATGGTGTATATCCACATTGCTTGGAAACACTGTTTTGTTTGTTACCTGTAGTCCTCACACATTACATACTTCAGGCATAAGGTTTTGTAAGTGCTGACACACAGTACTGTATGGTACACAGGTAAAGCTCATCTGGGTTGCCATACCTTTGTGTCTCGTAAGTATGTCTGATGTGTGTTTGGGTATGCCTGTAACATGGCCTCGGTCGTATGTGTGCTACAGGATATAAGTGCATATCTAGCAACATGTATAGTGCAGTACAGCAGTATGTCACCTATATTGATGAATGTGCACATATGTTACTTAGGGGTTTGCTATCAACATGTAGTGTGGTGTACTGGTAGTACTGTAACTGTACTTTACAATCATTTCAATGGATGACATATTTCTGTATGCATTAGCTTCATATATACCTCCTGTGGCAAGGTGGTGCATTGTGTCACATACAGTGTGCCATGTACTGTTGTATATTCTTACATACTGGTTTCACTTTGTTGCTGTGCAGAACATGGTTTAATATATTGAACATGCCAGGCACTGTCAGGCAGTTGTGGGCTGAGCACTGATATGTGGTATTAAAAGTGTGTATCTACTGACAGCCAATAGGTTGCTATATATGGCATTTCATTGATATCTGTACTTTAGAATGTTAAGTGTGCCACATGACTTGCTCACAATAATTGTTTATTGTCTTCCAGGGACATGTCTCACTATCGCAACCCTGCATATTCCCCTGAAGAGGAGGAAATCATAATATCCACCATAGTACAACATCACACCCTGCTGTTCTCCAGAACCAGCCAGGACCAGCATGAGCGCACTGCACTGTGGCAAGATGTTGTCCATCTGATTAATGACGTAGGCATGCATAACCGGACTTATGAGCAGGTACGACATCACTGCAGTGATTTAATTAGACATGTCCGGCAGCATGCCTCCGATGTCCGCAGACAACAGCTTGCCACAGGTGGTGGTGCAGCATTACATCTGCCCCTCACCAGAGTGGAAGAGCTGCTCCTAAGCGTGGTGGTTCCTGGACAACCACTACAACAGACATGTGTCATCATGGAGGTCGGAGTCACCCAGCAAGTTGACTCGGAGCATGCAGGTAACTTGGCATATCTGTAGACTACTATTAGCTCGATTGGTAGAACATGCATATGTCAGATGTGTACTGTGTATTTGGAAGATGTGGAGTCTGGTGTTGTGCAATACTGATAATTTGGAACATAATCTATATGCCTGTGACTGTCAGCCATTGTACTACTGTAAAATTGCAAACTCAGCAGCAATGCCATAGTTGTTGACACTGACAAACTGTCTCATATCCTTGTAGGTCCCTCTGGTGTGACAGCAAGACAGCAGACCCATGCTGGTGAGTGTTCTGCATTTAATATAGCAAATAACATGTGCATGTCATAGGTGAGTTGTAGGCCATATACACATGTAAAACACCTACACATAATGCATGCTCTGCATGTTTTCTGTGGGACTATGTACATCCCAGTAACATGAGTGGCTGCCTCAAATACATGCAATACACAGAGCATCCCAAACAATTGTGGTACACTGTAGTGGACATTGTATAGGCAGAGTCAATACACATGCACACAACATACACCACTTTGTCATACGCAGTACGTTTTAATATGATACACATGGCGTATTTAGACACCTGCTGTAAGGTCAGACTCCAGTATCCCGAATGTCATCCACACAGCACACATACTATACCTGAGGGGTAGAGGCCTATCATGGGGCGGTGCAACACTCTTCAACAAACAACACATTCAAGTTAGGCAATGCTCCCTATTGAACACCTTACATACCCATGTAACAACTGCCTGTGAAAAGGTTAATGTAGCCACAGTGCTGCAGTTTAGGTACAGCAAGATAGTTGCCAGTGTGGCACACATTAGTGGCCTTGAGTGACCACATGATGATGCCTGATGATGGCTCATGGTACTACACTACATCCAGTCACAGTAACTACAGTACTATACATAGCATTCATTGCTATACACCTGACAGTTGTGTGCATCCAGCCATGGTATGTATACCTGTGAGTGATGGTGCACAGGACATTGAAAAGCATTCAATACTTGCACAGCAATGTTGTCTCCATGTGCACATAGTGTTCCAGGGTGAGGCCAATCATTGAACAACACACATGCATCAAAGGCATGTATACTGTTATTAACAAGGACTCTGTACACTCGCACTGCATGCTGTTGAGAACACACATCCTGCATGCTGACACGTGTGATAGGACTCTTTGGCTCGTGATACTGTACTCCACCATCAACCACTAATGGGTATGTTCTGGATTGTTGTTGGTGTGTGTGTGTGTGTGTGTGTGTGTGTGTGTGTGTGTGTGTGTGTGCGTGTGTGCGTGTGTGTGCGTGTGTGTGTGTGTGTGTGTGTGTGTGTGTGTGTGTCTACTTTAGTGAGTAGTGTATTTGTGTTCATGTGTTCATGTGTGCATGCGTGCATGTGTTCATGTGTTCATGTGTTCATGTGTGCATGTGTTCATGTGTGCATGTGTGCATGTGTGCATGTGTTCATGTGTTCATGTGTTCATGTGTTCATGTGTGCATGTGTTCATGTGTGCATGTGTTCATGTGTTCATGTGTGCATGTGTGCATGTGTGCTAACATCATGTACAGATTGTAAAGTGTGTTTCCTGTCTTCCTCTCACAGGTGCTGAGGTTGTGTTGGTTGAGTGCAGCAGGGAACCTGAAGACACTGCCACAAATAGTGGAAATGATGATACATGTGTTGTGGCACAGGCAGGTTTGACAGGGTCTGTCGTTGGGCTGCCAATCGACAGTACACAGCTTTCTACCCCATCTATGCACACATTCATACTGCCAATACATCCCTCATCACCTGTGGCCTTAGCTGAGGGACAGCATACAGTAGGCATTGACCAGGATAGTGTGGTATCTATAACACATGCATCCCCTCACAGCAGTCATACCCATATTCCTGGAATGGTACCACATAGGCGGATGTCCAGGGGTTCTCGTGGGAGCACTGCTGGTCATAATGCCCCTGGCAGATGTATCCCCACAGGTCTTACAACCTCAGGTATGTTCCGAGCTGTAATGCAGGCACAGGCACGTATGGAATGGTACACCAGAAAGGGACTAAGGGCGCAGAGGGCCCATAACACTGCTATCAATGACAGTATCAGTGACTTGCTGGTGCCATCCGTAATTACACTGAGATCATTGATAGACGTTGGGGGGAGACATTAGATGTCCTCCGCAATGTCATGTCCATGTGCCAAGACAGTGAAGGACAGCTGAGATGTCACCCTAGATGTATGCCAGCAACATTATCGGCTAGCAGTCGTCGCTGAGAACACACAATTCACAGCCACTCCCGTAGTGGCAGTACCAGCCCAAGCAAAGTTGGGGCTGGGCTGTCAATAGACCATCATTGAAAACCACATGCATGTGGCTCTGGCCAGTCCCAGCAGGGACATGGGTCCAGTCGACATCCCTCTGCCTCTGATGATAGTACCCAATCTGGCTTAGTACCCGATACTGTCCGTTGCACCCCTGCCAAGCACAGGTACTGTGTCCGTGGCCAGAGATGGTGATCTGTACATCCTGGCAGGTACAGTCTGTGGCTGTCCCACAACCTCCCGTATATGGCAGCCACATGGTGGAACTGTGTGCATGCAGACACACACACATAAACCAAACACCTAGGGCTAACACATACACACACACACATTACATCAACATTGACCCATGCTGTATTGTTGTCCCACACACACACACACACACACACACACACACACACACACACACACACACACACACACACACACATACATGTCGATTGGATGGGTCAATGTCGGGCTCTGGCAAGCCAACAACACACCCTGTGCATATGATGAAACTGTGCCACCTCCTGTCATTTGTAACATTGATGCAGGAACAGGCTAACATGGTGTTGATGCACAGGGTGACTTTATAGCAGTGTAGTAATGTTAGCATGTTGTCAACAGTACAGTGTAATGATATCCTTGTAGGTATATCTGAGCAGGCATGATGCATTAAAGCTATGATTATCAATGTAGTACTGTTTACAACAGTGTTATTTCCAAAAATGTATTGTCCGCCCATGTGCCACTTGGCTGATGTGTGTAGTTTTGGCAGCATGTGTTGGTGAGTGGACAGTACATGTGTGATGTGTGCAGTACAGATTTGCAGGTGTACATTTGTGAACATGGTGGAGGTGCACTGTCTGCATGTACGTGCATAGTGGATACATAGGAAGGGTGACATGCCCTGTATTACACAGTGTCAACACTTCATAGTTTCTATTGGTGGCCAGTATGCATTTTAATGCACATATGTTTTAACTTGGGTACACATGTGTGTATGACATGGTTTAACACTATGCTGTGGGTGATACTGTTACTATCTGTTATTGGTTTGCATTCTGGTAGTATACACAACCTCAACAGTCTGACTATAACCAATCGTTAGATGATGTCTTGACAACTGGCAAACAGATGTAGGAAACTCAGTAGCATTTGGATCCTTCTGGTACTATACTATACCAGTAACCAGTGGTATTGGCTGCCATCCATTCCTGGGACCACTCCTGTTTGGCATATAGCTCTCTTAGGTACAAGCAAACACACTAGGGATATGTCCGTCCACATCTGGAAATGCATACAGTTGCCTACAATGCATTCTCCGGATGAGACACTTATCCTCCACAAGAGTATCATGCAGACAAATACCTGTTGTCCAACCATGCTGTAAAGCTATAAGCCAACTATAGCATAGTCATCCACATTTTCTAAACATAGTATCCCGACAGTACTACATAGGTAGTAGCCCCCAACATGTAGAACGGGTATCAATGTGTACAAACAGCCAAGTGTTATGTCATCTGTCCTTTGGTATTCACATTTCCATAGGTATTCTGAAGTCCCCCGGTGTATCACATAAGCAATAAGGGGTCTGTATGCATATCCACAAAGTTGTTGTACACCTATAATGAAAGTCCATTATTGACAGACTTTGTTGTGTTTGAACATGTCTGAAATATACCCCAGGCATGAACCCTCACTCACACTATCTTATAGAAACTGTCATGGGTGTGTGTGACACAGATGACCTAGGCCACAGATCACTACAGTGGCTGGCCTTGTCACAAACATACATATGTGACCGAAGGTCTGAGAAGTAGCAGCACAATCTGTCAAAGGTAACAGATGTATTCATGTAGAAAGCAGGCTTCACACCTATGAACTAATTGAGGTCCCATGTACATATATGTATTTGCCACACAGATACCTGAAGTGTGCATTGCACATACTGTTGCTATACTGATATGTCATGCAGTAGAAAAAGCTAAACCCACAAAACATTGACCAACAGTGTCACACACACACACACTCAACAATTGCAGATTCACACCCCTACCTAAATATGTTATGATACTAGAGAAATACGCACTAACACAACGCGCTATATGCTTTACAGGGAGTTGTCATTTCCACTGCTATATTTGTAGGATGCTGACATCATCAGACTTGCCAAAGAAGAATATACCACTTTTAAGGTGTTTTCCTAGTCTCCAAAAAGGGCACTCCTCTCAAAGGATCACACAGAAACATATAACCCACACACATACGGCAATTGCAGGATTCAAACCCCTACCTAACTATGCTATGATACTTGAGAGATATGCATTAACACAACACGCTATATGCTTTACAGGGAGTTTTCATTTCCACTGCTATATTTGTAGGATGCTGACATCATCAGACTTGCCAAAGAGGAATATACCACTTTTAAGGTGTTTTCCTAGTCTCCAAAAAGGGCACTCCTCTCAAAGGAAATCACACAGAAACATACACCCCCCCCCCCCGGCTATGATACTAGAGAGAGATACGCATTAACAAAACAAGCTATATGCTTTACAGGAAGTTTTCATTTCCACTGCTATATTTATAGGATGATGACATCATCAGACTTGCCAAAGAGAAATATACCACATTTAAGGTGTTTTCCTAGTCTCCAAAAAGGGCACTCCTCTTAAAGGAAATTGCACAGAAACATACAACCCACACACATTCCAGGATTCAAACCCCTACCTAACTATATTATGATACTAAAGAGATATGCATTAACACAACGCAGTACATGATTTACAGGGAGTTTTAATTCCCAATGCTATATTTGTAGGATGCTGACATCATCAGACTCGCCAAACAGGAATATACCACTTTTAAGGTGTTTTCCTAGTCTGCAAAAAGGGCACACATCTCAAAGGAAATCACACAGAAACATACAACCCACACACAGCAATTGCAGGATTTAAACCCCTATCTAACTATGTTATGATACTAGAGAGATATACATTAACACAACGTGCTATATGCTTTACAGGGAATTTGCATTTCCACTGCTATATTTGTAGGATGTTGACATCATCAGACTTGCCAAAGAGGAATATACCACTTTTAAGGTGTTTTCCTAGTCTCCAAAAAGGGCACTCCTCTCAAAGGAAATCACACAGAAACATACAACCCACACACACACAGCAATTGCAGGATTCAAACCTCTACTTAACTTTGTTGTTATACTAGAGAGATATGTATTAACACAGTGTGCTATATGCTTTATAGGGAGTTTTCATTCCCACTGCTATATTTGTAGGATGCTGACATCATCAGACTTGCCAAAGAGGAATATACCACTTTTAATGTGTTTTCCAAGTCTCCAGAAAGGGCACTCCTCTCAAAGGAAATCACACAGAAACAGACAACCTGCACACACACAACATTGGAGGATTCAAACCCCTACCTAACTATGTTATGATACTAAAGAAATATGCATTTACACAACGAGCTATATGCCTTACAGGGAGCTTTCATTTCCACTGCTATATTTGTAGGATGCTGACATCATCAGACTTGCCAAAGAGGAATATACCACATTTAAGGTGTTTTCCTAGGCTCTAAAAAGGGCACTCCTCTGAAAGGAAATCACACAGAAATATACAACCCACACAACAGTGGAGGATTCAAACCCCTACTTAACTATGTCATAATACTAAAGAGATATGCATTAACACAACGCGCTATATGCTTTACAGGGAGTTTTTATTTCCACTGCTATATTTGTAGGATGCTGACATCATCAGACTTGCCAAAGAGGAATATGCCACTTTTAAGATATTTTCCTAGTCTCCAAATAAGGGAACTCCTCTCAAAGGAAATCACACAGAAACATACAACCCACACTCAGCAATTGTAGGATTCAACCCCCTACCCTCACTATGTTATGACATTAGAGAAATATGCATTAACATAACGTACTGTATGCTTTGCAGTGAGTTTTTATTTCCACTGCTATATTTGTAGGATGCTGACATCATCAGACTTGCCAAAGAGGAATATACCACTCTTAAGGTGTTTTCCTAATCTCCAAAAAGGGCACTCCTCTCAAAGGAAATCACAGAGAAACATACAACCCACACATTGCAGGATTCTAACTCCTACCTAACTATGTTATGATACTAGAGAGATACACATTAACACAATGCGCTACATGCTTTACAGGGCGTTTTCATTTCCACTGCTATATTTGTAGAATGCTGACATCATCAGACTCGCCAAAGAGGAATATACCACTTTTAAGGTGTTTTCCTAGTCTCCAAAAAGGGCACTCTTCTCAAAGGAAATCACACAAAAACACACAAACCACACACACAGCAAATGCAAGATTCAAATCCCTACTTTACTATGTTGTGATACTAGAAAGACACGCATTAACACAACACGCTATATGCTTTTCATGGAGCTTTCTTTTCCACTGCTATATTTGTAGGATGCTGACATCATCAGACTTGCCAAAGAGGAATATAGCACTTTAAAGGTGTTTTCCTAGTCTCCAAAAAGGGCTCTCCTCTCAAAGGAAATCTCACAGAAACATACAACCAACACACAGCAATTGTAGGATTCAAACCCTTATTTAACTATGTTATGATACTAGAGAAATACGCATTAACACAACGTGCTATATGCTTTATAGGGAGTTTTCATTTCCACTGCTATATTTGTAGGATGCTGACATCATCAGACTTGCCAAAGAGGAATATACCACTTTTAAGGTGTTTTCCTAGTCTCCAAAAAGGCACTCCTCTCAAAGGAAATCACACAGAAACATACAACCCACACACACGCACACATTGCCGGATTCAAATCCCTACCTAACTATGCTGTGATACTAGAGAAATATGCATTAACATAACACGCTATATGCTTTTCAGGGAGTTTTCATTTCCACTGCTATATTTGTAGGATGCTGACATCATCAGACTCGCCAAGGAGGAATATACCACTTTTAAGGTGTTTTCCTAGTCTCCAAAAAGGGCACTCCTCTCAAAAGAAATCACACAGAAAGATACAACCCACACACACAACAATTGCAGGATTCAAACCCCTACCTAACTATTTTATGATATTAGAGAAATACGCATGAACACAATGTGCTATATGTTTTACAGGAGATTCTTATTTCCACTGCTATATTTGTAGGATGCTGACATCATCAGACTTGCCAAAGAGGAATATACCACTTTTAAGGTGTTTTCCTAGTCTCCAAAAAGGCACTCCTCTTAAAGGAAATCACACAGAAATATACAACCCACACACACACACATTGCAGAATTCAAACTCCTACCTATGTTATTATACTAGAGAGATATGCATTAACACAACGCACTACATGCTTTACAAGGAGTTTTCTTTTCCACTGCTCTATTTGTAGGATGCTGATATCATCAGACTCGCCAAAGAGGAATATACCACTTTTAAGGTGTTTTCCTAGTCTCCAAAAAGGGCACTCCTCTCAAAGGAAATCACACAGAAACATACAACCCACACACACACAACATTGGAGGATTGAAACCCCTACCTAACTATGTTATGATACTAAAGAAATATGCATTAACACAATGTGCTATATGCTTTAAAAGGTGTTTTTATTTCCACTGCTATATTTGTAGGATGCTGACATCATCAGACTTGACAAAGAGGAGTATACCACTTTTAAGGTGTTTTCCTAGTCTCCAAAAAGGGCACTCTTCTCAAAGGAAGTCACACAGAAACATACAAACCACACACACAGCAATTGTACAATTCAAACCCCTATCTAACCATGTTATGATACTAGAGAGATACACATTAACACAATGTGCTATATACTTTACAGGGAGTTTTCATTTCCACTGCTATATTTGTAGGATGCTGACATCATCAGACTTGCCAAAGAGGAATATACCACTTTTAATGTGTTTTCCTAGTCTCCAAAAAGGGCACTCCTCTCAAAGGAAATCACACAGAAACATACAACCCACATAACAATTGCAGGATACAATCCCATACTTAACTATGGTATGATTCTGGAGAAATACGCATTAACACAACACGCTATATGCTTTACTGGGTGTTTTCATTTCTCCTGCTATATTTGTATGATGCTGACATCATCAGACTAGACATGGCAATGTGTGTGCACTTTGTTTTATGCAATCCCAGGACTGAGCCATGAGGGATAGCAGGTGTTACCAGCTTGAACAGGACTCCACAATTCTTACCTTGTGTGATCTATCTGTGGCCCAGTTGCCAATCCATCAGATGACAATACATATTTATGCACAGGTTGCTGATTTTGTGGATACAACATGTGTCTAGGATGTTGGAAAAGGGCTATTCAAAGTGTATGTGGGACATATGTAGCTCATTTCATTGATGTATGTCCTGGGTGGCTGCCTTGCAAACAGTCTAGCAGGTTTGGGAAACATGATCTGCCCATGACCAAACCAAATTTAGTAGGGTTGTGTGTTTATAGGCTTCCAATAGCTCTATTTATGACTTCAATCATGATGGACTCCATGGCCTTGCAGATCAGACTTCATAAGCTTATAAGACTATAGTTCCCATGGTCTGTTGTGCACCAAGACTTGTGTAGTGTGCCACATGTTGCTGTAACCCATTCAACAGTTTCATATCCTGTAGAGAGGGTGAGGCTGAACAGACTGTTCAGGTGCAGGGTCTGTTTGTTCTGCAGTTCAGTTATGACACATATAGGGAAACAATGTAATCCCACTGATGCCATGTTTTCAGCTTTGGAAGGAGCTGTTTACCCATTCTACATGTGATATCTCCTGATATGATGATAGGGCCTTTTGTCAATGGGAGGTGGGTATGTATGTATGGTCCTGTCTGACAGGATGTTGGCATTGTCAGTCATTTACAGCTGGCCCTGACTCAGGACATATATGAGTGTACATTGCTATTTATGACATAGCTGAAGGAAGTGTCATGGTTCTGTATGGACTCCTTCACAGATAATCTTTCCATAACCTGGATTGGATAGTGTTTGGAGTGCACATTGTTTATTGATGATACTGATTTCTGTTTTTGTATCTTCTTTGCTTTTCCACTTTCTATGAACAACCTAGGTATCTGTAGTACATATCTGATTATGACAGGTTTCCAATATATTATATATGTGTTTGTTGTCATATCACTGTGTGCACAAGTCAGGATTGGTGAATTGTGAGAGGTTCCTGGGTTAACACATGCAACTGCCAGATATGTGTGGCCCACTGCTGTACTCAGACATGGCCTAAGTGTGTGAGCATGCCCAGTTTGGCCTTTCAGTATGTTGTTGCCTGACATTTGCCACATTTATTCATGTGTGAGCAGGCCCAGTGTGACCTTTCAGTATGTTGCTGTGTGAAGTCCACTGCATTTGTTGACGTGTGTGAACATGCCCAATATTAACATTTATACTATATGTGTGTTGAAAATCAAGTTGTATTTTTACTGCAGGGCTCACCTTTGTGTCATAACTCTACATGGATTATGGTGTGCCTGCAGGGTTTCCATGAGACACTTTGCATAGACTTATCAACATTTCTTCATAGAGGCTGATCAGTGAAATACTGTCATGGTTTTGTGGTTCAGTACTGTGACTATAGTGCACGGTATCCTGGGTTCAAGAACTATCACTGCTTTATATTTTCATACTGGGCAGACCAGGCTGCTTAAGGAACAGTAAAGCAAATATGACCATGTTTACCTGCTCTTGCCCAACATTGCTCAACTTTAACCAACATTGATGAACATTGCCCAATATTGCTCAACATTGCCCATAGTTGTGCTACTTAGCATGTGCAATTTTGTTTACATATACTACATTGTAGTAAAAGCTGTTTAGCACTGTTTTATATTGCTTAAAACATGGCAATCATGCCTCAGGTGGTGCTGCAGGGCTGCCTATGTCGGATGCACATAGTAGACTCTTTATACATGTTTGCAAACAGGTAGTGTCAAGTTAAGCATCCCTTTTACTATATGTGCGAGTCAGAGAGCGATATCATTTCCAGGGTTCCTACTGAGCCACTGTATATGCTATGCGTTGCTTCTTTGCCAAGGCCAAAGCATACTGGGCACGCCTCCTTCTGCCTACTGGGGCAGGCTCAGGTTGTTCCTCTTTTGAGTCACGCTCTGCCTGTGATGGCTTTGGCAATGGTGGGGGGCTGTTTGGCCCGGCCCTATGCTGCTCCTGCTGCAGCTGTTTTCACAGGATTATTTTATGTAGCATAGCACATACCATGACTATTTGGGTACATGTAGTTGGTGAGTACTGCAAGGCTCCACCAGATGTGTACAGGCACTGGAACCATGACTTGAGCAGCCCAAACACACACTCGATTACATTTCATGTTTGTGCGTGTGCGTCATTATGGCGTTCCTGTTCAGGTGTATGTGCATTTCTGATGGGTGTCATCAGCCATGGCTCCAGTGCATATCCAGCATCCCCCACTAGGGGACCATGAGGGATGTCCCCATTGGCAAATGTCTGGTACAGCTGTGTCAGATACCAGATATGGGAATCATTGTAGCTTCCAGGGCAGCCAGCACACACATTCATTATTATGCCCTGGGCATCACACTTGAGCTGGCAGTTGATGGAGGGGATCCCTTGCGGTTAAAGTAGGCCCTACCCCGCTCACCAGCTGGTGTTTTGATGTGTATGTGCGTACAGTCTATTGCACCCACTACCTCAGGGTATTCCACTATTTGCTGGAAAAGACGCATATTGCTGGCCAATACCTCACAGGAATTGGGGAAATATACATGATCACTGACATGTGCTGACATGGCATTCAGGAACTGGTGCAGTACCCTGGATGCTGATGCCTGTAAAATCCCCATCATATCACCAGTTGGTCTCTGGAAGGTACCTGTTGCTAGTATTCTTTGGCCAACACATACCTCGGTTTCCACTGGGATGGGTTCCCCTCTGTTGGTTCAGTGTGTGAGGCGTGGCCTGCACAGCTCAACAATTTGCTGCATGAGGTCTCTGTCCACACTATAGCGCTCAACTATCTCAAGCTCATGTAGCCCCTGGTAGATTACCCTGGGCCTGTACACTCTTCTCTGTCTCCTCACTGTGGGTTGCTCAACAGCATTCGCATTGTCACCACCCTCAGCATGTTGCATATGTTGCCTTATAACAGCAATGGCAGCCCTTAAAATTTCTTTGTCTCAGTAAAGATTTTTAAGTTTTCACTTCTCTTAGCTTACTGCTGTGTTGCAGTGTCTCTGAGAAAAACATAGTGGAAAGTTGTTTGCAGAGTTTTAAGTGCTGGGCTGGGCTGGGCTAGTGTACTACCTGTGTAATTGGCTGATTCTGATTTTCACCTGCTATCTCTGCTAGTTCTCCTTGGTTAACTTCCTACTATTTGTTGTGCTTCCTTTTCCCTTTCTGTTTCTTCAGGGGGCAGCGCCACACAGACAAGTGCAAACACACGCACACCAGCTCACACGCGCGCACACATGCTTACATGGCCTAATACTTGCTTACTCCTACTTGAACGTGCGCACACAGGCGCAAACGCACTTACACAGATTTCAACAACCTTACACATGCTAACTCAGGCTTAAACGTGTGCACACAGGCGCACACACATGCACACAGTCTTACTCGGTTTTACAGACATGCACCCACACACAAACACATTGCAGGCACTTCTACAAGAAACTTTAGTGTTATCCACAGCATACACCTTCAATTTCTTGCCTTTAGCTAGGATACCTGTTGACACGCCTCTTCCAGTGATGGGTAACTGACAGCAAACACATGCCACTCTGCTCCAATGAGCTTACATTCTCTCATACATACCCCGCTCATGATGTCACCTATCTTCTACTCTGATACTCCCCTTATCCTACTCTTACACTCCACGGACTTTGCTCATATGCCATGTAAAATTGGGATTCACTATCCTTACCCTCATTTGCATAGGATTGCCTACTTGTGATTGGTTACATCTCTTAGACTGATTAAAACCAAGAAATAAATAGCAACAGTATCACCAAACCAAAGAAAAACAAGCTTCAAAGCAGGATCTGACCAACGTAATCCACAGAGTAAACGAGTGCCAAGTGGGTAGTTGCAAGAAAATTTATTGATAAAAAACAAGCGCTTTCGCTCGGCTAGATACCGAGCTTTTTCAAGTTAAAAATGAATTAAAACATTGGAAACAGTGCCATTTTATATATCTTTCCATGTCACATGGTTAGCTAGTTAGCTGTTAGTCTTAAGTCTATTAACAATTAACAATTAGTGAGGAGTGCTACTTTGGTGAAGCAACACTCATAATTTAAAAAGGAGAAATGCTCATATGTTTAAAAAGAAATACCCATATTACAAAGCGTTTCACATTTGAAACATAAAATACACTGTTTAAAAATGTACGTGCTAATGCTCATGTATTAACTCTAGTAGCAAGTGTGTATACATATAAAACCTATTAAATGAACTGCTTATCAGTTATGTTAAAAACTGTATTCCTGTTGTTCATAATTTTTGTGTTAAATATATTTGGTGAATGGTAAAACAATTTTAAAAATAGTAGAAATAGAAAACATACATCTGTAGAGAAAAAATTGTTGAAAAAAGTATACAAGCATAAAGTTTACTGTAGTTAAAAAGTCATGTTGCAGCAGACACCTACAACAGTGAATGATCTTACTGTGAAGGGTGTGTCTACTTACAAACCTACAAGCGAGCTCTTCTAATTTTGAGAACACTGCTGATGTTAACACTCTCATTTAAACCTGGGGCTCTACTTGCTTCTAACCTGAGTTGCCAGAAAAGTTCTCTATATTCTAGACTTGTTTCCCAGTCGCCACCCCTAGCATTGGGAAGTACTTGTTCCAATACCAAGAACTTGAATTTGAAATTCTTGCAAACCAAGGAATGCTTATATAAAGCATTTGATTCCTTTTGTTTAGAAATGTCATGTAAATGCTCATAAATTCTTCTTCTAAAAGGCCTTTCTGTTTTGCCAATATAGAAACTAGTGCAGGTGGTACAGAACCCTAAGTATACCACTCCTTTGCTGCCACAGTTTGTAAAAACTTTAGGTTTAAACAGAAAGTTCCTAGAAACAATGTAAATACTAGGGGTGTCAAAAATAGTGTTACATTGTTTGCAGGCACCACATTTAAAGGTGCCTGCTTTGGGCAATTGAGTGTTTGTTCTAGTATGGTTGTTCCCTTCAAAAATTTCTTTAAGGTTGGTGTCCCTCTTTCTAATAAACTTTGGGTGTGGTGGTATAATATTTTTCAATTCATCATGTAGTGAAAGAACTGGCCAATGTCTGTGGAAAATTTCTTCAACTTCAAAGGAGTTGAGACAGTAAGTATAAATGAACCTGCCATAAGTGTGGTCAGGCTCTTTAATGTCAGTGTGATGAACAACCACATCTGCACCTAAAAGAGGGGGATAGAGTGTTTCTCTGCTGCCCATGACCTGTTGGGCTAAAGTAGTTAAAAGTGTTAAGGGGTATCCTCTTTCAAGAAATAGAGATTTTAGGAAGTCAATCTCTTCTAAACAATCGTGTGTAGTACTGGACATTCTAGAAGCTCTTATGAATTGTCCTTTGACAATGCCCTTTTTCTGATAGAATGGGTGTCCACTCTGAAAGTGTAAGTATGTATTAGAAAAGGTAGGCTTCCTATACAGTTTAGATTGGAATACATTATTGACCCAATCCTTGTATAAGGTTACATCAAGGTAATGTAGTTCATCATTACTAATCGTATACGTAAAAGATAAAAAATGGGTGGTTGAGTTTAAATACTTGATGAAATCCAAAAATTCATAATGGGTTCCTGCCCAAAAAATGCATATGTCATCTAGGTACCTCTTGTAGTGCACTAAATATTGTACCCAGGTGGTAGAAAAAATAAACCTTTGTTCCCATCTATGTAAGATGGTGTTAGCATAAAAGGACGCACAAGGAGTGCCCATAGCTACTCCTTTTTTCTGCTTGTATATTTCACCATTAAAATGTATATAGTTGTTTTCTAAAATTGTTTCCATGTATTCAACTAACAGGTTAGTTATAGTGTTGCCCAGATTGGTTTCAATACTTAATACTTCATTAAACCACTCTAAGCCCACTGAATGTGGAATACTTGGGAATAGATCAACTATATCTATAGTGATCAAAAGAAGTTCCGGTTTGTAAAAAGCATGTTTTATTCCTTTGAGAAAATCCCAGGAGTCCTTACAAACATGTTCTATTGATGTTCCGAACTGTTTTGTTACCTGGTCAATAAATTTCCCTAAAGGTTCTGTAATGCCTCCTGCCCCAGATACAATTGGTCGAAACTTTTTCTCTTAGACTGAGCTTCCCCTCTTAGCAACCTCTACTCAGTAGCCATGTTGTCTTCAGCCTGCCATTCACTTGCATGGCAGTTGAATATTTTGAATAAAATCCCTATTTGTGGCTTTTATTTTTTTTTTTCATGGTTTTTAGAGCGCAGCACTTTTGCGTGATGCTGCCCTATGCTTAAACTTTGGAGATCAAGGTAAAAAAATATATTTTTTTTATTTTGCAACGGGAAGAATTGCCAATGGCTGTATATTTGGCCATTGGCATGCTTCCTCAACTGGATGCATCCTTTATTTTGAGCTGTCATGGCTCTGTTTTGCTGATTGCAGAACGGTACTCAGTTGACAACGAAGTACATTTCTGTAAATAACACTACTCTTACTCGGACAGGTTAGGGTTTCCTGGATTGCAAATTTACCTCATTTGCATAGCTTTCAGCAGCAAATGAGGTAATTTGCATAACCTAACCCTGTCCATGTAAGAGTCATTTTAGGAACTCTCTTGCATGCCCCTGCCGGCTGTTCCTGGATCGCTCGGCAGACATGTTGGCTGCATGGAGTCTTACTCTACTCTTAGACTCCGTGCAAACCTTCATGAATCTGGCCCATTATTTAAGAAAAGTAAGTATTTTTTTCCTTAAATGATGTCATTGTATAATAGCAATAACCGACTCCGTGGTTGTGATATATTGAAATTTACTCACAGTTGGCTTTATTTAATCATTCGGGCTTTGCCCTTGTGATTAAACCACACCAACCATGGGTAAACCTTCAATATACCACACCACATCATCGGTTATTGCTTTAATACTGAATGTACTGATACTGCTTGCACTGATTTTAGCATCAAATTAGTGATTTTGTTTTTGTTATAGTTTACCGGTTCTTGCTAGTTGCAGAAGAAGGTTTCCAGGCTACTTGTTTTATATAGAAATTTAAATATTCAGTAGCAATTACACCCAAATATTATTTTATAACTGAACTCCAAGCACTTATAATTATCTCAGCCCCCAGAGTCTGTCTTGTTGGTATCATGGGCCAGCACTTTCCACAACTGTTCTTGACAGCCTGCCTGAGATGGGCATTTTGAGACAATGTAAGAATTTTCTCATGCTGTCTGATGATCATCTATTAATCAAGCAGCATAATGCATTGTGTGAGGGATGTGTGTGTGTGTGTGTGTGTGTGTGTGTGTGTGTGTGTGTGTGTGTGTGTGTGTGTGTGTATCTATCTATATATATATATATATATATATATATATATATATATATATATATATATATATATATATATATCTACTTCGTAATATCGAAATTCCAAAACGCTGAAGACCAAAATGCTGAGACGAGAATCATGAATGTTAAACTGCTGAACCATGTAATTTTTCCCAGGGCAAGTAAACACTTGCCCAGTACCACATTAAAACACACCACACTATATAAAACCCACCTAGGTGGGGAATACATCCCCCATACCCCCTACAACAGAGCTGCGATCCCCCACCCCACCTAACTATATATACCAACTCTGGGATTGCATTACATTGAGGAAAAGGCCATGATTCCCCATGTCGGACAAGTACTTACTTGCCCTGGGAAAACTTACATGGTTTGGCATTATAACTTTCATGATTTTTGTCTCGGCAATTTGGTCTTCAGCATTTTAGAATTTCTCTATTCAGAAGTAGATCTATATATATATATATATATATATATATATATATATATATATATATATAAACACACACACATAATGAATTAGCCTTCCTGCAGGAAGGTTTGTCCCAAATAAATAACTGGTGCCAAAATCATGGACTGAGATTAAATACCAGAAATGCATTATTGTATCCTTTCTGAGGTCATTTACCCAATGAGAATACAACATTGATGATACATCCCAAAGAGATGACCCAGTTGTTTGGGATTTCGGAACATATGGGGATACTGACCTAACCTTTGATGACATGTGCCTATTATTGTTAGAAAGCCCTTCAACACTGCACAACTTATAAACAAAAGGATTCTGCCTAGATCTAGGGCACTGCACAACTTATAAACAAAGGAACTATGCCTAGATCTAGGGCACTGCACAACTTATAAACAAAGGGATTCTGCCTAGATTTAGGGCACTGCACAACTTATAATCAAAGGGACTATGCCTAGATCTAGGGCACTGCACAACTTATAAACAAATGGATTCTGCCTAGATCTAGGGTAATGCACAACTTATAAACAAAGGGATTCTGCCTAGAACTAGGGCACTGCACTATTTATAAACAAAGGGACTAGATCTAGTGCACTGCACAACTTATAAACAAAGGGATTCTGCCTAGATCTAGGGCACTACCCAACTTATAAACAAAGGGACTATGCCTAGATCTAGGACACTGCACAACTTATAAACAAAGGGATTCTGCCTAGATCTAGGGCACTGCACAACTTATAAACAAAGGGATTCTGCCTAGATCTAGGGCACTGCACAACTTATAAACAAAGGGATTCTGCCTAGATCTAGGGCACTGCACAAGTTATAAACAAAGGGACTATGCCTAGATCTAGGGCACTGCACAACTGATAAACAAAGGGATTCTGCCTAGATCTAGGGTACTGCACAACTTATAAACAAAGGGACTATGCCTAGATCTTGGGTTGTCATTGTCCTCTTTTTACTCAACCCTCATAAGGGAAATCATTGAATATAACTCTTTGGCATGTATCTGCCAGATACATGCAACAACTGCAACACACAGACAGATACCTTACTTAAAGGATACAAGGTCTAAACAAAATGTCCTACATGGACCAACTCAAAGCCCTGTCATCGTAACCAATATCCTATAGACTACTAAGAGGTGATCTGTGTCTGACATACAAGGCACACCCCGACCCATTACTGACGGATTTACTGCACATCAGCAAATCAAATGACACCAGAAATACTTAGTTTAAGTATCTAAATCTCTTCTGCAACATAAACAGAATGGTTTAGAAGGATAGTCTCTCACAGACGATACCAGTGGTCTGGAACAGACTCCCCATGCACATAAAACAAAGTTCATCTGTGTCCATATTCAAGTGCAACTTAGATCTATGGATGGGAAACAGAAACTTTACCCCAGGACTGCCCACTCTACTACTAATTGAATAAAGCAGCTCTTGAATGCTTTATCTCATGCATGGTTCCCCTCAAATTATCTTTGGTATGATCCCAGTTATTCTCATTGAGGTAATATATAGTTGTTGACCATGAGATGGATAAGGCCAATTTATAACCAAATGGGATATGTTATTTTGAACACAAAAAGGGAAATTGTTAGACTTAAAATGGCCTACAAGGGAAGACCTATGAACCAGTAAATCCCTGAACATGTTAAACAAGCAATCCAACATGGTGAAGCTATTAATGAATGTGTAAAGTGATCATGTACACTCAGTGCTCCTTTTGCAATGAAAACCCAAACTCTTTGTAATACAGGCACAATTGTACTTAGGAAAAATACTAGGGGTCGTTGCTGCCATTGTTACCCTGTATGTGCAAAAAGCTTTCATTCAAGGTGCTGCTGCTGATGCCAGACCTCAGCTGAGAAGGAATAGGGTTTTTAGAACCCATATGACATATCATGGACTGCATGATGCAAAAATTGTAGAGCAATACAGGGTGAACAGGGAAACACTGGAGGAAATATGCAGTCTTTGTTGCCCTTACCTGAGGTCATGGGGAAATCATGAATAACCTAATCCCATGGATAGAAACGTATGTGTACTATTACAAATGCTAGCTGCAGGTAATTACCAGAGACCCACAGGGGACATAATAAGGATGTCACAGGTCATAGTTTCTTGAATATTATATCATTTTCTAAATGCAATGCTTCAACATGCAAGGGATTGTATCTGCTTCCCACACACCCCATAGGAGAGGACAAGAACCATGCAAGATTTTTTTATGCAATAGAGTACTTCCCTGCAGTTTGGGGAGCTGTAGATTGTACAAACAAAAATAAAAGTCCACCAGGTGCACAGAGAAGGAGGTATATTAACAGGAAAGGGTACCACTCTATAACCTGTCGTGTTGTCTGTAATCACAAAGGCCTCATCTACAGTGTGTATGCAGGTTACCCAGGCAGTTTTCACAACTCACATAAATGGCATACCTGTGAGCTGTACACCAGGTGTGCTAGGGGTGACTTTCCACAAAGGCTTCCAGTGCAGGTTATGTACTGGAACCTTGGTTTACGACACCCATGAGAAAATCTCACAACCCCACTGAGCAAGGATACAATGATACACATTCTCAAACTAGGAGTATCATAGAATGCATGTTTGGCCTGTTCAAATCAAGGTTCTGGTATGTAGTCATATCAGAAGGTACCCTGCAGTACAACCCAGCCACCGCTGCTAAAATGATTACAATCTGTGCCATGATACATAATATAATTCTCACAAAGCAGCTTTATCAAGGGCAACAAGGGCAGGACCACAGGCAGGGCCAGCATCTGCAGCAGATACGGATGAGGAGTTTGAGGGAGAACCACCAGTTGCAGAAGGTACTGGCAGATGTAGGCATGCAAAATATGCAATGTTCCTGATTAAGACGCAAAAGATAACATACATACTTACTACACTACCTAAGTGAATATCCTAAACATATGCAAAGACTAAATGAAACTGATGCTTGCAAAAGAATACAGCCTTTACTTAACCATGCAATTGTTGCATGTTGTTAGCATCAAACAGAGACAACCCTCAAGGACACATCTTGTATCTGCATCATTAACAAAGTAAGTGTGAAACTTGTAGGGAAAAAGTTATGTAGCTGGTTACTCTCATATGCAAATATTTATATGCGCTTAACATAAAGCATGTCTTAGGTGTACAGTAAGGTCTGTATTAGCTTATGACTGGTTTATGCAAAATATGATTTTGATCCGTACTGCGCATCATGCATTTTATGTGAGCAATGTACATAAACCAACTTTGAGCAGGTCCATCTTAGTGTCATTTGCACAAGTAATGGAATAATGAATAATTAACTGTCTACTATGAATGCAGTCCTAAGAATGCAAACACAAATACTATGAGGGTCACCAATTACATAACCAATCATTCACACCTGAGTAAGAACAATAAATGGAAAATTTCTTCTGCAATACATTCACATATAAGCAAGCTTTTGAGAAAGTAAGCATTAGCTATTGACTCTGTGCATCAGACATATAGGCAACCCTACTGTAAGTCACAAAGAAATGTACAAAAGGCAGGGCACAGTCATCATCACTTGCACAGGGTGGTGGAAGGGAGGGATACCGGAGGCAAGCCTGACACCAAAGAAGTAAGTGTGTGCAAGTAACAAATAATGTATTCAGTACTGTCAGGGCCATTCTGCAAAGGTTTTATATAAGTCAACAGTAGTGTTTATATAAAGTGTGTGTGTGTGTGTGTGTGTGTGTGTGTGTGTGTGTGTGTGTGTGTGTGTGTGTGTGTGTGTGTGTGTGTGTGTGTGTGTGTGTGTGTGTGTGTGTGTGTGTGTGTGTGTGTGTGTGTGTGTGTGTGTGTGTGTGTGTGTGTGTGTGTGTGTGTGTGTGTGTGTGTGTGTGTGTGTGTGTGTGTGTGTGTGTGTGTGTGTGTGTGTGCGTGTGTATATGGACAAGTTGTTTTTCAATGTGCATATGTCTACATAAACACACTCAAGTACCATCCTAGCACTATGTCATCACATCTCTGACAGGTATGAGCCATTTACGGTACATAAGTCAGTTCAGCATTGTCACCCCTGACCACAAGAACTACCTCTGCCATGAGTTACACTGCTAGTTTCATGGTCCTGGATAGAAGTCCATTTGCTTTCTGAACATGAACGATGTCTGCAGGACAAGTTCTAACCATGACTATGTCCAGAACAATGGTCATTTGGTATACCATGTCTTGTTATGGACACCACTATCACTGATGGAGCAATAGAAGTAGTGTCACTACTGGAGATGGATCTGGGATGGGCATGTTGGCCAACACCTGACAATGTAGTTGCTCTCCTGCCAAGTAGATACCAACCCTCACCCCTTAGATGTTCCATTACTGACTCAGCCCAATCCAGTGTGTCATTCATCCTGTCCAAGGAGTCACTGATATGGTTCAGGCAATCCTGCACATCAGAATACACAACATTTAGTACTTAAACTAATTCTTCCAAGGCCTGTGCCTCAGTGATAGACATACACATACATCATATAGCACTGACTGACATGCCATCATCAGGAGGATGGTGGACAGCAGGCTTCCTCTAAGCACATCTACCAACTCTTTTGTGTGGCACTTCATCTTCATGATGGCTAAAGGGATACTCAAACAGCTCTGCAACTGGAGTAACTTAACAACTTCAACTGTGTCTCATTCAACCTGTCCTATGTCTGAAGTCTCCATGGCATGGGTATGTGTAGGCATATGTAGAATATCCATAGCCTAGTTTATTACTTTTTTTCATGAAGATTTGGTTCTGTTCTGCTGTGATTTATAACATTGTGGAATTAGCATCTCAAGACACGGAGGTTCTAGCGTTCAGCATTTGTCGTTACTATTGGTTCACTGAACTCTTTTGGTTATTTTTGACTATTTATAGGAAGGATACAATTTCCAAATCATATCTTCATTTTAGTAGCTGCCAACCTTACTATCATAAATAAGTATAGTGAAAGATCAGATCATCTGTCTTTCTAGACTGATTACTGAGGACAGCTACTTTGATTTGAAAATTAATAGTTTGGAAAAAATGTTTTTTGGAGAAGGATTATCTCCAGGAAATTTGGATAATTTGAAAGGCGCCATCTTCCAGGGTAGGAAGGACCAGTTTGCACCAATTTTAGGCAACAGTCAACTCCCAGTAATACCCATGTACAACACTGTGTTAATGAGGTAGCCTCTAGAAGTAAGGCTTTGGTCATTCCATAAAACAGTAATGCTTATTTGATTAGAAACATTGTTACATACAACTGGAATTTGGTTTTCACTGATGACATGAAACATCGCTTGGGAAATTTCTCTCTTTTTACTTTTAGTAGGGGTCAGAATATTAAGCAGCTTCTTGAATTAAAATCTACCAGCACTAAGGATACATATAGGTCTAGAATGTCCAAATGTGGGATGTGTTCATCTGCAGATACATCAGTGATGGACCTTATATTGAGGTTGCCAATTTCCATCATATTATTAGTTGCCCTGGTTTGGCTAATTGTAATTCCAAGGGTATTGTTTATTTAGCTACTTGTGTTTCCTGTATGGCATTCTGTGTTGGAAATACCAAGAGACATCTTAGAACTAGAATATTAGAACACCTTAGAAATTTGAAGCACAAAAGGCCCACAAATGCTTTATTTAAACATTCTTAGAATTGTTCCAAAAAAGGTTACTCTTTTTTTATTATTGACAAAGTGTATGCAAACCCCAAAGGTGGTGATATCGGCAATTTGCTGGAATTTAAGGAATTATGTTGGCAAATTACCTTGAATGCATGTATTACACCTGGGCTTAATAACAGTGTTTCTTTGAGTAGTGCCCTAAAATTATGAAATCATTAATTATTTTGCATGTTATTTTGATTATAGTATCAGTTTCAATTGAAGTGTAATTTTGCGTATTTTTGCAACATATTCCTCTTGATAGCTAATTTTGATTCAGGTTCAATAATGCATTTAGAGTTTATATTCTAGCCTTTAGATTGGCTACATGGGGCATTCAAAGTTTATTTAAGGCACCTGCCATCAGTTGATTAGAATACACTCTGATGAAGTCCCATTTTGAATCAACAAGGTTTGAAAGAGCTTAGTGTTAATTTATGTGATTTTATCCTGTGCTGGTGTGTATTAAAGTTTTCCTTTGTTTATTCATTAATTTTACCAAGTTGTGGCATCTTGTGTTGGGTTATATTCAGTTGTGGAGCAATATATATGTATATGTATATATATATATATATATATATATATATATATATATATATATATATATATATATATATATATATATCCAAAATAAATTATTTAATTATATTGCGTAACTAGAAGTTCAATAGTAGACAAACTTGGGTTGTCCTCTACATCAGTACTAACATCAATAATTCTTTGTGAGCAACCTGTGAAGCTGTCTGGATCCCTGACAGTGGACAGGAACTCCTCTGCCTCAATCAGTGGTGGATCAATAGCAGGACCACCCAGAGTAACCATCCATTCCCAGGCAATTGCAGCAGCCCTACATTTGGTGATCATTATCATATCACTGGTCCAATGTCTCATTTTTTCACTAAGGATGTTCATGTCCTCTGACTGCATTGACATCATTGACCATCTGCTCCAAGATATGGTCACTAAAAGAGTTGTTACTTCTGCCTCTATCTAAGAAAAATGAGCCATGTTACCATAGTGTCTGTATGATTACTTCATTCCCTGCATTGGTGTATGGAGGTTTATGGGGTCCAGATGTCTTCAGTGCCATAGTCCTGTATGATATGAAACATAAAAGAATAAAAAAAGAAATTAAGCATCAAGTGATTGTTAACAAAATAAATATGTATGAATATAATCGGCTATCATGCACAAAAGTATATATAATGATTGCTAATATTTACTTTCAAATAAGTTTAATTCAGAGAAGTAAATGATATACATGGCTGTGCCAACAACAATGGGCAAACAATACAGACAGTAAACAAATGTGTATTGTGAAATGTAAGCCATCAGTAAGGTAAAAATAAATCACTTTGTTAAAAAGGAAACATACCTTTAGAGCAATTCAGTTGTTAAAGTAGAAACAACATTGTGCAAGTCAAATAGCAGACTCGAACTCTGGATACATACAATCTCACCTGTTACAATACAATTTGCTTACCAACACAATTAACTTTATATAGTTCAAATCAGCCCTTTGAACACTGTCAATATACAAATTAACTGTGGGCTGATTAGCATTCATGAATTCCACAGTCCTCGCTAAGTGCAGAGCAGGTTAACATAGTGTTAGGACCTACATGATTGTGTGAACATCCTCTAGCACTGCAAGGACAAGCTTTGAGGAATGCTACTTGCTAAGGGCTTTGCAAGTGTGAATGATTAGTCTGACTGCATGAATAATGAGTGTTTCACACTCTTTCCTCTTTGATGTATACATACAAAGTGTTTGTCAGAGAGAAGAAACTTAAAGAGTCATGGAATACAGTGACTGGCTTAACAGAGAAACATTCTAAAACATGTTTTGGAAGTGCTTATGAATACACTGTTATGACTCTGAGTAAAACATTGTCTTTAATTCTAATGAATCACATTACTAATTGAAATAGATAGCAAAAGCAATACAAATGAGATTGCATTCATGCTAGAAAAGCATAGATAAGAGGATGATGCTTACAAAAGAAAGAGAAGAAAACAACTGCAGTGATGCAAATATTTGTTTAGTATTGTGAGAGGAAATATTAGCTTAACTGTTGCAATATCCCATTCTTCTACACTTCTAATGGCAAATTATCAAGGACAACTTTCAGAACTTGGTTATGTTGCACCATTAATGTCAACTGATACAGTATCACATCCTGAGTATATGTAACCTACTTTTTCTTCTTCTTAATATATGTCTGTGGTGAGTTGTGAAAATAATCTCAAATGTGTGTTGCTAATGCCCTGGTTTGATGGTTCACAATCAAAGAGGGCACTATTTGTGTGAAATTATGAAGTTCAAGGAACACATGCTCATGTTACAAGATAACAACATGAAAAAAACATCAGAAAGGCACATTTTAAACATTTGTTTCCTAATGTTTCCTTTTTTCCATCTCTTCATCTTTTGTGCACAATTTGGCATTGCACACTGTTGACTGGCAGTGGCTAGTAGCAGTCAACCTCAGTTTATTTTCTAAGGTAAATTCCTAATTTTAATTTGGAAAGCCATAATTAGTGCAATTGATTTTATCACCTGACCATTTCTGTTGGTACTGTGGGCAGTAATGAGTGAAGAAATTCCACCCATTAGCTACCTCTGTGTGTGATTCAGGGTGTAAGTGAAGTGAGCATAGAGAAAGAGGACATATTATACAAGGTTCAAATTCAGTTTGCAGATATCTTTCTGACTGGGTTCATAATAAATATTGACACCCAGTGGTGTATATGAAATAAATAGGCCAAATTATGTGTGATAAATGCTAAAAATCTTACGTGTAGTCCATGTGAATTGCTGTTACAACTGTGTTGTTGGAAACACGGCTTTTCTCATTATTAATCACAATAGTTGCTATGGATGATGTAACATATGACAGATTGTAAAATGTGATAACACAAATGCAGTAACACAAGGAATGTGGACAGTCATATATGTTGGATTGATCAATTATCCATATGTCCCAGTTAGTCATGCTGAGAATAATACAGTTTATATTAAAATTTTATGTCATTATTAATTGTATATACTGTGTGAAGAATGATCTAAAAATTTCTGTGTGTCTCCTTACTGACAATTTCTATTACCTGAAAGTCTGATGATGTGTAACAGAAATGCTACTTGTGATGGGGCAACCAGACAGGAAAAGGAAGAGTGTTTCATGCTAATGCAATAAGTGCTGTGCTCCTTGCTAAATACACCCTTTAATTGTGTTAGTTTTAAATATAATTGCTTTGTATTTTTTTTTGCGTGTTCTATTTGTGTACTACTTGACAGTTCGCAATCATGCTTCACTGCTGAAGGCAAAAATCGAAAACTGAATTTGGGTTGCCTTCTGTAGTGCAAATAGGCCTGGCACTGTTGCCCTACTGTTAGCACTCTGTATAGTACTGAGTGAAGAAAATCTAACTGTCACCCAACTTTCTCTGTGGTACGTGCTGTAAATACATTGAGTAGGGACTAAAAACAGAGGCAAGGGGGGTTCAAATCTATGGTACATACTTTTATTAATAATGTCAGATGATGTTTTGACACATATTTTGGGATATGAATTGAACACCCTTAGTCTGTGTGATAAATGCTAAAGATGTAACCTATAATCCTTCTGAATTGCTGTTACCAATGTTTTGTTGTGGGAAAATAAACTATTCTTATTTCTGTAACATTTGCTATGCATGATGCCAAATATGACAGATTCTAAAGTGTGAGAACAGAAATGTACTAACATAATGAATGTGTAAAGTTGTAGAATATATTATAAATTACCTACCTATATAGGCTAATTATTAATCATGATAGTAATATATTTCCCTTTCAAAGTATGTCATTATGACTTGTATGTGGTGTGCCATTTTGTGTAATTTTCTGCGTATCCCATTTCTGAGTATGTTATTGCCTGAATCCTTGATGATGTACAACAGAAATATAAGTCCTGATGTGGTAGGCCAATGTTCAAAGGATGACTGTGTCAGGGTAATGGTGTAAAAGCTCTGTTTATTGATTGCTGTTTTTCAAACTGCAATTTTAAATATATTTTGGCCTTTTGTATTTGTGTCCCACTCAGCAGTTCATAATGATACTTCACATCTAAAGGCAAAACTGAAAAGTTTATTGACCTATTACAAAGTGTAAGTGGACTGAGTTTAGAGAAAAAAGAAAGGTGATACAGGGTTCTAATCCTCTTTACAAATAATTTTATTGAGGGGGCCCGGATGACATTTGTCACAAACGTTTGATTAGGAATGTACTACTAAATAAAAATGAGTACCATAAATAAGTGTTTTGCAGCAAATATATCATTAATGCCTGCCAGATAAGGACAATACAATGAGTGAAAGTATACTAAACATGGCAATGATGATAATTAATTTAAAATGCACTCTTATGGGTATGATGTGCACAATTGTTTTATTATAATTATTGTGACTCATCACATGTCTGGTAAGGTATGTATGTAACATACCTCAACATGTATTACTCAGGTCATGCAACTCCATGCATCTGAAATGTAGTTGCAACCAAAAAAACTGCCTTTTTCATAGAAATGCAGTCCCATGACTACTTAAAGTCACACACATAAAGGCATCTGTTAAGTGCATTTCCATGTATTTGTGAATTAGAATATCTCAAATTAACACTTAAAAATGACCTTCTACTTTGACACTTGACAGTTAATAAACAAAGGTAAGCATTTCATCCTTCGTTTTCTCATGGGTTCAAGTCTAAGGTGGTACTATTCAATGGTAGTATTGTGTAAGTCTCAGCAGTCCAATATGTCACAATTCACACCATTTTGCATACAACCAGCAATGACTATAACAACACCATAAAACATTTCAGTGTTTAACATGGGAATATGTGTAAATAGGCTGATCATCACACATGACCAAATCTCACTTACATATTTCACACCTTCATTGCTTTTGTATGTAATCATTGCCAATCTGTCTGCCAAGCCACATTTGTGCTTTCAATTGCACAAATGCAGCTGGCAAGGTTAGGTGTCTTTGTGCATGGGCTGTTATAAATGAGCTCTGAATTGGGCAGCATTTCAGACACATAGTGCCAGCTGTACTTCTGTAGACATGTCTGGTGAAGGTTAGAATGGTGTTCCATTTAGAGCACAAAGGTAAAGTGTTGAGGAGTCCAGAATTTTTGTCACACTCCTTCCCAAGTGATACAGCCATAGGCTGCTGCAGGGAGATTATACCAGGTTTTAGTGTAAGGCTGAGGTTTGAATTGGTTAGCCAAAGCTGTGTCCAATGCAACTGGCATTACATGCAATGGGAAACAATGTCATCACTATTACAGTGACATGAAGAGGCACAAACAATACCTTATGAGCTAATGAGAGAAAAAATTTAAGACACACCACACCCCTCAGTGGTCCGTCACCAGTCAATGATAAAGCATGGATTATCCAGCCAATATGGTTATTCATTATTCTTTCATCTCATTTTTCCCCAACTACTGTACAGCTACAGAAAAGACAGCCCAGAACTGTGAGGTGTATCAGGAGAGATTTGCTCACCTCAGAGAGACACAGCTTAAGTATGGATCAGATATGAATGCAAGCCAGATAATACTTTTCAGGGCATCAGTCCATATTGTCTTGAGCTGGCACACTTAAACTTTTTAATCCTGCAAACATGCCTTCTACAGTATCTCTGGGAGATTGCATTAAGCAATAAGTACACCAGCTTAGCTGTGTATGTGTCCATTTCCCAGAAGCAAAAATTAGCTTTTATTACAGTAGTGTTTCTAAAATATTAACTGCAATACTGAATCACATTAATAATTTAATGGTAGTAACTGTAATTATTAACTAGGAAATAATATGTCTGACTTGGCTTAGTGAAATAAATGTTTCCATGTGTTATGTAATATCACTGAGACTAATGAATTTTATGAGACATTAATGCAATCTCATCATATCTGGATGTATCAAAGGTGAAATTGTTCCCCTCTACTCGTCACTCATTAGACCAATTATAGAGTACAATGCGCCTTTTGGAATGTACCGCACAAGACATCTGCAGCAGTTGGAAAGGCCACAGAAGTACCTCACAAAGAGGATTACTGGCCTCAATCAAATGCCCTACACTGACCGCTTCAAAAAACTCCAGCTTTACTTCGTAGCATATCGCCTACTCTGAGGTGATCTCTGCCTAACATATAAAGCTATGTCAAACCCAGAGCTGTTGGACATGCTACACCTAAAGAAATCCCAATCCCTCCAAGCTACATGCTCTAGGGACCTAAACCTTGTCACCACAATAAACAGGACATGCTTGAGGGATAGATTCCTGTCCCAGAGACTTTCTATACTCTGGAACAAGCTACCCATCTATGTCATGCAAAGTTCTTCATTAGCACTCTTCAAGAAAAATCTTGATGAGTGAATGGGAAATAACAAATACACCCCAGGGATCACTTCTGTGTCTCTGCTGGACAGTGGCACAGCAAAATAACTTTCTTGGGTGGCGTAAGCTAGGCTTACGTAGGCCCTTGGGCTGATAGCCTAGTACCTACCTATGAACCTATGAACATAACTATGTATCATATTTATGTGTTGAAATAATAAAATAATGTGACATGCCATTGATCTTATTCTCTTTATTTTGTCTACCTGAACTCTGTCTCTCTCTGTCTCTCTCTTTTTTATTTTTATTTAATTTATTTTATTTTTGGGCAATACATTGCTGCTGAAACCCAAATGACCATTAGCACAGGGAGCAAGGCTGTCCACTGGGGTTCAGCCCTCCATACCTCCACAAGTGCCTATGGTGGCAACACCACAGGTAGCACAGACACCCAGCACATCTTGGTCACAACCTGCCAACATTGCCTCCACAACTGCTGCCCTACCTGCTCCACCTGTACAAGGTAGTTCTGCCATTGCTGTTGGTGCTGTTTAAGGAGTACTAGTGAAGGTGGTGATTTCATCACCCATCAGGAGCTGATACAGCTGGTGGAGAACATAATGGATAGGTGTGCCAGGGTCCAGATCACCAGAATTGAGAAGGTCCTATGTTGTATTGGCAAATCAAAGCCATATTCAGCACTGACCTCCAAAACTAGGATGGAAGACAGTGATGACAGTTCTGAGGTAGAAGATTAGATTCTAACTGTCCTCAAGCTGGATTTGGATGCAGCTACGATGTCCCCAACCAATCCACAATCATGGTGTCCCCAGCCTTTTGTTTCAACCACCATCCTTTTCTGTCTTGTATGTCCTGTATGTTTGTTCCTTCTACCTAACCTACCCTACCAACCTGACCCTCTTATTCTCAGGCACCTTCCCCAATAGTCCTTCCTCTCCAAAAAAATTAAAAAAAATATGTGCTTGTCCAACAAACAATGCACACCAAACATCGCTCTTGACTTTGTCTGTATGTTTTCTTGACAGAGATGATTTAGTTCAATTGGCTATGCAACATTATTTTATTGTTTTCACCCATCCCTGGCATGGTGATTCTCCAAAGTCATCTAATTCTGTGTACGATTCTACATATATGTTGTGAAGATGGGTGTAACTATGGTGTTCTGCCACCACCCTCCTTCAAGTTGCTGTATTCTTTCCCCTGTGCCCTCCCCTCTGCTTGTCCCCATTTTCACCACTGTCCTCGCAACCCATTTTTTATACATTTAAATTGGTCAAAAAATAGAGTCATACACAACACACATGACCTGAAATGAGCCTTCAAAAGCCATCACTTTTTGTCTTCAGCATTTGTGCAAAACTTGACATCATGCACCAATGCTGAGTGTTGATGAGTGACGTTTCACATAATATGGCAAAACATGGTAAGATTTTGCTATTACCCACTCTTGGCTTATTATCTTGTGCTATTGGAATACAGAGTTAAGGCAATACTTTGAAACAGTTACTGTAACAATAATAAATCTGCTGAATGTAATGAACTAAGAGTCCTATGTGGTATGTTGAAATAATTCACGTCTGTATTCTGATGTTTTTGCACAGTGTCAAGGTTTCAGTTCCAGGCTTATGTCAAAATACTATTTTATGTATCTTTATATCCATGTACTCAACTACAAACTTTTGTACTTATCTCCATTTATAACATTTCCTGGCTCTAGCATGACTACAAAAATATAGTGCTGTATTTGAATAGTGTATCAATAAAGCTTTTGCAAACACATTCCATCCCAAACTAGGAGACTTATTAAACCACCTTTATCTTGCTCATGTCTTAATCTTTTTTCTATACTCCTACTCCTTGGTATTACTACTTTATTATACAGAGTATGACAGATTAATAATGCCTACATCCTCCATTGCTTCAACAAGTTGCCACTGCCCCTTCAATTGCGTGATTTTACCTTTTTAAATTAGGAGTTTCTTTGTGGTGAGCTAAGATAATGTACAGATTTATATACTGATTTTTGCATAGTTTTAAGGGTTCTCATGCAGAACTATGTCAAACTGTTGTTGACTGTTTTTAGTATACTGTTTTATGTGTGGCTGTTGCCTGCATATTGTTTTGAGCCACCATTATCCTGCTTCTGTCATAGTCTACTTACTCCATGTCTCCATCTCCCCTGTCAATGTCTTGACTCCCTTCTGTATTATCAGTTTGAATCCTCAGCATTTGTGTGCTGCCTGGTGCCAAGCAGCACCTGTAACTTAGAGGAAATTACAGTTCGCAGCCTATGACAAGTAAGTTGAGTTTTTCCCTTTCACTGCATTACTCTGGTGCCCTTTGCGCTACTGTGTTTAGTGTCAAACGCTATGTACAGACAGACTGATAACAGTATAAGGAGATAGTTATCTTCCTCTGAACAGACTGCAAAGCTGAATGTATAATATAGCATGTTCCAATGCAAATATTTTTAGGAAGCCTGCTGCACAAGAAAAATTGGCTTCATGACAGATGTGTAAATCATGGCACATATCTTCTTAAGATAATACATCTCTGTTCTGCATTGGATCATTCATTATGTAGCTGGCTGTAATATACACCTTAAATTGTCATTACTGTGATGAAGCCTAATGCCTACATTCTGATCCTTACATTTTTCTTTGCTTCACTGTTTTCAGTCTCCCTTCAAATATGTCAATTAAACTCGTGAGTTCCTATGTGCTGAAATGAGATAGTCTTCCAATCTGTACAATTTTATTTTATATTGTCATGGGTTCAAATCCAGATATGTGTCATGCATTTATTTCATGTTTTCACATTTTAATAGTATGTGTATAAGCGTGTACTGCATATCTTATCAAACAACAGAATCCTCCTTATGTTCTCATCATGTTTCCACTGTCCTACCCCACCTTCATCCATATTGGAAACACTTTATCATACACAGCAATATATCTAAAGTATACAGAGTTTCAAAGTTTCAGATGTACCTAGACAGGCAAAATGGAGATAAAAGTAGGTATGATAATTACAATGAAGATGACACATTAAAGACAAACATCACCTACTTATGCATATAAGATATTGTACAGATATACTTCTATCCTCTCTCCCTCTCTCTCTCTCTCTCTCTCCCCTTTCCTTCTGTCTCCTCCTTTTCTTTCTCTGTCACTCTATCTCCGTCTCTCTCCTGTGTGTGAGTATGTGTGTGTGTGTGTGTGTGTGTGTGTGTGTGTGTGTGTGTGTGTGTATGTGTAAGTGTGTGTATGTATATATACATTTATATATATATATATATATATATATATATATATATATATATATATATATATATATAGGTTCATAGGTAGGTACTAGGCTATTGGCCCTAGGGCCTATATAAGCCTAGCCAAAAATGTACCCTGGCTTTCGCCAACCAAGAAAATTATTTTCCTGTGCCCCTGTCGAGCAGAGCCACAGAAGTGATCCCTGGGGTGAATTTCCCATTTCCCATCCAATCATCAAGATTTTTCTTGAAGAGTGCTAATGAGGAGCTCTGTTTGACATAGATAGGTAGTCTGTTCCTGAGTATGGGAAGTCTCTGGGACAGGAATCTGTCCCTCCAGCATGTTCTGTTTATTGTGGTGACAAGGTTTAGGTCCCTAGAGCGTGTAGCTCAGAGGGATTGGGATTTCTTTAAGTGTAGCATGTCCAACAGCTCTGGGTTTGACATAGCTTTGTATGTTAGGCAGAGATCACCCCTGAGTAGGCGATATGCAATGGAGTAAAGCTGTAGTTTTTTGAGACGGTCTGCGTAGGGCATCTGTTTGAGGCCAGTAATCCTCTTTGTGAGGTATTTCTGTGGTCTTTCCAGTTGTTGTAGATGTCTTGTGAGGTACATACCAAAAGGGGCATTGTACTCTATAATGGGTCTAATGAGTGATGAGTAGAGGGTAACAATGACCTCTTTTTTTTCTGGATGAGAATCCTTTTGTGATGAGATGAGCCATGTAGAAGGATTTCCTGACCACTGTGGCGATATGATTATCAAAGGAGAGACTACTGTCCACCTGTGTCCCAAGGTCTCTTATTACATTTTCGGCATTAAGTAGACTACCAACTATGTGGTAGTTCATGGGTACAGAGTTTTTACCAAAGGGGATAACAATACACTTTTTGGCATTGAGCTTCAGGCCATGGCTTTGACACCAGGTATCTGTCTCAGTGAGGTCCTTTTGTAGTTTGTCCACATTGTTAGGAGTTTCAATTATGGCTCCTAGTTTGCAGTATATATATATATATATATATATATATATATATATATATATATATATATATATATATATATATATATATATATTAGCAAATAAAAGATACTTGATGGCATACCTGGAGCCTCACCAGTAAGTACCCTTTGGTTGTCATCCACCTCAGCACCTATGCCAAGTACTATGCCTGATCCGTTACAGTGGACAGGAACTCCTCTGTCTCAGTGAGTGATGGTTCGGCAGTAGGACCACCACCAGTAGTGCTCTGTTCCCATGCTATAGCTATTACTCTGTTCTTGTATGCCTTGGTCATGTCACTACCCAATGTCAGATTTTGCTATAGTCATGGCTATGGCCACATGCAGCATTGACATCATCGACCACATGCTGACAGGCACAATCACAGAAGGTCTTGTTAATTAGGATCTTCAGTATGAGGTGTGATCCATGTTGACTGAGTACATGCACTATTACTTGTTTCTCAGATCTGAGAATGTAGGTCTACTTTGCTGTGATTCTTGGGCACCATATAAATATATATGATTTAATAAAACACAAAAAAGATATATATGTATTACAAGAGGAATCAAAATAAAAGATAAAACAAATATGCATTTCTAAAGGTATCCTTAGCAGAAAAGAAACAAAAAATCCCCATGACTACAAATGTGATGCAAAACTATAACCCAATCAAGTGTACAAAATATAATAAGTTTTATTGATATCAGGCATATTCAATAGGCTTAACACAGTTTTCATCTTAAATGTAACCTTCTCATGGCTACTTGTCATATAAATTGTACTTACATGTTCACATCCTCAGTCAAATGTTTCTAATAAGCTATGTAATATTAGATGATGATACCTCAAATAACAATAGCTATGGCTTGTCTATACAACACAAGTGGACAAACTGTAAACATCAGGCAATGCTTTTTAAAAGGTAAGCCAGCACAACTGTTGAAATATTAAATGGCAAAGAAAATTCATGTACCTTCATAAGACTAGTATAAAAGTCGAAACAATTTTGCAAGCAGTAATAAAGCAGTATCTGAAGTTGGTGAATCCAAGCAGTCTTCTCTACTTCAAGTGCCTCAGAACCAGCTTGCTCTTACATAGTGTAGATTAACCTGTCTGGATGCTATGAATATGTGAATCAGGTGTCAATCATTATCATTCATGAATCACACAATCTGCTTGAAGTGCAGGGCAGGTAAACATTGTGTGAGGATATCCACATTACTGTGCACAAACCCTAGCAGTACAAGAATGAGTTTTGAGGAGTGGGTCTTGTTAAGGGTTTGCAAGTGTGACCAATTAGCAGTAGTACAAGAATACGTCAATGTTAACACACCTGCCGCTTACATGTACACTAACAGACAGTGTGCCAGGGAGAAACAACTTACAAAAGAAATTTGAGATTACACTGAACTGATTAGGATATAAAATTTTAAACACATTTAGGAAAACATATTTAAGAGGCAAACCTGTCTATGATTACAAAGTGTAATCAATGTGAAGTATATGAAAAAGAAACATACAAAGCACATGTCTGTAAATATATGGAAAGCATAATGCCATCCCTTTAAAAATGTATCAAAACAAGGTACTGCTCACAAAAGAAAAGGAAGAACATACTCTTGTATTGCATCCATTGGTACATTGTGTGATATGATTTCTTAGACTAACTGTTGCAAATATCATCTAGACATCAACAACTGTCAAATGACAAAGGGCAACATTGATGAAATGGGTATATTACTCTGCAAATGTTAGGTGTCAGAGTGTCAAAGCATGAGTATTTGTGCTCCACTTTCTCTACCTCATAAACCCTTTTTGTATTTGCAACATACTGCTATCTTAATGTTTCATGTTAATCTCATTGCTTCAAAGTTTGGATCTAGAGAGAGTGATGTCTGTGGAGAACTAGGACCCTTAATGTCTATATTTTCATGGTGTAGGGTGGCCTAATGGTTAAGGTGTTTGCCTTACAAACACAAGGTGCAGGGTTCAAGTCTCCCAAGGGATAATTGGCAAGGCTTAAAATGACTCGCAAGGGCAGTTAGCTTAGTACTAACCTATGAACCTAATACCACAGAGTTGAGAAATCATCACATAGACACAGACATTCAAGCATGTCTTAATGGCATCTCCATTTATGGTGAAATAGTTTTACCTCCACTTGCACATTAAATGCACATCAACTTGCACATCAAATGCATTATTTCTCCTGTGGCATTCACATCTAATAAACAGCATTTAGGATTTTAGCCTTCGTTTTAGTCATGGGTTCAATTCCCATGTGATATTAGTCAAAGTTTGTATTTTGTTTGCCCACCATGCCATTTTGTAAAATTTCATAGCATTTTAACTCTAAGCAACAGTGATTATAACCAACATCATACAGAATTTGATGAGTATAGAGTATGGCATGTATAAGTAGGCTGAGCATCACATATGGCCAAGTATCTCTACCATATTTTACACTTCCACTGTATAGTAAAATAATCATTCTCAATTATGATGCCAGGCCACTTTTGTGCTTTATCTTATGCAAATGCAGCTGGCAAGGCTGTGAATCATTGTGTACAGGCTGGTAAATGTGAGATCTGAATTGGGTGCCAATTCAGACACATAGTTCTAGGTGTTCTTCAGAAGATATGGCAGGCTAAGGTGAGTGAGGTGTTTCATTTACAGCCTGAAGTTGGAGTGTGGAAGGGCCCAGGATCTTTGTGACACTCCTCATAAAGTGATACAGCTGTTGGCTTTTGCAGAGGGTCTCTACCAGATCTCAGTGCAAGGCTGAGGGCTGGAAATGCTTGGCCAGCACTGTCTCCAGTGCACCTGGTATTCCACACACTAAACAGCAATGTTGTCACCATTATAGTGACAGGAAGAGACACAAGCAGGATATCCTGAGCTAATGGGAGGCCAAATTTAGTACTAGTAACACCTATGAGTTGTGTAAATATAGTGATCCATCAGCAGTCAATAATATATCATGGATTTTTCCAGGCAATACAGTTATTCATTATACTTCTTTTTGTTTTCCATTCTATACAGCTGCTGAAGATATTGCCCAGAATAGCGAGGCGTATCAGAAAAGATTGACTCCCCTCAGGGTAATTCAGCATCAGGTATAAATGCAAACAAGATGATAGTACCTCTGCAATGCAGTTAATCTTAGCAAATTTCAGGGCATTAGTCCACATTAGCTTGAGTAGGGATACCCAACCTTTATATCAACCATACATACCTGCTCCCATAGATCTTGATTCTTGCATTAGGCAGCAAATAAATGAACTTAGCTGTGTGGGGGTTCAATTCCCAGCAGCAGCATCAATTAGCTATTATTACATGATAGTATGCAGAAATTATTTACTGCAGTATTAAATAACATTAAAATGTTAACTTTTGTAACTGGATGTACTGTATTTTCATTGAATGCACACATCAGGTATGCCATAATTAATTAACTGTTTCCATAGAAACATAGACAGAGCAGCTGATGCATGGAATAGACAACCAAATTACATTAAAGCAAGAACTACTTTAGATATTTTAAGAACAGCTTGGACACTTATTATGGGAATAACTGTTTTGGAATGTTGGCAAGCTAGAAAGACATTAATGCCCATGCTTGAAATATTTGTGTATATTTTTATATATGTATGTATGTATATTGTTTATAACCACACTGATATTTATGTATTTTAGGATACATTAATGCCTTCACTCCATATCTGGATGTGGCAAAGATGAACATAGTTATGTGTAATATTTATCTGTATATTGAAATATTAATTTGACATGACATTGATGTTATTATCTTTGTTTTCTCCCCTGACGCTGTATCTCTCTTTTTTCTGTGTGGAGATTTTTCTGTTGCAATGCAAGTGGCCATATCACAGGGAGGTAGACTGACCACAAGGGATCACACCCTCAATACCTCCACAGGTGGCCGCAGTGGCATCACCACAGGCAGCACAGACACCCAACACATCTTGGTCCCAACCTGTCAGCATTGCCTCCATAACTGCTGTACCCCCTACTCTGTGTCACGTAGCTCTGTTTAGGCTGCTGGTGCAGTGGTACTTGCCAGGAGTAGTACTGGAGGTAGAAATTTTGTCACCCATCAGGAGCTGACAGGGCTGGTGGAGGACACCACAGAAAGAGGCCCAGTGCCCAATTCAACAGAATAGAAAATGTCAATGTGTTCCTAATCTTTTGTGTCCATCATCAGCACTGTCTACCTTGTATGTCTTGTATGTGTCCACTTGCTACCCATCCTGCCTGATCGACCTTACTCTCTTATTCCTAAAAACCTTCCCCAGAAGTCCTCTCTCAAAGCAAAAATATTAGGAAATTGGGGGCCTGTCCCAAAAAAAATACACTCCATACAAAACTCTCCATGTTTACTATGTGTCTACTTCACACACTTGATTTGGTTCAGTTGGCCATGCGGCATTATTCTGTTTCTGTCACTCAGTCCTGATGTAGTGCCACTTCCAATTCATCAAATTCTGGTTACAAGTACACATTCATGCTGAGAAGAAGTAGATAACTATGGATAGCTATGGTTCTCTTTCATTCTACACATTCTTTCATTCTTGTTTGTATGTCCTCTCCTCTGCTTGACCCCCTTTTTCACCACTGTCCTGTTAACCCCCTTTTCCACATATTTAATCTGGTCAAAAAATTGAATCAAATGCACAAATTACATGACCAGAAATGGCTCATAAAAGACTCAATTTTTTTCTTTAGGATTTGTTCCCTGCTTGGCATCATGCACCAATGTTGACTTACAGTAAATGGCATTTCATGCCTTGTGGCAAAACGTTGTGAGTTTTGGCCATTGCCTAGACCAGTACAGTTATCGTCATGCAAATGTGCTTAACCTGGCCAGCTGCATTACAGAAACACAGACTGAAAGCACTATTCTGAGGTATTCACTCCTGTATATTTATTAGGCTACTAGATGTAATGTATAACTTATGAGATATTACAATTGCATTCATGTGATGAAGCTTGATGTCTACGATCACACTTGCCTCAAACTTTTGTCCCTGTCCCTTCAAATGTGCGATTTTAGTTTTGTGAATAATACAGTCTCATGCGGTGTGCTTAGATAATGATTACATCTGTTGACTGCTTTTTGCATAGTGACAAGAGTTTGAATCCAGAAGTATGTCAAACAAATACTTAATGTTTTTTATTACTAGTGTGTGTGTGTGTGTGTGTGTGTGTGTGTGTGTGTGTGTGTGAGTGTGTGTGTGTGTGTGTGTGTGTGTATCTTTTCGTTACATCTGTTAGTAAAGCAGCATCATGTTTTTACTGTTTGCATGCTTGCAACCTATTGGAAACACAACAGGACCGATTATGATGACAAACCTAAGAGTAGCACACCACAAAGGTGGCCAGAAAAGGCCCATAAAAAAACTCTCTCTATGTCTCTATCCCTGTCTCCCAAAGTCTCTCTTCTACCCCTTCTGTCTCATCAGTCTTTGTCCTGATTATTTGCACAATGCCTAGCAATGTACAGCTATAGAAACTGGTGGTCATTGGTAGTTCTCATCTTATAGCAAAAACCTGTGAGTTTTTGCTTTCAGCTGCATTCGTCTGCTGCTCCTTGTCCTATGGCACTGGCAATTGATACAATTTTCTCTCCAGATTATATAATTAGGTAGGTAAGTGTTTGAATACGTCAGTGACTGACTATCTTGTGTGCATATGTGTGTGTGTGTGTGTGTGTGTGTGTGTGTGTGTGTGTGTGTGTGTGTGTGTGTGTGTGTGTGTGTGTGTGTGTGCATGTCTGAGTACACACATCTGTAGTGCTATTGTAGGACTGAATTCACCCATATATCTGATATATATATTTCCACTCAGGAGAAGAATTTAAACTGGGAGAGGACTATTCCCACTAATGTCTTCCACTTTTATCACATGTATCTTCTGTGCAACACACTAAAGAGGTCATCCTTTCTAAAGCGCACTCTCTCAGTAATTTAATAAAATTTCTCCTGTTGATCTTAAGGTTGATACTGTGCACTCAAGACTATATAATAACTAGTTATGTAGGAGGTCCATGTCCAACAGTGTTGAACTTTTGTGTGTCTACTGTCAGGGAAGTGTGGCTTCAACAACATTTCTGATGTATGCATTTCCACTCAGGATATACATTTACACTGGGACAGTGCTCCCCATCAGTTTCTTCCACTTTTTTCACAAACATATTCTCTGCAACACACTGATGAGGTCATCCTTTCTAAAGTGCACACTCTCAGTTTTGTAACCAGAGTTCTCCTGTAATGCTTGGGGTCGATACTATGTACCCTACACAGGTAGGTGGCTCAAATCCAGCTTTGTATAAATACTGTTTTTTTTTTTTGTGTGTGTGTGTGTGTGTGTGTGTGTGTGTGTGTGTGTGTGTGTGTGTGTGTGTGTGTGTGTGTGTGTGTGTGTGTGTGTCTGTACTGCCAGGTAGAACTGACTCCATTAAAAGATCTGTTGTGTACACTTCCACTTGTGAGATATAATTACACTGGGAGAGGGCTCCTTCATCAATTTTTTGCATTTTGAGCCAAAGCACATTTTGTACTATGATACTTTCTTCTGGTTATGTGTTGCGTAGTTGATGTTATTGTAGCCTTTGCTGTACTTCCTTAGGAGCATGCTCAGTATAAATATGTATTAAATGCATGACATTCAGCACAAAGCACATTAAGTAATCAATATGGTGAGATGGTTCTTCTCATCTGCTCTTTTTTTGTCAAAAAGAAATAGAATTAGCCTCAGGAGGGTTAGCTTTGCCATCATCCATGCAATGCAGTTATAGACCTACAAGCAGAGGATAACAACATCTGTCACAGGCCAGTGAACAGTTGGTGCATGTTGAATAAAATTGTCAACAGGTATCTTTAAAGTTTCACCAGTGCATTACCGTAATGTCATACAAGTGTTATTTATGTGTTCAACAAGGCTCACTACTGGACTAAATATTAGTTACCGTGTCATGGTATACTGCATTCACGTGTACTTTGATACACTTTTTTTTATCAACATGTCTGGTGCGGCAATTGCACCATATAGGTCACATGTTATATCATTGATTACAGTAACATGAATGCATCATACTCATATAATTGTAGCTGACATTTGATACATTTCCCCAGTACATAATGTATTAACAAGAAAAGTCCCAATAGGTAGCTCAAACCGGATACACTTTTAAGCCAACAACAAATATAATCAGCAGATAAAATGACTCAAGAAAACACAGGAATTTAATGTAAGATGTTCAAAAGACACAAAATCTCAGAGATTCCACATTACAGTTTTCTCAAGTGTTTAAAACAGTTGCTACTGATACACACTCTTATATACAAGTTAGCCATGTAACATTTCATCAACAGAAAACAATTAGTTCTAATAAAAACAAATTAAAATATCACCTTAAAGGCCTCTGCGTCAGGATAGACTTTATACATTCAACCCATTTAAAAGAGGCTCTTATCTGCTTGAAAAGTAGTAATTCAATTGTATTCTAACCTTTCAGTCTTATATCATATATCACTACCTCTGTTATCCAGTTTTATGTCTTCTAACACAGCAAATTCAAACATATGATCACCCCCCCCCTTGTATATGTTTATATACCGCATTTGTCAACCAATTCCTAAGTATCTCTGAAATGCGATCATAGATTCCTCCACTCTTAACTTCCTGTTAGCCTTACCTATATAGAATCCTTCACATTTGTAACATATTGCAATGTAGACTATGTTCATAGAATCACAATCAATATGCAAATTAAATAAAAATTCTTTACCAGTTAATGGATGTTTAAATATTTATCTTCTGTATACATGCTTACATTGTTGGCTGACTCTTAAAACATGGTTAAATACCATATTTTTATTGTATTTTCTATCCTTATTCCTTCTTTGTTCCTTATAATATAATTTATGCTTTAAATTATAAGAATTTCTATAGGAAAAACTTGACTGAGTTGATAATGATTTTTTTTATCTTTTCAGCTGATTGCAGTATGTCACAATGCCTCTTAATAATATTCTCTTATAAAATTCTTCCTTATAAATGTTATTATTTGTTATGTGACTTTGTTCCCAATAAGACATCACTAACATAGCATAACTATTAGCCACATGTGTTTATAGGTTCACAGGTCCATAGGTAGGTACTAGGCTATTAGCCCTAGGGTCTATATAAGCCTAGCCAAAAAGGTACCCTGGCTTTCGACACCCAAGCAAATTATTTTCCTGTGCTCCTGTTGAGCAGAACCACACAGGTGATCCCTGAGGTGAATATCCTATTTTCCATCCAATCATCAAGAATTTTCTTGAAGAGTGCTAATGAGGAGCTTTGTTTGAAATAGATATGTAGTTTGTTCCAGAGTATGGGAAGTCTCTGGGACAGGAATCTATCCCTCCAGCATGTTCTATTTATTGTAGTGACAAGGTTTAGGTCCCTAGTGCATGTAGCTCAGAGGGATTGGGATTTCTTTAAGTGGAGCATGTCCAACAGCTTTGGGTTTGACATAGCTTTGTATGTTAAGCAGAGATCACCTCTGAGTAGGCAATATGCGACAGAGTAAAACTGGAGTTTTTTGAGAAGGTCTGCATAGGGCATCTGTTTGAGGCCAGTAATCCTCTTTGTGAGATATTTCTGCAGCCTTTCCAGTTGTTGTAGATGTCTTGTGAGGTATATTTCAAAAGGGGGCAGTTGTACTCTATAATGGGTCTAATGAGTGATGAGTAGAGGGGAACAATGACCTCTTTTTTCCTGGATGAGAAACATTTTGTAATGAGGTGTGCCATGTAGAAGGATTTCCTGACTACTGTGGCGATGTGATTATCAAAGGAGAGACTACTGTCCACCTGTGTCCCAAGATCTCTTATCACACTTTCAGTGTTAAGTAGACTACCACCTATGAGGTAGCTCATGGGTACAGAATTTTTACCAAAGGGGATGACAATGTACGTTTTGGCATTGAGCTTGAGGGCATGGCTTTGACACCTGGCATCTGTCTCAGTGAGGCCCTTTTGTAGGATATCCACATTGTTAGGAGTTTTGATTATGGCTATTAGTTTGCAGTCATCTGCGAACTTCATAAGCCAAAGACCTTCTGTGTTAGCCTGTACTTCAGAAAAGTAGATACCAAATAGGAGAGGACCCAGGACTGAACCCTGTGGTACTCCACTTGTCACTGGTCTGAAGTCAGATTTGGAGTCTGCTACATTCACAGTGTTGGTTCTGTCAATGACCCATTTAGCAGCCCATCTTGTGACATAGGGATTTATACCTAGTTTAGTGAGTATATCTATAATTCCAGAGTAGGGGATTGTGTCAAAAGCCTTGGCAAGATCTAGATAGGCTGTGTGAACCACCTTACCCTTGTCTACAGCTTTGGTGACTGCTTCAAAGAAGTCTATCAGGTTTAGGAGACATGATCTGCCTTTAAAAAACCCGAACTGGGTGGGGTCCAGAGTTTGGAGATTACCAATGTCTTTGTGCATAAGATCCATGATGATACATTCCATGGCCTTGCAGACCAGGCTCATTAGGCTAATGGGGTGGTAGTTCCCATGGTCCGTGGTAGCTCCCCCTTTGTGGAGTGGGATAACCATTTCTGTGCATCATTCAGTGAGCACAAAGCCTGAGTTGAGGCTATGATTGAACATGGTGCTTAGGTGGGGTGCCCGTTTATTCTGCAGTTCATGTAGAATGCAGCCTGGGATGTTGTCAGGTCCCATGGATGCTGTGTTCTTGGCTTTGGAGATTGTGTTTTTTACCTGTGCAGCCATGATTGCAGGAACTTTGCATTCTTCTGGTATAGATATGGGCCTTTTAGGAGGTGATAGGGGAGGTATAGTTAGCACTGAACCTATCTGCCAGGATGTTGGCAATATCAGTTGGTTCTGTATATTTAGTGCCATTGTGCTGTAACTCAGAGCAGATCTGAGTGTTGCCATTGAGATTCTTGACATAGCTATAGAATGCTTTGTGGTTGATTTAGAATCAGTGGTGATTTTGTTTTCATAACTAGCTTTGGAATATTTTATGAGGGATCTCACCTTCTTACTGAGACTGACCAGGGAGTTCCTCCAATCATGGTATTTTACTATTTTTTGCAACAGTTTCTTTCTTCTGTTGTAAAGTTTGTTTATGGCAGGGGATCACCATCCTTTTTTGGAGGATAGAATCTTGGTTCTGTTAGGGATAGCACGATCCATGCACTCATGTAAGTGCTTATAAAGTGCATTTGTGCAGGATTCAGCAGTCGTACCTCTATTATCCGTCTGCATGGATGTCATGAAGTTTGCCACTTCTGTCTTAAGAAATGTAAAGTTGGCTTTGAAGAAATTTTTTACGGTGGTTTCCCTAATGGGGGGTGGGGGTGAGATGTGGATGTCTAGGGTGATTAGCTTGCGGTCGGATCTGACCAAAGAGGAATTGATCTCTGGTGTGGAGCACCGGTAGCCCATGTTGGTAATGACCAGATCTAGAATATTGCTGCCCGTGGTGGGGGTGTGGATAAGTTGATCCAAGGCATTGGAATTTATGAATTCTAGAAAATGTTGAGCAAAAGTGTTGGTACATGAGTAGTTTTCCCCGTTAATGGTGGAGTAGTTGAAATCACCCATTATTAGGGTGATGGATTGTACCCTAATATTTTCCAGTGTATTAAGACATGAGGAGAGGGAATCCTGGGGCATGGTGGGGGATCTGTAGCAAGTTACAATTTGGATTGCGGTATTTCCCAGAGTTAGTTGCACTTGGATAATCTCGGATGCATTATGCTGAGCAACTAGCCTGGAGGTGTGGATATCCTTAATGAATATGGACAAGCCTCCGCCTTTAGTGTTTCGGTCCAGGTTAGGTGGCCAAAAGGTGTGGTATGAATTATAGCCTGGTAATGCAGAGGTGCTCTCTGGTGCCATGAACCAGGTCTCTGTCACTGCACAGATGCTGATATTCTCCATTTTAAGGTGTCCCTCGAGTGAATGCATTTTGAGGTTTAGACTTCTAACACTGAGTAGCATTATCCTCAGATTTTGCTTGCTTGTACCTGTTAAGATGGTGAATTTGTCATGTGAACCTTGCCTAAAAAAGGCACTATAGGGGTGGCAAGAGCCTTAGCCAGTATCCAGAATCCAAAAAGCGACAGGTGCAGGCCATCTCTGGCAAAGCATCATGGTCTGTCAGTCATGTCATCCCAGGCAGACAGGTACTGGATCCCCTTAGAATGACAGCAGAAGCTTAGCCAATTGTTGAAGTCAATCATGTTGTCCTTGTACTGTGGTATCATTCTGGGTGATGGCAGGATGCTACTCAGAGCTAGTGTCATACCCGCCTGGGCTACAAGATCAAAGAGCTCCTCCATGTCTCTTTTCATGTAGTCTAGGGGGGTACATCTCAGGTCATTCACACCAACATGGACAATGACAGAGTGATATTTGTACTTGTTGTGGAGTGACCTGAGTGCATGCATTATGTGGATCCTAGCACCCGACAGGCAGCTGAGAGTAACCTTGTTTAGCCTGGTGAGTGGAACATCAGTGTGCCTGACTATAGAGTCACGTATGACTAGAGTGTTGGGTACATTGTTATGCCTTATGGGCTGTGGTTGAGTGGCACACTGAGTTTGTGGGTTATGTGTCATTTGGGTTGTGTTGGGGAGGGTGGAGGTTGCTTGTGATTCTACTTTGGAGGTCTCTGTTGCTTGAGCAAATTTTTATTGAGAGCCTCCGTGAATGTAGGTAAGTGGTTCATGTTTTTGTGTGTGTGTTTTGGTGGTGTAGGTTTTGAGAGACTATGTGATGAGTGTGGTGTGGTGCAAGTGTTTACCTTCTCCTCTTGACTGTCTAGTCCAGTCTTGGGTGAAGAGAGTTTTGCTTCCAGTTTGGCTATATAAGTGCATCTCTCACAGGTTGTAATGTTGGGTGGTAGGAGGAGAGGGTTGTTTGTGTACATGAGGCACTTGCTGCATTTGTCCCAAGATGCCCAGATTCATCAGGTAGACAGGATTTCCATTTTTAATCCTTTTCTTTGTAAATATGTGACACCTGAAAATTGTGCAAATATTATTTATTAATATCACTTGCATCAATTCTTATGGGGTATTAATTTCAATGTTAGTTTTAGATGTATGTTCACTTAGCATATCACACAGAGCATCTAATCCATAATAATTAGGGATGCACACAAAAAGGGACTCTACATCTGTTGCCACAAATAAATCATTTATATCTTAATTCTGTTTTCCCACTGATATTAACTTGTATAAGAAATATCTCTTATCACATATAACACTCATAGTACGTTAAACAATCCCAGATAACGTCTGTTCTAAAAACATGGATATTGGCTCTGTCACCCTACCTTTTCCTGAGGCATTCAGTCTCATGGGAGGGTTCTTACCATTCTTATGCACTTTGGGATACTATAATACATTGGAAGTCTTGTGTGGGTTATATAGAAAAAAATCATGTTTTCTATAGCAATGGAGTTATTAACCTGTAGATTATAAACCAAGATATTTACATTTACTATTATCAATCTAATTTGATTACCATTAATCATCTTATAAGTTTATTTATCAGATAACAGTTGATTAACAGTTTGCATATAATCACATTTTTCATAAACACAATTCTCCCTCCCTTGTCATTTCCTTTAATATCTATAACATCATTATTAATTAAATTAGCCAATGCCTTACCTTCTTTATATAACAGATTATAAAATCTGTGTTTATTAGATGTGATACATAAGCTATAAATATCTTCTTCGCACATTTTCTCAAATGCTATAACAATTGGATGACTATTATGAGCAAAGGTGACTGGCTTCTTTAAGAGTCCATTATTACTCTCATCATGATGAGGGAACACAATTCCTAAATTAAGCCACCTGGTAAGTCTCAAGTCTGTAAGCATATTAGACAGATATACCTTACTGGACAGTACAAAAGTTAATCCCATTTCTAAAGCAGATATTTCATCTTCTGATAAGACATAACTAGATAAATTAAAAAATGACAGACTGTCCAACAAGTTCTTTTGATCCCTTGACTGGATACTCATTACTGGGACTTGACATTGCATGTTTCTTCCTCCATTTTCTCTTGTTTTTTTTTTTCTTTTTGACCTCAGCCTTTTGATAATGGAAGGGTTTCCATTTGCAGGACACTTGAAAAATCCAGTGGATCTAAAGCTGTAATATTGTCAGCATCAACTCATACAGATTGTACTGCATTGACTACTTATGGTTATTTATTAACATTGCCTGCTACAGAATCATGACCTTCATACATTGGCCATTTCCTATGAGCCATTTCTTCCTTTTTCAGACAAAATACCTCACCCTACTTAAAGTCATTAACAACTTCCTCTTTTTAGCTACAATTAATTACTCTTCAGAGACCTTCAGTTTATCTACAAGTATGTTATACAAATTACATTGCGAAGTAAACACCTGTGACAATGTTAAAACAATTCAAGTTCACACATCTTTTCCAATAACTGTTGTTTAACATCAGCAAAAAAAAAAATCATATAAATCATATATCGTTTCCCTATTTTAAATTCTGTTTCTGTCAATATCACAATAATTTAGGGTATTTTTCAGTGTTGGTAGGCAATTTTAGAATTTGTACTCCTCTAGGTACAGTATTTAATGCTAGATACACTTTAAAACTTATGTTTTGCTACTGCAAACACTTGTAAGTCTGTGTCTTAGTCTTGATACATTTTAATTTGTAGTCAGATTCACTGTTTTCCATATAAAATGCAATGACTGATGAAACATTGACCATACTTTAATTTTCTATTTGCAGCAATGGATTATCAGAAGCTGTTAACAACTCAGTTCATCAGAGTAGCTGTGACATCTGTTCTCTAATGGTTGCGGCTTCACCTGTGCTCTGTGAACACACTAAACAATGCTCAAGAAAAGCCCCAATAGGTAGCTCAAAGTAGATTAATTCTTAACTCAACAACAAATTAAACCAGCAGAAAAATGTCTTAAGGAATTTAATATAAACGTTCAAAAGACACAAGCTTAGAGCTTTCACAATAAAGCTTTTTCAAGTGTGCAAGTTGCTGCTGATACACATCTTTATACAGACAGCCCTGTTTAATCTAAGCTCTTTATTTGCTCTAAAAGTAGCAATCCTTTTGTACTCTAAGCTTGCCAACTTACCTTGTATATCGCTACCTCTTCCATCCAATTGTAATTCTTCTAGCACAGCACAGTACAAATGAATTACTACTATAGAGCAGATAAAGAGCCTGGTTTAAATGGGGTTGACTGTATAAAACTTATCCCGAAGCAGAGGTCTTTAAAATAATATTTTAATTAATAAAGCTAGTGTCAATTTTGTTTTTTCATTTTTTTATGAAATGTCACATGGTTAGCTTGTATATAAGGATGTGCATCAGTAGCAACAGTTTTAAACACTTGCAAAAGCTCTACTGTGAAAGCTGTAAGAGCTTGCGTCGGTTGAAAGTTTTTATATTAAATTCCTATGTTTTCTTGAGACATTTTTTTCTGCTAGGTAATGTATTAACACACAAGGCAAATGACCCAGAAGAGAAGTCCACAAACATTAACATGATAAGCGCTTTCGTCTTACACAAATAGCAAAACTTCTTCAGATAAAAGACATTGTACTTCATGAATAAATAGATAGTGCTTCCAATTAACAATAAAGCAATCGCAAGTAAGAATTTCACAGATAACGTAAAGGCCTTCCCACCTACCCATTCACAAACTAAATCATTTCACCCCCCTTTTTTTTCATTAATTTAAAAGTTACAGCAAAAACATCCTTCCTAAACACAATAAGAAAAGGAAAAAAGAAAAAACTTATATAATACAAAAATTTCTTTAAAATTCAATCACATAGACCACAAATAATTAAATGTATATACATATAAAACCCCTCTCTCTCTCTCTCTATATCTATATATATATATATATATATATATATATATATATATATAAAAAATACATTAGTTTAATCCCTTTCAGCTCTATATTTGAGGAAGGGTAAAATTGTTGCATGCTCATTCAAACCTGGCCACGCATACGTATTATGAAAGATTTGCCAATATACCTCCCTTATTGCCAGTTTAATTTGCCAAGGATCCCTCTCTCATCCTTTTGTACCCTTTCAATAATAGCAAACTTGAAAAAATGATCAGGAAATTCTTTAATATGCTTAAATAATGCATTTGTTACCTTCCCCTTCCTAACGTCATAAAGATGTCCATAAATGCGTTCAGAAAGTTTCCTTTCAGTCTTTCCTATATACAATTGACATTATTACTGGAAGAATTGTACAGGTGTCTGTTCTACTCAATATTTCCACACTTTCTTGGGTATGTACACTGCCATAACAATATCAGTATCATTTCCTTCATGCACATAAGGAACTGAAAGCCTTGTAATTCCTTAACTTGTATGTATGTGTGACAGCCCAACACTAACCCAGTAATCAAAGGGCCTAAATCCTCACCACTGGCAAAAGTGGGGGACACACACACTGGGAGGACAACAAGTATGCACACACTAAAGTGCAATTTCCCTTAAGAGCACACAGAGACCACAGTCAGTCTGGGCTGATTTCGCCCTCTTTCTCCATTTCCCCAATAAGACTCCCCACTGGCACAGCTATAGAGTTGAGATCTTAGCTGTGTGGCCAAGCGAAAACCTCCAGCATCCTCTCTGTCCAACCATAGCTTGGTGTCCCTACTGAAATAGCTGACACACACACACACACACACACACATGCGCGCGCACACTCGCACACACACACACACACACACACACACACACACACACACACACACACACACACACACACACACACACACTTTGAGATTCACCTGTGAAAGGCTGACACAGGTTTACTAGCTATGCTCCCTTTTGCCCAGACTATAAGTTAGTTTTCACTGCCACCAGCCACTACTTATCAGCTACTTTAAGGCCCTTAGCAAAGGAGGTCCAATCTTACTGTGTAATGTTACTATTAATCCAAATGGTAGTTTGACCAAGAGCAAGGCTATTAGGAGGGGCCTGCACAATGTCACCAAATAGGTATGGAAGCACTCTAAGAGCTTAAATATGTCTCACAAATATCAGGCACAATGATAGGTTTAAATATATTTAATAATAAATAATAAAACAACAAGACAATATTCAGTAAATAATCACATTAACTTCAGAGTTCAAAACCACAGGAAATACTTAAACAGCATTGCAGGACAGTCTCAAATAAATACAGAAAAAAATCTTAGCTATACTTCACTATACTCCATGCATAACTCTAAGAGAAATTACTGTACTCTAGTTAACTTACTTACAGAACCAGGCAAGACAGATGTGGTGAGTGGGTTTTCCAGCTGATATTGTCAGGTTGAAGGCAAAATACAAAATGCACAGTCTCTCTCTCTCTCTCTCTCTCTCTCTCAGGGAGTTCTTAAATTCTTAAATTAATATCTCAAATACTGCTGCTGGGATACTTGCAGGATGACATCACTTTCCTGATCTGACTATCCCAGGTGAAAAACCCCATTGCTAGAAACTGCCAGCATTTAGCATCTCCCTATGAATAATGCATATCCCATAGACCTTTGCAGCTGCTTGAAGACATAGAACAATAAAACACTTACAAGACAGTGCAGAAGGCTCCCTAGATTTAGACATCCTGTCTCCTTGCTGCATTTAAAACAGCTCTTTTATTACGTGGCTATAAAACAATTTAATTTCAGCCATTTTTTTCAGAAGTTTTGCAAGTTAACCTTATATGTGCCATTTCCTACTATTAAAACATACACAATTACACAATTACAATAGTTTATATACATTTATGTTCTTTGCCAGCAGGGTACACTATAGATACACCTTTAAGCTCAGTATTGTAGAAACCCTTTTCACACACATTTCTGTACCAGCAGTTTGATATACACATAACACACAGTTCTAATACATTTGTAACATAAGCATATGAGTCATGTTGACATTCACAAATGACAGATAAGCATTTCAAAATTCAAGATAGCTAGGGTGGCAGTAGCTCCTTTTGTTACAGTATGCTTTAATATCAGTTGTGTGGATGCAATTTATTACCTTTAATTACTCACCCAGCATAATTTACAATGGCAGACTAGCTCCATATACTTGCAACATGGATGTAGCTAGGCATTTTCAATATAATCATGCAAGTACCACAATTTCATGACCATGCCTCAGGAAATGTATAGTGAAAAATGTTTATAACTGTATAAACTATTGCATAATGGACATCAAAATACAACACATGCTTTGTTAACACTATTTTAACTTTACAATAGCCTTTCTATGGTTAAAAATGATAAAAAAATTACAATAAAATGTCCCTTTCTGATATGCAGAGGGTGAGAGCTGTAGAGCTTATATAGTGTGTTCCATGATGAAGGTGGGGACTACAGCATACTGTTGATTCTAGCATATACTTTTCTGGATATACATCTGATGTGCAATATCTACTGTATATGCAATATCCCCTAATGTATATGCTTTCCTTGCTAGCTGTTATTTCAGCCCAGCCCTTTAAGTATATGGTACATGTATCACATTTACTTCCCTTTGTTATACTGTAGCTGTATCACTCTCTCACATCCTTTGTCACATTTCCTTTCTGCTTGTGTACATGACCCTGAGTGATTGAGATTACTTGTTTATATAAAAATATATTTAATTACTATTGTTTCTACACTAATCTACTTATATCCATCTACAGTTTCTTTTTATAAATTATCCCTACCTCTTAATTATGTCATTAAAGTTGCTCCTGCCATGTACTGTGCTGTCCGTGAAAGCTGGGGTTGAGTGTCTATACAATCTGCTGTTTATATGGAGTGCTTGGGCCGCTGGACACCTGTTTGTGGTCACAAATTGATCTATCTACACTTTCCAGTCAGAACAGCTGGTTAGGATTTATGTCAATTAAAGCAAAGTTATTTAAAGAATGAAAAAATAAATAAATACTCATAACTGGAGATCTAAAGCATAGCTGCTTACATCTGAATACACTCATCTTGCTATGTATAACTTGCTTAGGACTTTCTTAGCATGTATATCTACCCACCAGATAAGAGAACTATGGTTTAAATTTTCTTATGGATTAAGTATTAGTATATGACTAAATGAATGCATCAGATTATGAAGCCTCAGTTGATAATATCGGGGGCCATTTACTTTATGGTGCAACTGTAGTTATCTAAACAGAATGATACTGAAAATGACGTTTAAAAACTCTTTTTTTCTAACATAAATGTGACTTTACTGTGTAAAGAAAGAACACTAATGAATGTCTGATTTCATGTATTATAATGAATGTTGGTATACAACTGCAGTTTTTTTAAATAATAATCATTTTAAAGTTTATGAAAGGGAATGCCTTTTTCCATAAAAGTGGAATGTAAAGAAGAAAAAATATTCAGTGGTTTTTACAATTAAGCAAAGAAAACTTTGTGAAAAAAAGGAAATTTTAATTTATTGAAAAATAATTTAAAATATTGCTAAAATATGTGAGAAGATAAGGTAAAGACAGACTAAGAGAAATTATTTGTTAAAGAAAAGCTAAAATTGTAAGGGTATTATATTACGGTATGATAGTTTCAACAAGTGTCAGGGAGACAAAATAATTTCTGATCAGGTACAAAGATTTGAAGATAAAATGATTGTGTCTATGTGATGATTCATTATGTCAGCTATAGTAATTATCTTAATATAGAGCATTTTTGTTGGTTTTCTAGGCATAACCAATCTGTTATATGTTCAGGATATAAAACCAAAAAATTAATTTTCAGAATGAAAGTCAAGATGTGAATTTTGGTATCTACATCAAGAACACATTAGAAGGGTTATAATTGGTGATACCCTCTACCAACAAACCTGTCACCAGTGGGGAACCACAAGGGTCAGCGCTGGAGCTCCTCTTGTTTGGCATATACTTCTCAGAAGTCCAGGCCAAAACAGAGGAGCTGTGGCTAACCAAGTTTGCAGATGACTGCAAATTAGGTGCTATCACTGAATCCCCTAGAGATGTCAATGCACTTCAAAAGGGGCTTACAGAGACGAATGATTGGTGCCAAAGCCATGGTCTTAAACTAAATGCTAAAAATGCATCCTTATTCCCTTTGGTAAAAACAATATCCCTGCTGATTATAAAATAAATAATAATACCCTAAGTACCAATTCAGTAGTGCGAGACCTGGGAACACAAGTTGACTGTGACCTCAACTTTGACCACCATGTGTCTACTGTGGTGAGGAAGGCATTCTACGTCACTCACCTGATTAACAAAGGCATCACCTTTAGAGCAAAAGAGGTTATAACTCCCCTGTACTCATTCCTCATTAGGCCTATTATTGTATGTAATGCTCCTTTTGGTATGGTACCATACCAGACTAAGAAAATTCAAGCTCTCCAGCACATGTCTTATATGGACAGACTGATGTAACTGTCACTGCAGTCAGTAGCATAGACTACTTACAGGTTACTTATGTCTGGTTTACAGGGCTATCTCTGACCCAAATCTAGTGGAAATGCTGCACATCCATAAGTCAAATGGGACTAGATTCACCCATTCCAGGGACTTCAGTCTAGCCTACAACATAAATAGGACCTGCTGGAGAGACAGATGCATCTGTCAGAGGTTGCCACTCCTCTGGAATAGGCTTCCAATCCAAATCAAGCAGAGTACCCCCATGGCCCTGTTTAAGCACAACCTGGATGACTGGATGGGAAACCGAAGACTTCTGCTGGGGATTGCCATGGCTTCTCTCCTGGCCATGGGCAATCCTTGCTAGAAAAACCTCGGCATAGACAAAATCTCTCATTTAGTATTATATTGGGATTTAATGGCTAGGCTTGCAATGACCCTCGGGTCAATAGCGTAGTAGCATCTTATGAACCTATGAGCATATAATTCACTCTACTGTATGGAGCTTTATTAGTTCCATGTACTACCAGTGATAGGAAACAAAAGAGGAAATGTAGAAGCAGGAAGTGTTTTCCACCTTTCAGAGCCTTAAAAGATGATGCAACATTCACAGCTGCTATATAGGAAACAGTCAGAAATTGTGTCATTCTGAAGAATGAAAACCTTTAAAACATGTCAGGCACCTTTTATTGTGATACTTTTTGTTTATATTTTGGGCAGAGTGAAGTATCTAACAGCTTTTAAAGCTATTTTATCCTCTGCTGCTGTTTTTATTGTTTTTGACCGCAAAATCTGCTGTTAGTCCCTAGTGTGAGGTCTGATCGTAATAACAGTCTTACATTTTTCTCACTTTTGAAGTGTAATTACAGCATTCTGTGCATTACAAAGTAGTTAAGAATACTTTGAGCCTGCTAGTGATGGAGTATAAAATGGGTGGTTATTTCTTTTGCCTGTTTTCTGAGTTTGGATTTGTTCTGCTGTATGGATAGCAAAATATAGACATTTGCATTTAAGTATTATTTAGATTTTTTTTTTTGTTAAAATAGGCCTAGATGATGCTACATGACCCTTAATCAACTTTTACAATTTTTCTACACTTAAAGTAATTGCCTTTTAGTTGGAATATTACCTATCTGATACATGTTTTTAGTGAATGTAATAAGATCATGGATTAAATGCATATAACGTTTTGCCCCTTTATTGAAAATTTATGGAATATGTTGTGATTGCAATTAAAAGACTCTTTAGAATTCAATACATTATTGAGTGAATATCAGCCTAGAATTATGGTGACACCTTTAGTGAGCTGAGCAGATATGATCTATTAATCATATCATGGCACTAAGGTTCATTTTTTTTAATTTAGTTAGTGGCTTTGATATTGCAGCTCATTTTAATCGGCTTATACATTTAAAGAGACCTCAAAATAAGCTTTGCTACAGTCATATAGGTTTCTTCCTATGTAAAAGGAAAATATGTGTTACAATAATGATGTCTAAATATTCTCTTTCAATTAATCAATTCTGATTGACCCAGTAAGAGTGTTCCCTCCATCCTTATGTCTTTCATGCTGCAAAACTGCTGTTCTGTTAACTTTTAATTATGTTGGAGTATCCACTGTGTCTAGTGTTCCACCTTCAATATTGTAGGATTTGTTTGTTCATCTCAGGGGTGTAGCCATAAATTTACATTTTGTAGTCAAACCTAATGTTGTTGCCCCACTGCCTACCAGTCATTTTAAAATTGTACTCAACCCTCAAAATGTACCTATAGTACATATAGAAAAGTGATGCATTATTTTTAACTATTACTATTTGTTCCTATAAAAAAGCTGTTTTTACAGTGGATTCCTTTCACACAAGCATTCTTTGTATACCTCCGTACTCTGGATATTCATTTACACAGGTTTAAACATTATGTGATTTCTGAGTGCTGAAGTTTCCAAAAGATGCTCGGAAAAAAGAAAACTCTTTTCACTACACTGAGTATGCCTAGCTATATCCTTGGTTCGTCTATAGGATTTTAGAGGTGTGCCAACCCCCCCAACACACACACACACACGCATACACAAACACTCAGACTACTCATCCCTCTGCATTCACTCAGATATGCAGTTACACACACATATACAAGTGCAAACACCTCACCAGTACCTGTTGGCTACATTCCCAGGCACATACTGCTAGTGCAGTCTCACTCATTGGGAGTAATAGGTGAATGTTTTGGCCAAATTCATTAACTTGGCTGCCAAGCTCACTTACCTAGCTAGCTTGGCTGCATAAATGTCTTATGGGAGTCATTTCCAGGCCCAGCACATGGATAATTAACATAGGCTGCTCCCCTAGAATACCCTGTTAACACTTGCAGTGGCCACAAAGAGAGCTTACCACAGTGCTGCACCTTGCTATGGTATAGCACTGCAATAAAGCTATCTCTGAACTGGAAGTGGCTACCTCTAGAGGTAAAAAGGACTTACCACTGGTTATAACCTTTCTGAATCCCAGGTGATGTATTTTCACTTAAACTCAGTGTAGTCTGTTATATTGTGATTCATCAAAAGATTGTATTACTACTAGAAAAAGCCTTGCTTGTTTATACTGCAAAAAAGTTGTTCAAAAACTACAAATGATTTTCTTTTTCAGAAAAGATGTTGTAAAAATGTAAAATGTGAAAAGTTGTTTAAGACATGCAACTGTTGGTTTTCGGTAAAAACTGCAACAGACATATAATATGTGACGTGACAAACTATACAGGGCTATAGAACACGTTTTTTCCTCTCTCTCTCTCTCTCCTTCCGTATCTCTCTCTCTCTCTACATATATATATATATATGTACACACACACACACACACACACACACATATATATATATATATATATATATATATATATATATATATATATATATATATATATACATATATACATGCACCCACTTTTTTCAGATGAGCTTTGAAAACATTTTTCACAACATATACTAGCAGGACTTTGGGCTGCTTAGAATACTTTCTGTCAAACCCATGTTACATTATTTGAGGTTACAACTTTGTGGTATGCAAGTTTGATTGAGGGAAAAATACTGGTATTTAAAATATTGCCCCATCTGCATCTATACAGTATAAAACTGATGTGGTGTGACTGTCTTGGTCATTACACAAGGCAAAAGAATTCAAGTGATCATTTGCCATAGGCTGTTAAGGCCAAGTACCACATCTGTACATGTATGCTTGTGTGTGTGTGTGTGTGTGTGTGTGTGTGTGTGTGTGTGTGTGTGTGTGTGTGTGTGTGTGTGTGTGTGTGTGTTTGTGTGTGTGTTTGTGCATCATTATTAGTGGCATGGTTTATGAATCTCTTGAGTCTTGGTGTTGAAACAGTCCTGTGGATAAGATGAAAGTTATTCATTCCTCCTTTCTTGTAACCATGACAGAATCTCTGATTCTTTCATTCTTTCACACCACTGTGTGGGGAGTGATATTAAAGTGATACAATAAGTTGCAGGACTGGCTGATTTAAAAAAAAAAATTCTTCTGTACTCATTGCTTACGTTTTTTACAGATTGGTTTATTTACAAAATAAGGGCATTTATGAGAAATTAGATATTATGAAACATCCTCCACGATGTTTTACTTTTTGTGAAAGCTAAAAGTAATAGACCATTAATTGCATATCCACAGTTTATTAAAACATCTGAAAGAAATATATGTGCAACTTATACATATATATATGTGTATATATATATATATATATATATATATATATATATATATATATATGGGTTTACTTCACTTCACCTAAAACTCATTTGATTGACATTCATTTCAGAGACCAAATCACTTCACCTAAAATCCATTTCACCGACACTCATTTCACTGACATATAATAGTGGCTATGTGTAGAGTACTGTAAGGCAAGTAAAAGGTATATGTCCTTTTCTCCACAGTAGTGCAATCCTGGAGTTAGTATATATATAGTTGAGGTGGTGTGGGAGGCACAGCCCCCCACCTAGTTTGGTTTTATATTGTCCAGTTTGGTTTTATATTGTCTGGTTTCTGTTAAGATGGTAAGTAAATAGTGTTTAAGTATTGGAAAGAGTTAGTCATAGGTGTTGCAAGTGTGCATGTCTATGGTTTAAAGTGTAACAGTTTGAAATTCAGCATTATCAGTTGTCAGTGAAATGAGTGTTGGTGAAATGGGTTTTAGCTGAAGTGAACTTTAGGTGATTTAGTCTCTCTGAAATGAATGTCGGTCAAA